>NW_024870732.1:1515000-1884758 GCF_019054845.1 Dipodomys spectabilis | reverse complement strand
TTCTATTTTAGAACACAAAAGTTGTTGAATTTATATCTTCCATTTTAGCACCATGCTATGATTCCCCTAATGGAAGGATATTGACTAATTTTTAATTAATATTTTTATAAGTATTCAACCATGATACTTCATTCAATGGAGACATAACTTAATAACTAATAATTGGTAACTATATATATATAATTTAATTATATCCTCACATTCTTTCTCTCTCTCTCTACACACACACACACACACACACACACATACACACACACACACATATATACAGCAATCTACACATCTATCAATGTATATATTGGGCATTACTCTGGCTTAATCACAGGTCCTCAGAACTTCCTGGCAGCTGAGTTTGCCAGAGGCTGGTGTGCTAAGACTGTAACTCCATTTATGGATTGGCCATTGTAGGCTGTGAGTTGAAATCCCAGCATGGCCAAACGTTTATTCATGGATTAAGGAGCCACTTTTGACACATTTTTTTCCTGAAAAAAAGTCCTGGGGTGTCAGTATAATTCATATGCAAATACATCCTATGTGATAGGATGTAATAAATGAAATGTTATATGGGTAATAATACTAAATAAATAAGGGTAATAAACGTCATACTCACTAAAACCATGTATGTGAATAGATATCATATATGAATATTATTCTTTCAGTGCTGGGGCTTCAGTTCAGGCCCTGGGAACTGGTCTGAATTTCTTGTCTTCAAGGAAGGTGAGCTTCCCCTTCACCCACAGTGCCACAGAGTGACCCAGACCCTGAATTCAAATCCCAGGCCTGCCAGAAATATGTTGCAAATTCCAAGCCAGGGCCTTATTTTATTAAGTTTTGGCACAGCACGGACCTTGAACTCAGGTCCTCAGCATTTTTGCCACAGATCCTGGAAGCTAGAAACCCGAGTTCAAATATCAGAGTTGGCAAAAAATAAATAAATAAAAAAGAGAAGGATAAAACTAAGAAGTTCAAGAAGGTGGTTTTACAATTTTTTCCCCTTTGCATTGTGACCATACTGGGTCTAAATGACAAGGCCCAGAAAGTGTACATACCTTGCATACTGATGTTTGGCTGGCTATTAGGGAAGCCATAGATAAAACCTCAACTTAGGCCTGGAGGTCGATTCCCGGGACTAGCCACTAATGATTGGCGGGAGATTCTAAGAAATGCATTCCAATATACATCCATACAAATGTTATAAAAGTAGCAATTAAATTAGTAGTTAGTGTATGAGTATACTATAAAATTATACACAACAATTATACTACATTGACTAATTTTAAATTAATACTTTATTATGTATTCAACCATGATATTTAAAAATGGAAGGAATAATTTAATTTACAATAATTGGTAGTAATATATGTAATTTCATAATATACAGACATCATTCTCTTTATATATATATATATATATATATGTATATATATATATATATATATATATGCCAATGTACACATTTATCTTTTTATATACTTGTCACTCCTGGGGCTCAGTGGTATAGTGATGGTTAGTATATACAAAGCCCTGGATTCAGTTCCTCACTACCACATGCACATAAAAATCCGGACGTTGTGCTGTTGCTCAAGCAGTTGAGCACTAGCTTTGGCATAAAACTTAGGAACTGTGTCTAGACAGTTACTCAAGACCCAGGATGGGCATGAAAAAAAAGATTGAATGTTGTGACTGCAACTCTATAAAGATAAGACTTCAAATACCTCATCACAGAGCTAGCCGGGTGTCTGGTGCTGACAGCTGCCATCTAACCTGACTTAGCCAGAGGTATACCACTACAACCAAGCTCCAATCCTTGTACAATCCTTGTACAAGAGAAACTAGGTACAGTGTTCATGTCCTGAGTTCAAGCTCCAGGACTAGTGTATGCACACACACACACACACACACACACACACACACTCACACACACACAGAGAGAAAGCAGAAGTGAAGCTGTGACACAAAATGGTAAAGCATTAGACTTCTGCCCTGAGCACCCAGGCCCTGTGTTCAACGCCAAAAACCTAGCCACCCAAGGTCTAACTAGGAGAGGTCAAAGGTTTCAAAATGTGATGAGCTTCACCAGACGTAGATGACAGGAATTTTGTGATATCCAACACATGCTTGGATTTCACAAGCTTCCAGAAACCTAGGAGAGGCATCATAGGCCCATCATTACCCTCAATGAAACATTTCATTAGGTTCAGTGCCCTAGTTGTCAGCCAGAAGGACTCCTGAATTATATTGAGCACTGTATCTGAACACCAGAATATAGTCTCACAAAGGGAGGATAAGTGCATAGTACTTGGACTGCCATGGGACATGGCACAAATGACGGTTTCCTGTCAAAGCAGAGCACTGGGAAGAGAGATAGCTTGGGGTACAAAGAGGACTTTTTCTCCTGACCTTCAGAGCCTGCCCACACTCCTCTGCACTAATTGGCCCAAATAGAGTTGTTTGTTACACAGCTATACAGGACTTAGGGCTTTTGTCTGCATGTCCAGAAAATGAGAGAGACTTCTTTCAGCAGGCCAGGGATGCAGAGAAACCCTCAGGCTACACTGGAAGCAGTGAGGGGAACCCTGGAACACGCAATGTCTAAAAGCAGTCTCTGTGTTATGAACTCATTGTATTGAATACAAATTTCCTAGGTTGGTGACATTCATCATAGCTACTCTGGAGCTTCACCTATAGGAATACATCCATACATACACAAAGACATGGAGGTACAGGTTCTTTATGAGGGGGCAGGTCCTGGGTTTGAACCATGAGCCTGGGCATTTTCCCCTGAGCCCCTTTCAGTCAAGACCAGTGTATTAAGCTTGAGTCAAAGCCCCACTTCTGGGGTTTTCTGTGACCTCTTAGAAATAACAGTGTCAAGGACTTTTTTATGCTGGCTGGATTTAAATTCAGATTCTCTACATCTCAGCCTCCTGAGGATCTGGAATTGCAGTGAGCAGTCACTGGCCACTTTCTTTCTTTTCTTCTCCATATTTTAATCTGGAAAATCTGACTTCTTAATGGGTCATTCCAATGGTTTGAACTTATAAGAGACTACCCAATGTTCTTTATAGCTGCCTTCTCTGAGAAGGATTTTCTCTCCTCATCTTCCACTCTGGTCACAGGTTTGAAGCCAAAAGTGAGAAATGAGTGTCACCGGAACAAATGTCCACAGGACATGCCAGTTCTGTCACTTAACATTGAGCTGCAGTGAATTTACTCTCTCATGATGAGAGGACTGAAAGCTGGAGCAATCCTCATACTGTCTGCATTTCTCCTTTTGCCTTTAAAGTGATCTAATAATTATGAGTGTTTTGTGTCTCCAACCTTAATTATCTAGAACACACTAGAAGCATCTTCATGTTTCTGTTTTTTCTAGTACCTCTCGACATTTAGACTAAAGGTTTGTGTGGAGTGGCTCCTAGGGGAAACCCTGAGGAAAGCTACTTAAAGCCTCCTCAGGAGATCACCATTCAAAGCCAGTCCTAGCAGGAATTTCTGTGAGATTCTTGTCTCCAATAAACCACCAGAAAACCAGAAGTGGAGCAGTAGCTTAGAGGGTAGAGCTCCAGTTTTGAGAGAGAAAGTCGAGCAGGTGATACAGGCCAGACCAGGCAGAAAAGCCTGGGAGTTGCTTATTTTATAGGCCTGTGTCCTTATATGATGCACATTGAAGCTCTCAGCAGCCTTTATTTACATTTATTATGAGGCCAATGCAGGAACAGTAACAAATCATTCAGGGGAAAAGAAAATCCTAGTGTGTAGAAATAACTGGTATTCAGAAAAATTAAACTTGAGGACACAAACTGTATCATACTTATGTAAAAACTACGATTAAGAAAAAAAGATGAGGGGGCTGGGAATGTAGATTAGTGAGAGAGTGCTTGCCTAGCATGCAAGAAGTCGTGGGTTCTATTCTTCAGTTGCACATAGACAGAAAAAGCCAGAATTGGTGCTGTGGCTCAAGTAGTAGGGTGCTAGGGAAAGTGCCTAAGCTTGGAGTTCAACCCAAGAAATGTCAAAGAGATAGCTAGGTAGGTAGTTAGGTAGTTAGGTAGTTAGGTAGATAGATAGATAGATAGATAGATAGATAGATAGATAGATAGATAGATAGATAGATAGATAGATAGATAGATAGATAGATAGATAGATAGATAGATAGATAGATAGATAGATAGATAGATAGAAAAATGATACATCAATCTGGTCTTGGATGTCAGGAGGAAAGAAGGGAACAATTCCCAGCCATGAGGCCTTCTTTATTGTGTCAGGCCACCAGCAATGCCTTCACACAACCACAAAGTAGGAAGACTGTCTCTTTCCCACTTCTCAGGCAGCAAAGGACCCTAGAGACAAGAAGACAAAGCCAGGTTCTAACTCAGGTTCTTGGAAACAGAAGAGAAAAGGCCCTGTCTCATCTTGGACTGGGGATATACATTAATGATGTGGAGAATGAAGGAAGGAGAAAGGACTGTTAGAGGTAGAAGAAGGGCCTTCAAACCTGACAGATGGAGAGTCAAAAACCCGCTCCCTGAGACCAGAGAGCAAAGTTTTTCTAGTCTCTTCCTCCCCTCTCCCCCAATAAACTGACTCTGTATTGGTAACCTAAAGATAGCCTGAGGCTCCCTTCACCTGAGGGAAGAAGGTTAGTCATTGAAGTGGCTGAGAAAAGCCTGACCCTGGTGTAACTCTAACAAATGTTTCAGGTTTCCTCCCATTGGTGACTGTGCCTGGAATGAGTGACGTGGTTTTACAGCTCACTTCCCTGTTGAGTGTGTACATTCTGCCTCCTAATCCTACAGGCCTAGGTCTCTGTACCTAGCCTGTTTTCTGTCCTTCAAATACAGTGTTACTCTGGAGTTCTTTTGGCTAGCCGGAGTAAGGATTGAATCCTGATAACTTCATTTGAATCTTTGATGGGTCAGTGATGTTTCTTTCCTCCTATAGCATGAGAACCCTAAGAACATTTAGAATGAAAGAAACTTCTCATCACCAAGGGAAACACACGAAGCTGTTGAACATCTGACCTTTCAGAAGTGGAAGTCAGACTGTCATAGACTTTCCTGCCCTTGTTGGCTTCACCCTGTGATCCTCAGACCTCAGGCTCCTGAGCTAGGGTGATGGGTGTGAGCTACTGGTGCTCTTCTAGGTTCAGAACTGTAATGATATTGATAATAAAAGTCAACTGCTTATCTCAAAGGGCTTGGGGAGCATATTAAGCCTTTCAACATTGGACCATTCAGATCCCTTTAGCACACAAGGTTATAATGCTAGAGACTGAGAGGCTGGGTATATGGATGTGCAATACTTGAGCCTTAACCTCTGACTCCAATTCTGGTGTACATCAACGTTAGAATGTTCTCCTAATTAGCAAATAGGAAAAGCACTTTGATTAATCCTTACTTGTTTCCAGTTGTGTGTCTTATATCAAGCCTGGGCCCTGTCCATGAGCAATTCAGCTCAAAGCTAACACTCTACCACTTGAGTCACAGCGCCACATGGGGTATATTTTTGGTGGTATCTTGAACATAAGCATCTAACAGGCTTTCTTTGCCTAGGCTGTCTTTAAACTATGGTCTTCAAATCTCAGCATCCAGAGAAGCTGGGGTTCCAGGTGTGAGCCACCGCCATCTGGCCTCTTGTTTTTGAGAGTCCTGGGGCTTCTTTTTTTTCAAGTCTAGCACTCTGTCATTTGAGCCACTCCATTGCTTCTAGCTTTTTCTGAGTATGTGGCACTGAAGATTCAAACCCTGGTATTCATGCATGTTGAGCGAGCTATTTCCACTAAGCCACATTTCTAGGTTTACAATCTTATCCCACAACTTGCCTGTACTGAAGAAAAGGCTTCTAAGTATAAATCATTAAAGAAATCCCTATAGGAAGGTGTTCAAAGATAAAAACACAAAGCTCATCCTTGAGAGATACTCTAAACATGTGAATACTATGACAAATGCCTCCATTTAATTATGTATCATGTTTCAACACAAAAAGTTTTAATGAAAAATGAGTCAATGTCCTAAATTATTGTGTATACATTTATAATAGATGTGCAAAATGTAATAAGTATTATGTGTATAATAATACTAAATAATATAAACAATAAATGAATGAATAAAATAAAAATAATCACAAAATCAATAATAAAAATCATAATATGTAATACGCATACATATGTAAGTATATATCCTATATTACACATGTATAGAGATGTCTTTTTCTTTGCAGGGCCTTCATTCAGGCCGTGGGAACTCTAGCCTGAATTTCTTTTCTTCAAGGACAGTTAGCTTCACCTTCACTCATGGTGCAAATGAGTTACCTAGATGGTGAGATCAAATCCTAAAAATGGTAGAAATATTGGTCCAGTTCCAAGACAGTGACTTAATTTTTTAATGGAAGCAGTTGTGTTTATTCAATTACATACTGAACATTAAAAAAAGCCATGTAGAATTTTGTACAGCTATTCAGACGTCCTTCCCTTACTCCCAAAGTGCTTCTCTGAGCACTACATTTTTTTCTTTTTTGTATGTTTTTATTGTAAAAATGTTGTACAGAGGGGTCACAGTTACATGAGCAAGGTCATGAGTATATTTCCTATTGAGCATTGTTGCCTGCTCCTTTGTTTTCCCCCTACCATCCCTTCCCTCCCATCTCCACAACTACTCCCCCTGCCAAGATTAGTGACTTAACTTTTTAGTTGTGGCTTGACACGGAGTTTTAACTAAAGTAGTGGCAAATCTGCACTTTCCTCACATTGCTACAGACTTACCAAGATCCTGAGTTCAAATCCCAGGCTGGGAAAGAAAACTGAGAGAAATTCCAAACCAGGGAGCTTTATTATTTTTTTAATTTAGTTAAATAATTAATTAATCTTTTTCTTTTTTTCTTTTTTTGGCCAAACATGGGGCTTGAACTAAAGTCGTGGCAACTCTGCCTCAACTTCAAACACTCTAGGCTGGGTGCTGCCTCAGGACCCATACCCAATCCTGGAATCGTAGACCCAGAGGGCTTGTAGGAAAAAAAAAAGTGGGATAGCATGAAGAGTGGCGAGCTGCAGAGGGCTGGGGGTTTTACGTTTTATTCTTTGCACGGTGACCATCCTGAGTCTGAATGAGACAGACGGCTGCAAAGTGGACATGACCTGCCATATCTGAAGGCTGGCATGCTATCAGGGAACCATAGGCCAACCTGTCAACAAGTGTGACACCTGTTTTCCTTTCCTGAAAGAGTCCTGGGTGTCAGGCATGATTGAGAACACATCTACAAATCTAGATGCTATGTGATAGGATGTAAACAATATAATACATAGTTAGGTATCATCACAGTCAATAAAATGAATGGTAAATAAACGAATAAAACAAAAAATATAATGAATAACCACCACAAACAAAATATAGGCTGAATATCTGTATGGAAGTTCAATCCTATCTTTAAAATGTATATAAATAGTACGTTTTCCAGGGCTGTGGCTTGAATTCACGCTTAGGGAACAGGCCTGACTTTCTGGTCTTCAAGCGTGGTGAGCTTCTCCTTCCCCAACTGTGCAACAGAGTTACCTAGACCCCGTGTTCAAATTCCAGGCCATGAAGACAAAAATATGCCACAAATTCTAAGCCAGAGAGCTTCATTAGCATTTTAATATGTTTTTAAGTTCATTTCTCCTTTATTTGATACATTTTGATTTTATAACACGTTTTTCAGAAAAGGTTTTTAAACTTTTACATTTCAGTATAGCACATTGGTGTTTCTATTTTGACCATCTGCCATGAAGAGTGAGAATGAAAATAAGGATATCATTTCTCCCTAGATGGTCGGGACAGTTGAATTTATTTCTATTTAGAGTTATTTCTATAATTATAAACTCTCTGCATTTGTGTCATGTTAGTTTTCCTCAGCGCCTAACACGAAATACACTAGGGGGTTCCTGATAGCACAAAAGGTTAGGTTTCTGAATAAAAATTCATTTCTGTGAGGACAGTAGGTAATTGTAAGCATTTTGGGAATAAACTGGATTGTAAAATGAAAAACAAAAACATTGGGACTGGGATGTAGCTCAGTAGTGGAGTATTTGCCTAAAGAGCATAAGACTCTGGCAGAAAAGTTTCCTAAAGCTTAGAATGTTAGAATTTTATGATCTGTATGAACAAACTTTTTGTTTTTTGATCGTGGGCCTGAACTCAGGAGTTATCCCTGTACTCTTCAGCTCAATGCGAGCAATCTACTGCTTGAGTCACATTGCTACTTCTGGTTTTCTAGTGGTTTATTAGAGATAAGAGTCTCACGAACTTTCCTGTCCAGGCTGGCTTTGAACTGCCATCCGCAAATCTCAGCCTCCTGAGTAGCTAAGATTACAGGCATGAGCCACCTGTGCCAGGCACGTGAACAAACTTCTTGAAGATGGATTCTGAGAAAAGAAACTTGGAATACAATTTTAGTATAAATAACTTATGATGCCATGGTTAAGGCACTAATTCAGAAGTATTTATTCATTTGCTGGTTTCTTAGTTTATTTAAAGGTATATTATATATATGCATTATTAATATATATACATATATATTATTAAAATCATAGATTTGAAGTGTACCTAAGAGCATATGTGCTCATGTAAAGTTATACAACTGCACAAGCTTCATTATTTTTTTTCCAGGTTGGTTGGTACCATAAATTAGGTGGGATTTTTGTACTGCTGTTCTGTTCTCTGTTTTTGGAAGATTTCTCTCCCTTTTATCCCTCTGCCCCCCCCCACCCATCCCTGCACTTGAACTCAGCTTGCTCTTTCTTGGCTTGGTTGTTCATAGCTGATTTTCTACCACTTCAACCATACCTGTAGCCGGGCTTTTTTCCAGTTAATTGGAGATGATTTCTCTCAGGCATTTTTGCCTTCATTGGCTTTGAAATTTCATCTTCCAGTTCTCAGCTTCCTGAATAGCTAGAATTACAGATGTGAGCCTTTGGTGTGCTTAGGGATAAATTAGACTTTGGTTGGTGTATTCTTTCTGTTTTTCTAAGCATGGGATCATCTACTATAGAATTTCTGTGAATATCCTGGGTCTGAAGTAAGTTATAATATATATATGCAAATCTGTATAGTTCTCATAAGATGTAATGAATTTAATACGTGTTATAAGTGTAGTAATAGTCAATAAATATAATGAATGAATAACACAAAAATAAATACCCTCAAAGCAATATGCAGTAAACATAACTATGTAGATATTCATCATTTTTTTAAATGTGGATGAATATTACTTAACAGGGCTGGGGATTGAATTCAGGCCTAGGGAACAGGCCTGAATTGCTTGTATTCAAAGAGGTGAGTTTCTCCATCCTCCACAGTGAATTGGAGTTTCCCAGACTCCAAGTTCAAATCCCAGGCCTGGAAGAAAAAAAATGAGCACGAATTCCAAGCCAGGGTGCTCCATTAGTATTTTTAATATTTTTAAAATTTTAAAATTTATTTTATTTTTATATAATTTATTTCAATTTATTTGTTTGTTTGTTTGTTTGTTTGTTTGTTTTGTCAAGCACGGGGCTTGAACTCAAGTTGTAGCAACTCTGCCTCAGCCTCCATCATCCTAAGCTGGGATGGTGCAGCTTCTGGGCCCACAGCCATTCCTGGGATCCTAGGCCTCAGGGGATGACAGTAAAACAAATTGAAAACGGCACCAAAAAATTGCCGCGAACTGAAGTCTGTCGACGGTTTCTCGGTTTTCCTTCCTTGCATAGTGACCATCCTGGATCCAAATGACACGGCTGCAACCTGTAGGTCACCGGACATTGCTGAAGGCTGGCAGGCTGGCAGCGAAGCCATAGGCCTATCTGGACACCTAGGCCCTGAGTTTGAATCCTGGTCATGCCACTTACAAAGGACTGGAGAGCCTAGGAAACTATTGCCTGTCCATAGGAACACCAGAGGAATGTGATCAATGTCATAGTTGGATGAGTAGTTTGTCAATCAGTCTAACATAAAATTAAACCCAGTATTCACAAGATGTGGATTGATTATAATTCATAGTTTATCATGCATTAAAAGAATATGTGTGTGTGTGTGTGTGTGTGTGTTTTAATTTTATTTTATTTTATTTGAGAACATGCTGTACAGAGGGGTTACAATTACATGGGCAGGATAATGCATACATTTCTTACCAAGCATTGCAGCCTCCTCCTCCTTTGTTTACCCTTCACCTCCCTTCCCAGCCTCCCCCCTCCCTCCCACCCAATCATACCCCCCCACCCCCCCCACCGACATTGTAAAGCTGGTTTTGACATGACATTTTGTACTTCTCATTGTTGCAACAGGTCCACCTGAATCCTTAAACGACTTGTTTGTCCCCATCTCCTCCACATGTTATACTGACATCAAATATAGTGAAAGCGGGGGGTTACACTGTGGGGGAGGGACATACAAAGCAACAAAGAAATAATCTTATAAATGCGTTAGAAACACATGCATGAAAGAAACAAAAACATTAAAATACATATTTGAGGTTTCGTTTTCCTAACATCACATTATCTGACTTTTTCCGCTTGACTCATACCTATACTAGATATTGCAAATAAGGGAAACCATGGGACCTATGTTTCTTTGGGCCTGGCTTACTTCACTTAATATAATTTTTTCCAAGCCTTTCCATTTCCTAACAAATGGGGAAATGTCATTCTTTCTGATGGAGGCATAGAATTCCATTGTGTATATATACCACATCTTCTTGATCCATTCATCTACTGAGGGGCATCTGGGTTGGTTCCATGTCTTAGCTATGGTAAATAATGCTGCAATAAACATAGTTGTGCTGGTAGCTTTAGTGTGGCCTTGTTTGTGATCATTTGGGTAAATGCCCAAAAGTGGGATTGCTGGGTCATTGGGGAGCTCTATGTGGAGTCTTTTGAGGAACCTCCATACTGCTTTCCAAAGTAGTTGAACAAGTTTACATTCCCACCAACAATGAAGTAAGGTTCCTTTCTGTCCACATCCCCTCCAGCATCTGTTGTTGTTAGAGTTCTTGATTTTTGCCGTTCTAACTGGAGTGAGGTGATATCTCAATGTTGTTTTGATTTGCATTTCTTTTATGGCTAGGGATGTTGAACATTTCTTCATGTGTCTATTGGCCATCCTTCTTTCTTCTTCAGAGAAGCTTCTCTTTAAGTCTTTCGCCCACTTACTTATTGGGCAGTTGTTTCTTTGAGGATTTTTGTTGGGTGGTTTAATTTTTTGAGTTCCAAGTATATTTTAGATATGAGACCCTTGTCCGTTGTATGGCTAGTAAAGATCTTCTCCCAATCCGTGGGCTTTCTATTGATCTTGCTAGCTATGTCATTTGCCCTGCAGAAGCTCTGCAACCATATACAATCCCATTTGTCCAACCTTTGTCAGTAGTGGGGCCTGAATTCTGGGCCTGGGCACTCTCTCTCAGCTTTTCAGCTCAGGGCTAGTGCTGTAACATTTGAGACACAGCACCATTCCCAGCTTTTTCTTATCATGTTGTGCTGAGGAATCGAACCCGGGGCTCATGCATGAAAGACAAGCACTCTCCCAGTGAGCCATCTTCCCAGCCCCTAAAAGAATACTATTGATTAAATAGTTCTCACTACATACCTGTGAATCACTAGGAAGGTAGTATATGTCATTGAATACAAGAAAGACATCACTTGCAGTATCTACATTTTTAAATACATATTTATTTGTATACTACCATCTGCATAGAAAGTTTTTGCTATTTTGGCCAATCCTGTGTCTCCATCCCAGGTCCGGGGATCCACGTGGCATCTGAATGTGCTAGAGGCTGTCGTGCTGACACTCACCCATTCATGAGTTGGGCCTTCTAGGCCCTCAGTTCAGGCCCCAGCATTGCCAAAAATGTCGTCTTGGAGTAAGATTCCAAGTGTGATATCTGTTTTCCTTTTCTGTGCAAGTGCTGGGTGTCAGGTATGATGTATATAATATGTCTGCAAAGCTACATGCTATGGAATTGATTTGAATGAATGTAATAAATGTTATAGGAACACTCACAGTCAGTCAATAAATAAATGGTAAATAAACAAATAAATAATAAAATATCATGAATCATTCCAACAAATACGATATAAACTGAATATATGGATGTAAGTATAAATCATATAATAAACATATCTATATATGTTATGTTCTCCAGGGCTGGGGCTTGAATTCAGACCTAGTTAACAGGTTTGAATTACTTGTCTTAAAGGAAGGAGAGCTTCCCTTTCTTCACCCCCCCCGCCCCCGCAATGCATCAGAGTTACCCAGAACCCAAGGTGACATCCCTGGCCTGGCAGACAACAAAATGTCATGAAATCCAAGAGAGGGAGCTTCAGTAGTATTGTTAATTAATTAATTTATTGCTAAGCACGGGGCTTGAACTCAGGTGGTGGCAACTCTGCCTCAGTTTCCATCACCCTAGGCTGGGATGGTGCAGCCTCTGGACCCACAGCCATCCTGGGTCCTAGGCCTTGGGGGCTGACAGGAAAACAAAATGAAAACACCACCCAAAAAAGCCGCAAACCACAGAAGGTCAGCAGTTTCTGTTTTTCTTCCTTGCAGGGTGACCATCCTGGGTCTGAATGACATGGCTGCAACTTGTAGGTCACCTGGCATTGCTGAAGGCTGGCGGGCTGTCAGTGAAGCCATAGGCCAACCTAGACACTAGGCCCTGAGTTCTAATCCCGATCATATCATTTTAAAGGGGCTGAAGAGCCTAAGAAACTATTGCCTGTCCATAGGAACACCAGAGGAATGTGATCAATGCCATGGTTGGATGAGTAGTCCCTCAATGAGTGTAGCATAAAATTAGACCCAATAATCCAGGACACAGATTGATTTTAATTCATAGTTTATTATGCATTAAAAGAATGCTATTGGGGGCTGGGAAGTTGGCTCAGTGGTAGAGTGCTAGCCTTGTTCTGAAGAGCTGAGGGACAGCGCCCAGGCCCAGAGTTTAGGCCCCACGTCCAGACCCAAAGGAAAAAAAAAAGAATAATATTGATTAAATGGAATCCTCACTAAATACATGAGAATTAGTAGGATCGTAGTATATGTCATTGAATACTAAATAGACAGCTCTGGCAGTACCTAAATACCTAAATTTGTATTTATTTATATACCACCATCATCATAGAAAGTTACTGCTATTTTGTCCAAACCTGGGGCTTGATCCTAGGTTCTGAGATCCACTTGGCAGCTGAATGGGCTAGAGGCTGCAGTGCTGACACTTACCCATTCATGGATTGGGCCTCTCAGGCTTTCAGATCAGGTCCCATAATTGTCAAAATTTTCTTCCTGGTGTAAGATTTCTAGTGTGACACCTGTTTTCCTTTTCTGTGCAAGTTCATAATATGTCTGCAAAGTTACATGCTATGTAATAGATGGGAATAAATGTAATAAATGTTTTAGGTGCACTTACAGTTCATAAAATAAATGCTAAATAAACAAATCAATAATAAAACATAATGAATCACTCCAACAAACACAATATAGAGTGAATATATAGATGTAAGTATAAATTGTATATTTAACATGTCTATAAATTTTATGAGGGGTTGAATTCAGATCTAGGGAAGAGTTTATTTCATGCACGATTCTCATAGGAAATGATAGGCAAGACATATGGCACAACGATTATTTTTAATTAAGAGTTCATGAAGTGTGACAATAAGAATCACATTCAGGAACTGGAGACAATGGGAAAGATCCAAGAATCAATACTCACATGTTAGATAGGATTCCAACACAGCCCGCCACATCTCCTACTCTGTCCAAATAGGTATTTATTAGCATACTAGCTTCAGTATGAATGGATGAATATTGTGCCACCGGGGATTGATCTCAGGTCCCGGGTACAACCTACCTCTTTCGTTGCTCACAGGCCAGTATCCTCACCTAGACCCTTTTGCCAATTGGGCCTGCTAAGCTCTGAGTTCAAAACCCAATACTGCCAAAAGATGAAATCTGATGTGAGAAGCCCATCGATCCACCTATTTTCCTGTCCTGTGAAAGTCGTAGGTCTCAGGGAGGATGGAGAATTTTATATAGGCAAATCTATAGCCATAGGAAAAGGTTGTCATCTGTGTTGGCACAGTTATGTCTGTAATCATACTCAATGAAACACAAAATGCATCCATGACTAAGACACACAATAAAAGAGTAACTACACTGAACATATGATGCATTCCACACATGTATGTAAATAGAGATCCTATGTGTAAAATAGGTTGATATATTATTTTTGCCAGTGCTGGGGCTTCAAATCAGACCCTGCAACCTGGCCTGATATTGTAGTCTTCAAGGAGGGTGAGCTTCCCATTCCCCCACAGTGCCATAGATTTACCCAGACTTGAGTTAGAATCCCAGCTGTGGCAGAAAAATGGTGTGAGTTCTGATCCAGGGTGCTTTATTTTATTATTATTATTATTACCAAGGAGAGGATTTCAACTAAGTTTGTGGAAACTCTGCTTCAGTTTCAATCATCTTAGGTTGGCGGGCTGCCATTGGCCCATAGCCGATCCTGGGATCCTAGGCCTTGAAGTCTTGCAGGAAAACACACACACACACACACACACACAGAGAGAGAGAGAGAGAGAGAGAGAGAGAGAGAGAGAGAGAGAGAGAGAGAGAGAGAGAGAGAGAGAGAGAGAGAGAGAGAGAGAAAGCCGCGGGATGGATTTTTTACATTTTGTTCCTTTCCACGGTGACCATCCTGGGTCTTAATGACATGCCTACAAAGGGTTCTTCACCTTGCATTGGTGAAAGCCAGCTGGATATTGGGGAAGCCATAAGACCATGCAGCAATGTAGGCCCTGAGTTTGAGTCCTGGTCCTGACACCTACCAATGGGGGAAATCCCAAGAGACTCGTTCCTGTGCATCGAAATACCGATGGAATGTGAGCAAACTCGTGATTGAATCAGAAGTTTCTGCGTGCATCAGTCTAGTCTAAAATTAGATGCAATGATCCTAGCACGCTGAGTGATCTTAATGAATAGTTTATTAAGCATGAAAAGAATCCTATTCCTTCAATGGTGGCACAGTAATTACCTAAGAGTTGGTAGGAATGTAGTTGATAGGTAGATGTCCCTGGCACTCTATACAAATATATATATTTATTGGTATACTACCACCTGCCTATCCATGTATGGCTATTTTGTCCACCCCTGTGGCTCAATCTCAGGGTCTGCGAACTGCCTGGCAGCTTGCTGGGCTAGAAGTTGCTGTGCTGACACACCCATTCACGAATTGGGTCTGCTAGGCCCTGAGTCCAGGTCCCAGCACTGCCAACAATTGGATCATGGAGTAAGAAGCCTAGTGTGACATCTGTTTTCCTTTTCTCTAAGAGTCCTGGGTGTAAGAACTACCTTCAACTTATGAAGGGATGACTGCTGTGTGCCGAACCCCCCCCCCCACTCCCTACCTAAGGGCTCCATCTCAAGTCCTGGGAAAGGCCTTCCTCAATAGTGTCTCACAGGCTGGTGTGCTCACATGGACCCATTTGTCACTTGGGTCTGCTAGGTCCCGAGTTGAGATCCCAGCAGTGCCAAAATTCACCCTGATGTCAGAAGCCAATCGTTGCACTTGTTTTCCTTTCCTGTGCAAGTCCTGGGTCTCAGCTAGGCTGGAGAATGCATGGGCCACCCTGTGGCCACGGGGATAGGTTGTTATCCATGCCAGCTCAGTTATACTTGTCATCATATACTCAAGAAAATACACAATACATCCATGAATAGCATACAAAGTAGAATAATTACACTAAATGCACAATGCAGTCCACACACAGATGTGAATATATATCCCATGTTTAAATGATCCATTCAGGACTATTGTGGCCTCCCTGGGGCTGGATCTCTGTTCCTGGGAAAGGCCCAGCTACTTAGTGGCTCACAGACTGGTGTGTTCACCATGACCCATTCACCAATTGGGCTTGCTAGGCCTTGAGTTCAAATCCCAGCACTGCCAAAAGATTTACCTTGATGTGAGAAGCCAGTCATTGCACCTATTTTCCTTTGCTGTGCAAGTCCTGGGTCTCAGCTAGGATAGAGAATGCATAGGTAACTCTATACTCATGGGAATAGGTTGTCATCTAGGTCACAACAGTTATATCTGTTAACCAATACTCAAGAAAATACACAATACATCAATGAATAAGACACAACATAAAGAGAATGACTACACCAAATGCAAGATGCTGCCATCCATGTATGGAAATATAGATCCTCTGTTTAAATGATGAATTTATGACTATTTTGGCCCCCACCAGGGCTTCATGTCAGGTTTTGGGAATGGCCTAGGTCCTTAGTTCCTCACAGGCTGGTGTGTTCACCATGACCCATTCTGACCCATTCACCAATTGGGCCTGCTAGGCCTTGAGTTCAAATCCCAGCACTGCCAAAAGATTCACTTTGATGTGAGAAGCCAATTGATCCACCTGTTTTCCTGTCCCATGAAAGTCATGGGTCTCAGCAAGGATGGAGAATTCTATATAGACAACTCTATAGCCATGGGAATAAGTTGTCATCCATGTTAACATAGCTATATCTATCACCATACTCAATAAAATACACAATACATCCATGAATAAGACACAAAATAAAAAGAATAACTACACTGAATGCAAGATGCATATCACATCTGTAGGTAAAGAGAGATCCTAAGTTTAAAAAAGGTTATTTTATCCAGTGCTGGTGCTTCAAATCATGCCTTGGACCAGGCCTGACATTCTAGTCTTCAAGGATGGTGAGCTTCCCCTTCCCCCAAAGTGCAACAGAGCTACTCAGACTCCAGTTCAAATCCTAGCACTGACAAAATATTCATTCTGTTGTCAGAAGCCAGTCATTGTACATGTTTTCCTCTCCTGTGAAAATCCCGGGCCTCAACTAGGATGTAGAATGCATAGGCAACCCTATAACCATTGGAACAGGTTGTCATCCATGTCAGCACAGTTATACTTGTCACCATACTCAGTACAATACACAATAACTCCATGAATTAGACACAAAATAAGGAGAATACGTGCACCAAATGCAAGATGTTGTCCACACATGTATGTAAATATAGATCCTATGTTTAAATTATGAATTAATTACTATTTGGCCCTCCCTGGTACTCGATGTCAGGTCCTGGGAAGGGCCTATCTCCTTCGTTGCTCACAGGCGGGTGACCCTTGACCCTTTCCCCAATTGGGCCTGTAGGCTCTGAGTTCAAATCCCAACACTGCCAAAAGATGAATCCTGATGTGATAAGCCCATCGATTCACCTCTTTTCCTTTTCTGTGAAAGTCCTGTGTCTCAGCTAGGGTGGAGAATGCTTAGGAAACCCTATAGCCATGGCAATAGGTTGTCATCCATGTAAGTACTGTTATATCTGTCACCTTACTCAGTAAATTGCACAATACTTCCATAAGACAGACAATAAGGAGAAGTACATCAAACGCAAGATGCTGTCCACACATATATGTAAATTTAGATCCTATGTTTAAATTATGAATTTATGACTATCGTGGCCCACCCTGGGGATCAATGACAGATCCTGGGAATGGCCTAACTCCTTTGTTGCAAACAGGCTGGTGTGTTCACCTTGAACTATTTGCCAATTGGTCCTGCCTGGACCTGAGTTCAGATCCTAGCACTATCAACAATTGGATCATGGAGTAAGAAGCCAAGTGTGAAACCTTTTTTCCTTTTCTCCGAGAGTCCTGGGTGTCAGGCTTGATGAAGAACACGTCTACAAATTTAGATCCCATGTAATAGGATGTCATCAATGTAATAAAGGCAATGGGTGTCATCACTGTAAAATCAATGGTAAAAAATGAATAAAACAAAAAGTACAAGGAACAACCACATCAAATGTGTATGGACTGAGCATCCATAAGTAAGTACAAATCTTGTCTTTACAATGTATATAAATAGTATGTTTTCCAAAGCTGGAGCTTGAATTTTGCTTAGAGTACAGGCCTAATTTTCTTACCTTCAAGTACAGTGAGCTTCCCCTTCTTCCACAGTGTTGCAGATTTACCCAGACCCTGAGATCAAATTCAAAGCCTGGCAGAATAAATGGGATGAATTGCAAGCCAGGGAGCTAATTTCTTTTGCTCAGCAGGGGGCTTGAACTCAGATTGTGGCAACTCTGCTTCAGCTTCGATCATCCTGTGCTGGGGTGCAGCCACTGGACGCACAGCAGATCCTAGGATCCTAGACCCCCAGGCCTTGTGTGGCAAAAATATACAGAAAAATGCGGTGAGATGGCCTTTTTATGTTTTCTTCCTTTGCATGGTTACCCTCTTGGGTCTGAATGACACTGTTGCAAAGGGTACTTCACCTTGCATTGCTGAAGGTTGGCAGACTATTGGGGAAGCCATAGGCAATGTAGGGCCTGATTTTGAATCCCCATCCTGACACCAATCAATGACATGAGATACTAAGAGACTCATTCCCATCCATGGGAATAACAAGGTAATCCTATCAGTGTCACAGTTGAATTAGTTGATCGTGAATGAAGCTCCTATAAAATCAGACCCATCATTTCAGGAGACTGATTTTATTTATTATGTATGAAGCATTAAAAGAATACTATTATTTATAGGAATGCAATAATTTCAGATATTGATTGATTTAATTAATATTTTGTTAAGAATGAAAACGACAGTAATTACATGGAGGCATAATAAATACCCAAGAATTAGTAGGAATGTAGTCTATATAACTAAATAATGTATAGGCATCTCTAGCACTCTATAGAGATATTTATTTATTAGAGTACTACCATCTGCATGTCAGTCTGTTCTTATTTTGTCAACCGCTGTGGCTCGATCTCAGGTACTGGGAACTGCCTGTCAGCTGAATTTGCCACAAGATGGCATGCTGACACTCACCCATTCATGAATTGGGTCTTGCAGGCTGTGATTCAGATACCAGCATTCCCAAACAATGAATCGTGGAGTAAGAAGCTGATGATGACACATGTTTTCCTTTTCTGTGAAAGTCTTGGGTGTCAGGTATGAAGTCCAATATATATACAAACCTATATCCTATGTAATCAATGTAAGCACTGTTCTACGTGTCATAATAGTCAATAAAATGAGCAGTCAATACATGAATAAAACAAAAAATAAAATGAATAACTACACTGAATGCAACATATGTATATAAATATAAATCATATACTTAAAATGCACACAAATAGGATGTTTTCTAGTGGTGGGCATTGATTTCAGGCCTAAGGAACAGACCTGAATTTCTTGAATTCAAGGAGGCAAGCTTCCCCTTCCCACACAGTGCAACAAGTGTTACCCAGACCAAGAGTTCAAATCCCAGTGCTGGCAGAAAAAATGGCATCTCCAAGCTATGTGATGCTCAATTCTTAGGTATTTCATTTGGGCTCCATTTAATGAATGTGATTGTTTAAATGCTTCATAAAGTATTAATTAAAATCGACCAGTGTCCTATAATATAATTGTGTATAATTTTAACCTTGAATCATTCAAGAACTGCCCATTTAATCATGACATACATCACATTCCATTGATAATCATATGAATAGTAATGAGTTTCTTAGGATCTCCTGCCATTTGGAGGTGGCAGGACCACGATTCCAACTGTGGGCTCCAGCTCCTACCACTTAAACCTGAGGATAGGGAACTCACAGATCTGTCCAAATACATCAGTAAGACCAATGATTAGGCAGGCATCAGTGTCTCCCAGCAGTCCTCCTTGATACTTACAAGGCTGTGATAGGAGGATCATGGTCAAATCACCCTAGGCAGGAAAGTCCTTGAGACTCCTGCCCAGCTTGTGCCAACAAAACCAGAAGTAAACCCGTGTGGCTCCATTGGTAGAGGATTAGCCTTGATCAAAAGCAGCTCACAGACTGTGCCCAGATCCTGAGTTCAAGGTCTGGGACTGGGAACAAATAGACATACACAACAATCTGTGCAGCCATCCAGATAAAGCAGGTCATCTTCTTGTCCCCAACTGGATTGCACAGAGTTCTCTGGGAAAGGGGCTGCCATCATCTTGACTCTGCCCATTCTGCCTGCATCACAGGATTCTGGCCACACCTCCATTCTTTCATGGTTCTTTCTGACCAATGGGATACAAGAATGCTGGCCATGTCCACATTCCATGCTGCCCAGTAGCACTGGGATTCCCTCTGTTGGTTGACACCACTACCAGCAGTTGAGGAAGGTAGAGGTGGCTGAGTGATGAGCAAGAGACTCGAGGCCTAGGAGGAGAGGCCTTGCTCAGGCCCACCATGTGCCTGCCTGTGCTCTGGCCCCCTTCTCACCTTCCCCGTGGCACAGCATTTCAAACCTGGTGCTGCTGGCTCAAACCCAGGTTGCCTCTTGGATTCCTCAGGCAATGGTGCAATGGTGCGCCACCAGCCAGCTTGTGGGCCTGACCTGGTCCTGGCCTCCTTGTCCTCTGCTCTGAGCCTGATGTCTGCCATACCACTGCCATTGCTGTTCACCCCACATGGAGCAGCTGCCAACAGATTTTGCCTGCAGCACATGTGAGTGGTGGCCACATAGGCCCGCTCCCTGCGTCCCCATATAACCCCCCCTCCAGACCAGGACCCGCACCTCCTCTGTGCCCCACAGTCTGGGCCACGCCCTGCCATAAATGTGCCTCAGGGGTGGGGGTGGGTGTTGACCCAGGATCCCATTCCCATTCCCAGAGTCTAGTGTCCCAGGAAATGGGGAGATGCAGGGTTACGTGAGGAGTGGATGCCACAGAGCCCCTGGCCTGGAGCAATGGGAGCCACACAGCCGCACATCTGCACCCTTCCTTTCCCTGGTGGGAACCTGGTGGTTTTAGTCAGAGGTGGGGAGCAGCATGTACACACCTGCCTTCTGCGGTCTTTTCCCTTTTTCTGGGGATGGGAGGTGTTGGATGCAGAAGATAGATCCCCCTTGCTGTGTGAACCCTTGTTTTCTGTGCTCAGTCGTCCTTTCACCTGAAGACACAGAGCCAGAGACAGAGAGACAAAGAGAGAGATCATCTTTCTCCTTGTACAGCCTGACTGTGCTCAGGTGTGTCATCAGTTGGCAAATTGCAGGTACCCCATGGATGAGTCTTCTGTCACCGGTCTGGATGTGTGTGTGTGTGTGTGTGTGTGTGTGTGTGTGTGTGTGTGTGTAGAAGTGGGTTGTAACAAGGAGGCTGAATGCTTTGGTAACTTCTACCTGCTATTTTTGGGGAATGCATGGGCTTCATAGTTGAGGTCTGGGAGCCTAGAAGGGTGAGATGCTTGAAGGGGACACAGCACTGTTAAATTACAAGAATAAGGGATCTGTGTGCCCTGGAGCTGCGTATGCCCTTGGGCCTGGTTGGTGGCAGTGGGAGCTTGGGAGGACCTAGGAGTGCAGCCTGCAGGGGATGGCTTTCCAGAGGACAGAGAGCATGGCCACACTTAGTAAAGATATGAGTCCTGCTAGTATGGAGTGCAACAGCATAGGTCAGATTCTGGGTCTTCTCATCATGACCTCTGATGGGCGAGGCCAACCCAATTTTAAATCTTGAGCTGTTATCTTCAGATCTCAACCTCCTGAGTATCTAGGATTAAAGGCATGAGCCTCTGGCACTGGGACTCTGGTTCTTTTTGGTATATTAGGATTTGACCTCAAGGCCTTAGGCTTGCCAGTCAGATCTTCTACCAGCTTTTCTGTCTTGGGCATTTCTGAGATGGAGAATTAATATATGCTCAGACTGGGGTGGATCACAGTCCTCCTGTCTGTGATAGGCATGAGCCACCGGGCCCTGTCTTCTATAGTTGGAATGGTAGACATGTAGAGCCATGCTCAGTCAGTGGTTTAGATGGATTGTCCCAAACTCAGACCACGGCAGCCCATTTTTGACCACAGGTGAAGCTCTGGGTTGGGTCTCAACCATTGGACCTCAATCTCCTCATGGGACAGTTGTGAAGAAACAAGGGATTAATACAGAGGGATCTCTGGAGCAGGGCCAGGCACAGAGGGAGGGGCTGTCAGATATGGTTTTTGGCAGTTCTGTGAGAATATGACAGGAAGATACCTGGAAAGATCTCAGATGGTGGGTGTTATTAATGTTGTGACTGGTATAGGATTATGAAACAAAACATGACTCTCTTTAATACCCAATCCCCATGAGGAACGGGATCCTTCACTTTGTTCAGTTTTGAAGCTGGGGAAACTGAGGCACAGAGAAGCTGAGTGACCTACTCATGACTCCCAGCTGACAGGAAGCTGGGCCTGACATCCCTGCCATGCTCCCTAGGACAATGGGTGTTATTCAATCTACTTCTTGTGGTGAGAAGTCCACTTCTTTTCAGTTGTGGGGCTTGAACTCTGGGCCTGGGCCAGCTCCCTGAGATCCTCAGCTCAAACCTAGCACTCTACCACTTGAGTCACAGCTCCACTTCCAGTTTTTTTGTGGTTCTTTGGAAATAAGAGTCTTACAGGTGTTCCTGCCCGGGCTGGCTATAAACCACAATCCTCATATCTCAGCCTCCATTGTACTTAGTATTATAGGCCTGAGCCACAGGAACCTGACTTAAGTGTAATTCTGACCTTCTTTCTTTTTTTCTCTCTCTCTCAGGAACTGATTGAATAGGTGCTGGAGGAGGTGGCCCAGCATCCCCAACGTGGTTGGTACCAAGGTGGCCCTCTCATTCTGGAGGTGGGCTGTGGGTCAGGAGCTGTCTCGTTCAGGCTGTTGTACCAGCTCCATGAGGCCCTCTGTGCCCTGGCTAGACCGTGACAGTTATTCATTGTCCATCTAGCCTTACTGGATTCAGTACTGTGATCAATGCCCTTTTCTAGCAAAAATTTCTGGCTAAAATTATGATACATAGTTACAGAATGAAAATGTAATGCCATCTTAAGAGAGTCATTTAGGGTTCTGGGAATGGGACTTCACGGTAAAATGATTGCCTAAGCATGCAGGAGACCCTGGGTTCAATTCCTCAGTAACACATAAACTGAAAAAGAAACACTGGAAGTGGTCCTGTGCCTCAAGTGGTAGAGGGTTAGAATTGAGAGAAAAAAAAAAAAGTTGAGGAATAATTCCCAAGCCCTGAGTTTCAGCCCCAGGACTGCCAAAACAACAACAATGAACATTTAGTTAGTAAATACAAAATAAAGAACCCAAACTTGGAATATATAATTGTTCCTTCCATACTGATACTTGACAATAGTCCCTAATTCATGTACTTTACCTATGTTAGGATAGTGTGTTGAAAAAAAAAGTTTTGTTCATTAGGTCATGGCAATTAATGCCAGGAACGTGCTTAGATGTCAGGTGAATATTAATTCTGGAAATTCAAAGATTCCAGGCTTTTGAGTGGGGTCTCTGCTAATCACAATGATAAGGGTAGTCTAAGTGAGATTTGGAAATCATTTTGGACAGTTATAGCACCAAAAAGGCAGAGGCTAATTAACAGTTGTGACAGAAGAGAAGGAATAACTGCAGATGGAAGGAAAGAAATGATAGTGACTAAGGTATAACAGAAACAGTTCTAGGGAACCATTTTTGGTTATTGAAGAACTAGTTATCAACTAGGCTTATTCCTCATTGCCTTTAGCATTCTAAATCTCTTAGGCTAGATAAATGTATCTCCTTCTATGCTGTTCTTTCATACCTGATCTCTTTGCTTTCTAAACATCTGTCTTTCTATATTTGTCTATAAACCTTTACTGATATTAACTACACCTATACAGACGTCACAGGATGCTAATGTAAGAGTCCCATAGCTCATGAGTCATTAATGAAACAAAATGGAAAAGGAGGACATATTTACTGCTATCTCAATTTTTCTAAAAAGCTGCAATGTCATCATTTGGTTAAAATTTCCATTCTTTGTCTACACAGTGTCATTCAGTGCACATAAATGCAAATATAAGCCTGGTGCTGGTGGCTCATGCCTGTAATCCTAGCTAGTCAGGAGGTTGAAACCAGAGGATTGTGGTTCAAATCCAGCCTGGTCAGGAAAGTCCATGAAACACTTATCTTCATTTAGCCACCAGAAACCCAGAAGTGGTGCTGTAGCTAAAGTTGTAGAGCATTCTAGATGAGCTGAAGAGCTGAGAGGCAGTGCCCAGAATCAGTGTTCCATACCCACAATCAACAAAAAAGTGCAAATATGGGTTTAAGTTTCCCCCAAAGGAATGATGAAGTCAATAGTAATCTTCCCAATGGAGTCAGTGCACGTACTTTTGCTGAGTTATTTAAGTTATGGCTTCTTTGCTGAACATATTCTCTTCTTTAAAAATTGTCAAATATTAGCTGTATAGTAAACTTCATCTAATATTTCTTGGTTCAAAAGAGAAGTCCATCCAGTTGATATCACTTAGCTTTCTTACTGTCTTAGTTCAAAGCCAACCAGGCATGAGAGTCTGTCAAACTCTTATCTGTAATTAAACACCAAAAAACCAGAAGTGAAGTTTTGGCTCAAGCAGTAGTGTAATAGCTTTGTGGGCAGGTGGGAAAGAAGGACAACTGTTCAGGGACAGGGTCCAGCCTCTGAGTTCAAGCCCCAGAACCAGCACAAAGTAAACAAACAAGCAAAAAACACAAACCCTAGGTATTTCTTTGGGACTCTCCTTAAAGTGGTCTGAGAAGAGGCTGGTTTTGCTGATCATACTCACTGGATCCTGCATTTTTGAAATCTTTATTGCTATGGAAAACTCAGGACCAGACTAAACGAATTGATAAATGACTCCTGCAACAAGAGAATCATCTCAGGAGTGAAACATCCATCCATAAGACACTTCAAAACCTCCATATCTTTGTTTCTTTGCAGTAGAACATTTTTAAAACAAAGTTATTTCCTTTTGTTCTATGCTGGACTTCAAATGGCATATTGTTTCCTTCTGTAATATTCTCAACTACAAGTTTACAGACAAGTTTTATATGAGTAAAGAACACACTCAAAAATGTCAAGGAGAAAGTTTCCTTCAAACATTGAATTCTTTCCTTGTACAGTAAAAAGGAAAGCAAATGTTAACTTGAACTTTGTCATTCCTCTATGTTCAATTCCTCTCCTGAGATCAATTTCCACATCTAGTAACAGTTACTTCCACTTACTTCCAGTAACAATCTATGGTGCTGCTAGAGATAAAATGAATGTTTTCTGACTTCATTGAAACAGCACAAGGACACATTTAGACATGAGGTAACACGTGTTTCAGAGACAACTTAGTAAAGAGAAAATATGAAATTTAAATTGCTTATGAATACTTTATTCATGAGTACATTTTGTTCAAACTTCTTTAGTGCTCTGTAAATTAAGGTGAATTTTAAATTGGAAGAAGGTTCTCAGATCATTTTTTGTGAGTTTATGTGCTGTGCCTTAATTTCCCAATTGTACATGAGTTAACAGTAAGAGAAACAATAGCAATAATAAGAGAGAGAAGTTCTGTGTTTATATAAAAGGGCTCAGTAAAATATAGAAGACTCTACAAATAAGACAACATTGAAACAATAAAGCTAAGTCCAGTATGTAGATTTATGGGAGTGATATAGAGAAAGCATTACTCCTATATGGAACATGAAGCCACTTCCTTTCTAAATCACGCTTGCTAATCACCTAATTTTGTAAAAAGAAGAATGGAAGAATGATTCTGTTTCCAATGCAAGTCATATATGAGATAATGGACTTAACTGGAAAAAAAGAATCTATCTTGAAAGAACCGGAATTATACTAGCAATGAATCTGGTGGCTAAGATCACATTTCTTTTTTTTCCTTTTCTTATATTCTTTTTGTAGTGGTTGGTCATGGTACTTGAAATCTGGGACTGGGTGCTGTCCTTCTGCAACGAAGCTCAAGGCTAGTGCCCTTCCACTTGAGCCACAGTGCCACTCCCAGTTTTCTGGTAGTTATTGGAGAAAAGAGTCTCCAGGACTTTCCTACCTGGGCTGGCTTTAAATCCCAATCCTCAGATCTCACCACACCGAGCTTAGGATCACATTTCTAACAGTGTACACTCAAGATATGTAATGTATATGTCCATCAATCTTTATATTAATTCTTGCATTAAAAATCTGGGCTACAGGATAGACTTTACACTCACAAAAGTGTTTGTAGTTTAAAAGTTGATACTCCTGGAAAAATAAAACCTAAGAATGTAAAGGAGTCTGAGAAGTTCAATTTGCATCCAGCCTGGGCAGAACAGGCTTTGAGACACTACCTATAATTAAACAGCCAAAAGCTGGAATACCAGTCATGAGCAAGATTGCTGAATAAGAGCTTGAGGTTTGTGCATACATACATACAAACATACACATACACACAGAGGGATTTATATGTGCACACAAAAATACACAAATAAAACAATTCTCAGAATATGTAGAAAAGTTAGAAAACAATAAAAATATGTCCAAATTAAGACTAGAATCAAGCGATAATTTTTAATATTAGAAAGCCCTCAAGTGAAATTTCCCCCCAAAAGTTGAGAATCTTACATAGGTAGGAATCAGAGATAGTAAGAGAGTCAAGCAACATTATTAATGGGATAGGATTCATGGAGGAATGAATCAGGGAACCCTCTAGGTGCATATGAAAATGTTCATATCTTGTGTCAAATGTTAGAACATCTTTGAAAATAGTACATAAACAGTCTAAGCAGTCAGTCTAGTGGATAAGATCATAGGAGAAGTTCAGAATTGCTAGTCTGTTTCTAGAGTAAATAAACAAACTATGGCAGGGCAATGTGATACAAGCCTGGAATTCTAGCACTTCGACAGGAGATTAGAGAATGGAACTACATTGCAATATCTTCCCTGGACCAGGTAGAATAATTTTGTCTCAATAAAACAAACAAAACAACAAGAAAGGAATACACAGTTGGAATTTGGGTCTAATTTTCTCATTATGTTTTGAGAAGTCAATTTTCCTATTGAAATGCAACTCATATATATCCTCACTTGTGTTTTAAATGCTCTCTTCATTACAGAACATTCTAGATGCAAAATGGCTCATTATTCCCATCCAAAAATTTGCAAAAGTGAGTAAGCAACATTCTGTTGGATTCCAAAGAAATGTTGAAGAATTACAAAAGCATAAGCCTGGAGAAATCGCAAAGTTCATCTAATGTAGGACTTTGTAGACCTTGATAAATTAGAATTTAGATTTAAAATATATATTTTGGTTTTGTTTGTAATCTTATATTCTATAGGATACTACAAAATTCTTTTTAAGTAGAGGGATTAATTGAAAAATTCACAAATGATTCTGGCACTCTATTTTCCTAGAATATTCTTTCAGGAGAGTTATAATTAGAATATAGTAAATAGATAATTCCCACAGTTCATGTATACCATGTTAATGTGAATAATCTAGACAGAGTTGCCAACAAATGGATGACAGTAATTTATAAATTTATAAAAACAGCATTTTTTGAGGGTTTAGTTTAAAATGGTATGAAGAGAGTAATTCTGTGACATCTTCTTTCTTCAACCTATAAGTAACACAGGAAGCCATTTCCTTATTTACGTGCCTCTGTATACATTGAGGAAAATGCTAGGTTTGGGGTTTGTATTCAACGTTGTTTTTGTTTTATTGGTTTGCTTAGAGCTTGAACTCTTGGCCTGGACAGTGTCTCTGAGCCTGTTTATGCTCAAGGCTCCTGCCCTACCACTTCAACCTCAGTGCCACATTGTGTCTGGCTTTTACGGAGAAGTATATTGGAGATAAGATTCTAAGAAACCTCTTGCCAGAGTGGGCTTTGAACCATAATTTTCTGCTCTTAGCTTCCTCAATATCTATGATAATTAAAAAAGTATAAATATAAATAATATTTGCAAGTGAGGAAAAATGATGCAGCTCAGTTTATTGTGGTGTCTTTCCAGAACACGGAGGAAATCACATTAGCAGAGGTGTAGTATTTTTCACAATAGAGATAAGCTATTCATGATATGAATTAAGGAATTTTAAGGTGCCCCTTACAAGTTGGAAACTGTTGGGCTAGGATGACTTCATGGTATAAATCTTGGGATTGATGGTCATAGAAATAACAGCTTACTCTGATAAAAAAAATTGCTTACTCTTGACGAATTAATTATTACAGATGCTTCATAGTTTTCTCCTCTACAAGAATGTGGCTATTTTTCTGTTGACTTCTCAATCTTTAACACCCCATTGGAAACTGCATCTATTGCAGAATTTCATAACATGCAAAAAAGTACTGTTTTGAATCTCTCAGGTATGGAATGTTGAGAATTTAAAAATGAGTAATTATGAGTAGTTATTTCTCATAGGAATTTTGAAGAACACATGTATTCTGTCCTCTTAACAACTTAGTTAATTTTAAATGTTTTGGGCTTCCATAGCATTAAGGTGGTTTTCTGTTTTAGAATTAGAAAGTATTAAATTTATTCTTTTTCGAAAAATTCGGCAAGTATATTATGAAAATATTGTCTAGTTGGATAACAATCACGTTGATGACCCTCTGATAAAGAAGTGGTAATTAATTTGAATTGGATGTCAAATAGTACTGATTTTTAAAATATTACTACATAAAGAATAATATTTACTGTGCTAATACAGTGAAATTACATTTTATGCAGCTTATTTTTTCAATTTTATTATCAAATTGATGTACAGTGAGGTTACAATAATTGTAAGGTAGTAAATACAAAACATTTCAAACTTGTTACCCCCCCCTCATTTTTCTCACAGTTTTCCTTCACCCCTCACAAGCTGTAATGTACATTTCCAATATATTGTCTTGGGAGTGTTGCTATTGCATTGGTTTTCCCTTTGTCATTTGTCTCACCATTTTGCTCTTCCTCTTCCCTTCCCTATTTAAGGTAAATGCATACACAATACAAAATCAAATACAGCAGGAATGAACAATAGGGGGAAAACCCAGAGAAAACAAATCACATAGTTCATCAAAAACAACAACCACAATTGAAAAAATCTGGTTCCATATCTTGGAATTCATTTTGCTTAGCATCAGCTTATATGGTTATGTATACGCAGTACAAAACCACTGGAAAATAATAGCTGCATGGACACCATATCATGAAAACAGCATGTTAACTTTTTGATGGTAAAGGTGGAATTAGGATTTGTGAATTCGCAGTTCTGATAAAGGTATTTCAAGGGTTTTAAAGTTAAGACAGGTAAATTTGAATTGTTCAAAATTTTTAACAACTTAGCCTATTAAGAAAATTTAAAATTGCCTGGGAGAATAGGCTTTCATGCAAAGAAATCCACGGAGACTTAGTAGAGAGGAAGCAATGTGGGTGAAGATGCTCATTTTCACACTAAACAAACAAACCTCAGAAACGTTGCTCTAAATCCTGTAGGTTCCCTTGGAATTATCCTTACCCAGGAAATACATTCTTATGTTGAAACAAGGATATACTGGAATTTAAATTCAAATTCTTAAAAAATAAGACATCAATTTTGTGAATTTACCTTTAATTACCAAACCGTAATTCTCTGAAAAAGATAATTTGAGTCAAAATATTTAGGGAGAAAGTGCCCTCCACAATGAAAGAAGGTGTTGGGATTACACATTTCTGTTTGTAACATTTTCTACAATGTCTTTGCATGTGAAGCAGTGAAACACAGAAAAAAATCTGATTGGATACTTCAAACCAATGATTTCACATTTCTAAGTGGCTCACAAAAAATAATATCCTTAATAACATGAAATAGTGAAGACTTCTCTTATTACATAAGCCAAAATGTTTTGGGTTCAGAAAAGAATTGAGCAAATGGAAAAGGTAAGAAAACATAGTTCTTAGAAAGCCTTGCTAAGCGTATTGGCTTCAGCAGTGAAGGGAGGCCAAACTTTTTTATATAAATTGTGTTAATATTTTTTTTGGATGTCCAGTCGTGGTGCCTGAACTCTGAGCCTCGGCGCTGTCCCTCAGCTCTTCAGGTCAAGGCTAGCGCTCTACCACTTGAGCCACAGCACCACTTCTGGCTTTTTTCTTTTTGCTTATGTGGTGCTGAGGAATCGAACCCAGGGCCTTAGGCATTCAAGGCAAGCGCTCTACCAAAGAGCCAACTTCCCAGCACTAAATTGTGTTAGTAATTTTACTACCAAAAGTGATTTTACAGAGCCTATTTGGCTCACTACAATGCAGAACAGATTGAATGAAGACATGAAAATAAATTCCACATCCAAATGAAGCAACTTAAATAGTTTTAAAAGAGAAATCATGAAGATGTAACAGTGGTGGAGCCCATATAGTCCTTCAGCTTCACTAAACTTGAAGCCAAAATGCTGTGATTAATTGGAAATCAGGCAAGAGCTAAGAGGAGGACATAGAAGCAGGACATAGAAGCATTGTCCTTTTGTAACAGACACTGTCTTCCTAGGTATAGGTGATTTAACTCTACGCTCCTCCATACATCTTGGTGAACAAATGCAAGACCAAGAGAAAAATCATCTATTGAAATAATTTTGCATAGAATAACTTCATTGTTCCTGATATGGTATCTAAGGAGAGTATTAAGATAGAAGATAAAAGTGCAGTATTTTTCAGTTTCCTCTAACCATCTTCTTAGCAAAATATATCTTTTAGGTTAGAATGGATTGAACCAAAAAGTGATGGATTACTTATTTTTGTGGGCACTTTAGACACAAGAAGATTTTCAAGGTAAAAGAAAAAATACAGCCAAATATTTGTGATCACAGCTTCTTGGACTGTTTTCTGGAGACAACGTTTTACATTAAGTTTCAGGGCAACCAAATGCAAGAGGGAAGTTTAATAGACTTGCTTGGCCAATTGAAAGAAGAAAATGGCAAATAATATTTAAGGAATTACTTTGACCAATTACTTTGTCAGAAGAAAGAAGGAAAAATATAATTCAAAATCAATTGACTTAAAAGTATGAAGAAAGAGTAGTGAAGAGATTAGAGAAAGCATAGAGGATTGTTTTCTCTCCAGTGGAGTAATGGGTTCTTGATCTTGTTTCTTCCATTCTGTCTTCACAAGCTATCAAGTGTGTCTCACGACTGGATTATCCAGTTCAGACAGAGACCTCATAGAAGAAAGATAATATTTGCAGCAGATGTAGGTGATTTATAACCTTAGACAATCTATTTAAATCTGTTCAAAATTCTCCCCTATCCCAAACTTCTCTCTTTGTATAGCTTTGTTTGCTTTTCCCATGACGACCCTTCCTTCATTAACTGCTTAAAATTTGTGGAGGTCATATTCATACTTTCTAGAGATTTCAGATTGGTTGTGATTTTTGTGTGTTTTTGTTTTTTGTTGTGTTTTTAAACTGAATTTCAAAAGGTTGTGCAAGTGTTACAATTAAATATATCCATCTAATTGTCCAATGCTCTTGGATCAGAGTCACTCCTTCCATCATTCTCAACCAACCCCTTCTCCAAGATTTATTTCAGATTTACCACTTCCTTTATCATATGTGTAGATTGAGTATTCTAGCTGTACTTGCCCCTTGTTCATTTTTCATTCATTCTGTGTCTTTACTATAATTCCTTTCTGTTTTCAACTTCCTGATAGTCATCCTGTTACACTGTCTATTAATACTTTGAAAGGTTTATGTACATTTCATGGAGTTTCCATACTGCATATGCTTGAACTGATGTCAGCTTATATTTCCATAATTCATTCAAATTTGCAAGACAGGAGACGTGAAGCACCTAACCATGATTTTATTCTCATCCATTTGGAAGATTAATCTTTAATCAAAAAGAAAGTAAAAACATTGGCATAGAATGTATTCCTAACTACCAGTTCTTATAAATGGCTTTGTACAATGGTGTGATTGTTTTATTTTACATGGGATAATATTTTCTACTACCTATAAGTTTTGGAAAAAGAAGAATACTAAAATTTATTCCTATAGAGGAATATGATAGAAATAGAAGACAGATTTTATGTTTGTCATATCTCTGATGAGTACCCATATTCAAGACTTAAGTCATATTTCTTCCTATGTTAGACAGATAGGGAAAACATATTATTACATATGATAAGACAACTACTTGTGACTTTTTAAAATGTACCTTATTAAATGATGACATTGACTTTATTAGCTAATATTTGGGTTTGAAATTTGGGAGGCTGATCTATCTAACACATTTCTCGAAGGCCCTTACTGAAAAACACAAATTGTGGGTGGTACTATTTCTACACTTTAATGAATGGTTGAACGTGTTGGGCATTAGTGCTGGGTAAATAATTCAACTCTATTGTAACTTGCTCCCTACACTTGAAAAACTTGTAATGTCACTAAGTATCATCTACTTGTCAAATGTTATTTTGGCGAATGTGATTTTAAAAAGTTAATTTGAAAAGGAATAATTTTCAGAATATTAGATGTAGATCATCATTGGTTTGAGAGTGACATTTTTATACCACTGAAATATGTTGTACTGAAGTCCCAGGGTTTTGAAGCACTAAGGATCTTCTCAATATTTTTCTGAATTACATTTGAACTCTAAGTAAATTTTTCTGGGCCTTGGTAGACCAATTATCGATCTATCCTTCCAGGAACTACTTTTTGGCTCACTTATGCAGGACTAAAATCTTTCATTAATCATAGGGGAGGGGTATTAAAAATAATCTTATGACACTTTGTGAACTTGTTCACTCATATGGGCTGGTCAGCTGTAAGTTGAATGTTTGAATTGTCATACATACTCTCAAATTTTGTGATCTCATCTTTCATTTTAAGTTGCCGTGCATTTCACAATTGCTTACTGCTAATTCCTGCATCTCAAGGAATTGGGGCCCTTAAATATAGGAAATTAGAACTTGAGATGGATCTTCAAATACTTTGTGTTGGCATGTTGCATGGGCCTTGGTGAGAAGTCTTGCCTCTGTTATCTGATGATGCCGATAACTGGGACCTGGGATCCTAGGAATCATTGTGTCATGCAGAAGAATAATATTTGTTAGACACCTTATCAGCAAAATTTGGGCATAATTAGTAGGATTGCTTCAGAAATATGGAGAAAAACAGTTTGGGACCAGCGAGTTAAAACAATAAACAGAGAAGCAGAGCAAAATCCCTTTTAGATTAGCGGAAAACAACATTGTTTTTTTTACCATGTGAATTCAGAAGACCAAGAACAGTTAGAATGTATCACAAGTTTATACCAAAGACATTGCTCTGATACTTTATATATTCTAATATACATTTTAAACCTAATTATTTATATTCCTATTCTATTTATTGGAATAAATAAATATTAATTTATTAGTGAAATTATCAACTAATTCTAGTAAGTTTCACTGTGTGAAATATAAAATCAGCACATATAAATATAAAATATATAACTATATAATATAAGAAAAAGACACATGTTTTGCATTGTTCTGTTGTGGTTACAGTATCAAAGGCAACTCTCTTTTAAAGTATTATTCCATTATCTGTACCTCAGTGTTTGATAGAGTTGGACCTAAAGCTTTACCATTAAAACATTACCAATTAAAGGCCTAATAATGAGGAGAAACATCTGGACTTCTCCCGCAACTATGAAAATATTTCGTGATAGAAATGCAGTGGTGTAAGTTCCTGCCTGGTTGGATGGTAGACAGGCCAGGACATTAAGTAATCACGCATATGATCAATTTTTTCACCTTCTTGGCTTTAGCTACTTTTGAAATGTTAGATATAATAAACAATTATATTTTGATAAAATACCTTCTAGTCTGAACACTTCTGACTGAACTGTTCATCTCTCTATGATCCCTTGTAACATTTAAGTTTTGTTCAAGTAAAAGAATCTATGTTGTCAGGGTAAGATATTCTGATTGGTCTGTTCCTACATGGGAGAAGAGTAAAGGGTCAGGTAGACATTTGTGCCAGTAAGACCTCATTTGGGAAAATGTCAGCTGCAGAATGTTATAAGTAGCTCTTAAGCAAGGCTTACTTTGAATCCATTAGCTCCACAAACCTAATTCAGTTGGATCAATAAGTACTTGAAAAAGCCATCACCTTTGGACCTAGCTATAAATTATTGAAAGTATGATCAAATTCCAAATGAAAAAGACTTAAAATTTTCATTGACAAAAAAAATTGCAAATGTGAGCAATCGATTGAACATGTAATTTTTCCCCTATTCACAGAATTTTAGGGAAATAATAGCATTGTTAGGAACAATAAGATTTCCTTGTTCCAAGTAGGCACCCACGGATATAAGCCTGTATAAAGATTGCATCACTAACTACTTAAATTTAGAAGATACTACATGCTTCAGCAGCACGTATTCCCAAATTACAATACAGAGATTAACATGGCAATTGCACATGGATGATATGAAAATTTGTGAAGTATTCCGTATTTTTCATTCTTCAGATGCAAGGAATGAAAAACAGTTATTAAAAAGTTGATTACAGCCCTGGGAAGGTGACTCAGTGGTAGAGCGCTTGCCTTGCATGCTCGAGGCCCTGGGTTCGATTCCTCAGCACCACACAAGCAAAAAGAAAAAAGCCGGAAGTGGCGCTGTGGCTTCAGTGGTAGAGCTCTAGCCTTGAGCTGAAGAGCTGAGGAACAGCGCCCAGGCCCAGAGTTCAGGCCCCAGGACCGGACCTAAAAAAAAAAAAAAGTTGATTACAAAATAACAAGTGTAACAACAAACGTAATTCCTTTAAATTAAATTTAGTTTGGCATTAGTGTATTAAATCTTCACCTCAGAAAGGCGTTTACATAGCATAAACTTTACAAAACTTTTGAAATTAGACAAAATTGTCATTTTATCCCAAAGAAAAATAATATTAGGACCTACGCAAAAAAGGAATCTAAAACTTTCTATATGGAATACAATCTGAAAGGACACATTAATGAACCTATATATTATAAAATAATATAGAATTCAAAGTATATCTAGGAAAGAATAAAATAAATTATGGACATTATGCAAACATAGAATATAGAATATTTTAAAATATTCTTTTTCAGACAACCACCAGAAATACTTTAGTTTCTGTACTACTCATTTCAACAGATACGTTAAAATTATTTCTGATTAAAAAATCACAAACTCTGCAGAAATCATTATACATGTATACAAAAACTCTTGAATTCATTTTAACATCCAATGCAGGCAATTCACTTGGAAGAATTCCACGGAATTCATGAATTTTTACAGTAAGTATTGGTGTTGCCGGGCGCTGGTGGCTCACTCCTGTAATCCTAGCTACTCAGGACGCTGAGATCTAAGGCTCACGGTTTAAAGCCAGCCCGGGAAGGAAAGTCCGTGAGACTCTTATCTCCAATAAACCACTAGAAAACTGGAAGTGAAGCTGTGGCTCAAGCGGTAGAGCACTCACCTTGAGCTGAAGAGCACAGGCATAGCGCCCAGGCCCAGTGTTCAAGCCCCATGACCGAGCAAAAAAAAAAAAAAAGATATTGTCCTTATTTGGATTGTGGAAATATTTTGTATGGACACAAAGGATGGACTTGCATTTTTGAAATTTAAGAAACTTAACCCGACCATTAGGACTTAAGAGAACAATTTGTACAGCCTTCCACAGCTTCATAGAGGTAGTGATAAATACTTATCCTTTGGGCAATTTCAAATGCAGTTTCTTCTAAGTTGTTCTTCACGCCTGGTTTATATAATGGTTCAACAGAAGGAGATCCAGTGTATCTTTGCTATCTCAATTCTCAGCACAAGATGTAAGGGGGTCAAGAGGCCTTTAGTTAGGGCATTGGTATCTGTATCATGATGAAGTAAGAAAGAAGCCAGTCTGGTATTATTCTGCATATATACACTGTGCAGGGGTGTCCAGCCATCTACAGTTATTGCATTTGCCACTTGAGCCACCAACTCATGGACAATGTCTAAGGGTCCACTGTCGGCTTCCAGATGAAGTGGGGTATACTCATCATCATCCCCTATTATTCACATGAGTGGCCTTTTTGAAAAGTAGTTTCCGCACTGTAGTAAGCTGAATATTTTCAGTAGCCCAATGAAGAAATTTACTTGGATCCTTCTCCATTTTTTGTCTTGCAATTGATACTATTCCTTACTTTTTCATCTTGTTCCTCATCTTTCTAAGAATTCACTAAGCAGAGACTTTGAGAGCCAGTGGGAATGAGGTTTCCATGTATTTCCCTAACAGTTCACATTGTTTGAACTGGTCAGAAATATCCGGTGAATTTTCTGCATATTTTTTTCACCATGATTTATATTCTCTTTTTCTAATTTTACTATTCGAAATTATTCTAACTGGAGAGTAGGGAATTGATGGAGAACAGAGGAAAGATGTTCCTCCATATTCAAAGGTACAGACTGAAAATGAGAACCAGTGATGTCTTCATGTGCAGCTTATTCTAGGAATGAGAAAATATGAAATAATGCCTTCTATATAAATGATTTGGGAAATGGCAGAGCAAAAAGTGAAATGATACAACCAAAAATATAAAAGCAAAATAAATTAGGATAATTATGGCGCAATCATATTATCTATGAGAACCATGAAATAGAGAAAGGAAGAGTGATACACATGTGCAATGACCTAGCTAGCCACAAAATCCATGCCTCTGATCAATTGATAGAGCAAACAAAATTGTATTTTTTAAAAAAGATTGAAATAGAATTTATGTATTTACTTGAAATTAGTAAATACATTTTTAGTAGCCTACATAAAGAGACATAGCTTTGACCAAATTACAGACAAGAATCTAAATCCTTGGTAATTCTAGTAACAGATCTGACTGAAATCAGTTGAATGACACTTTTCCTGTACAATGAAGAAATAGGTCCAAGCTAGTAAAGCAGCTAGAGAAGGCAGGCAGATTGTATCTGTGACAAAACTTTGTGTAAAATGGTATTGAGAATTTCTTACTGGTGATCCACTTGCACTGGAAGCATGATTCTGAACTATTGCTTGCTGATTCTGAACTATTGCTTTGATCATTATATTCTCCAAGAAGAAAAAATGAGAATTGATAGTTTAGGACTACTAATACATTTTCACCTTCTCACTAAGTACCTTCAATCATCAAAATCACATGAAGACAATAGACAGGCCTACTTTTTTAGATGAAAACAAGTGTCTTTAAAAAAACAAGGAATTTATGTAGTCATGCATAGGGCTTCTATTTTACTAATGCCTCATATGTTTTAATAATGTTAGGTAACAATAAATAATGGATCTATTAGAAAGCTCTTAAAGCTCATATGTTCAATAGTGAGTTCTCTTACACTGTATCATGGTATTTTTTGTTTATGGTCTTATGAAGAAATTTACATTACTAACTTGAATTTCTGACAGGACAATATCATCACTGTACATCTTGCTTCAATACTCTCAGTTTTACATTACTATCTAAGTATGTGCATTAGATAACTATAGAGGAAAAAGTAGAAGCCACACTGATGGCTCATGTCTTTAATCCTAGTTAATCAGAAAGATGAAATCTGAGGATTGTGGTTTGAAAGCAGACCAAGAAAAAAAAAGTCCATTAGATTCTGATTTGAAAGTGACCAGCAAAAGATAGAAATGGAGCTGTGGTACAAGCAATAAAATGCTAGCCTTGAGAAAACTGAAATAAAAAATAACAAATTCTGGCAAAAAGCTGTGTGTACAGTAGGAAATGCCCTGCTGTGATAGGAGCCATTCCAGATGTGTGAGAGGCTCTGAGTTTTGTCTACAGTTGTTCGGAGACCAATATTGCCATCTTCCCGGGGGTTGGAATATTCATGTGTTCAAGGACTGCTGAGGCCTTGGGCTACCCGTTGGTGTGTGTGTGTGTGTGTGTGTGGTGTGTGTGTGTGTGTGTGTGTGTGTGTGTGTGTGTGTATTTTTCCCTCATTTTTCTCTGTCCACTTGGTGAGTGCCTGTCTGCCTATTCCTAAATTCAGATGGTGCCGCTTCTCCATTGCAACCTTGCCTTTAGCCCCCTATCAGGATCTATAATGAGTCTTAAATTGTCAGAGACCTAAATATTCCACTTTTCCTTTGGAGCCCAAGTTCAGCTATCCATATCTTTGTCCACCTCCAGAGGAGGTGTGTGTGTGTGTGTTTGCCAGGGCTTGAACTCAGAACCTAGGTGTTATCCTAGGTATCTTTAGCTTGTTTGCACAAGGTTGGTGCTGTACTACTTGAACTACGGTAGCTCCGCTTCCCATCTTTTTCATGATTCTTTGGAGATAAGAGTTTGCCCAGGCTAGCTTTGAATCTTGATTGATCCATAGGTCTCAGCCTTGAGTAGCTAGGATTATAGGCATGAGCCACTGGCATCCAACTGCATGGATATCTTTTCCTACACTCTTCTGTTCTAACAGCTGTCTACTTGCCCTGGCCTAGATCTCTGACCTCCACATCAGCTTCCACCAGCCTCTGACTGTGAAGAACATAAAACTCAAACCTGATCCCATTCTTTTTCCTCAGGGGAGGAGGTTATGTTTCATCTGAAGCCAGGGATAGGAGGGGTAGCTGTAGATGGGTGCTCAGCTGGAGAGAGGTAGTCTGTTTTAGCCAAGAAAGGAAGTGTGGCCAGATGCTAATAGCTCATGCTCTCATACTCCTAGCTCCTCAGGAGTCTGAGATCTGAGGATTGCCATTCAGAGGCAGCCCAGCTAGAAAAGACTGTGAGACTCTCTTCTGCAAATAACCACCCAAAAGCTGGAAGAAAAGCTGTGGCTTAAGTGGAAGAGTGCTAGCCCTGAATGAAAAATGTGAGGGACAGAGCCCAGGACCTGAGATCAAGCCCTAGAACCAAGGTGCTTATGCGTACACACACACGCACACGCGCGTGCACGCGCGCACACACACACACACACACACACACACACACACACACACACACACACAAACATACACAGGAAGGTGGTAATGATGAGCTGAGCTAGAACTGGGGGCAGTCCTGAGGCATTGTCACAGTAAACTCTACAGGCATATCAAGTGTTTTCTCCCTAAATCCTTCTTGGGCTGAGGGGTCTGGGCCATGGAAGTAAGTTCCATGGAACCAGTCCCTCCATTTGTGCACTGGGCCTCAGGACCAAGGAGAGGGCACTATGGATGCTCATTTGTAGTCAGCCCACGATTGCAGACCTTCCTGTGTCCCTGAGCACTGGTGAGAAAAGCAGGCCTCTGAGCACTGGGACTCCAGGGACAGCTACTGCTACAAGCATCAGCCAGCCGGCTGTGGATTCCTGAGCCTACAAGTCTTTCATGAGCCCAACTCAACACTTGCCCAAGGTGTGCCTGACAAATTCACACTCTTGTGATACCTGCATGAATGGGCATTACCTGGTATGAAATCTTGCAGCTTCTGCCCCTCCTGGCTCAGAACTGTGGTCTGAGACGTCAATTTACTGCTCAGATCCACATTACATGCATGACAGATGCCATTCTGATTATCTCCATGCCCCAAGGCTCCACCCTTCTCTGGTACTATGTCTTGCTTTGTAGACAATGGCCTCCAAACAGGCTGCTCTCAAGCCGCGTAGGACACCTAGACATTGGGAGACCCTTAAGGGCCCACTGGAAAGTACTCTGCCTAGAGCCACAGAGGTACTAGCAGGCCAGGGGTTGGTCATGGGGCTTGAACTCTGGGACTGGGCGTTGTCCCTAAGCTCTTCAGCTTAGCACTTGAGCTAAAGAGCCACTTCCGGTTTTATGGAGGTTCCTTGGAGATCAGAGTCTCTCGGACTTTCCTGCTTGGGATGGCTTTGAACTGTGGTCCTCACATCTCAGTCTTCTGAGGACTAGTCTTTCACCACAGTGGAGTAGGAGCTCCTGAAAGCTTTTCTTTAATTTTTCTGTGCCATTACTGGGGCTTGACCTCAGGGTCTGGGCTCTGGTCTCTTAACATTTTCCCTCAAGGTTAGCACTTTACCACATGAGCCACAGCTCCATTTCTGGCTTTTAGTAGTTCATTGGCAAGAAGAGTCTCACTAACTTTCCTCCCCTGAGCTGGCTTCACATAAGATCTCTATCTCAGTCTCCTGAGTAGCTAAGATTTACAGGGGTTGAGCCACTGGTGGCATTGTGCTAGAAGCTTTTCTTTTCTTTTTATTGTGAAAATACTGTACAGAGGGGTTAAAATTACATGGGCAAGATAATGAGTACATTTCTTACCAAGCATTGTAGCCTCCTTCTTTGTTTCCCCTTCCCATCACTTCCCAGCCTCCCCTCGGCCCCCCACCCAACCTTCCCCCCCCCCCCCGCACCAAAGTTGTAAATTTCGTTTTAAACATGACAACTTATACTTCTCATTGTTGCAATGGGTCAAACAAGCGTTCTTCCCTGCGTTTGCCCTGCCTTCTATATGCAAAGGAGGTCGGAGGGTCAGGAGCTGTTAAAAATAAGATTCCAGCCACAGGAAATGGATGGGGTCCCTGGTAAAAAGCCGAGCTAATCTTCCCCCTGGGCCCCATTGTGGGACCCCACCCTCTGCCCTACCTGTGACTCAGCCTTGAATGTCCTGCCATACTTGCTTGAAGCCACAGAACCTTCATTCCACCCACACCATCTGCTCTACACCTCAGGACCTTTGCCCATGCTGTACCTTCTGCCTGAGGCCCTCTGCCCTGAATCCACATCTTAGAACTCCTGGGGAATTTTGGCACTGCTTATATCACGTCCTGGAGCAAGTATTTACTTCCCTTCTCCCACTTTTTTTTCATATTGAGTTGCTAGAGATGGAACTTGTGCAGGCTGACTGGCAAATGCTCTATCTTGTGTGTGTGTGTGTGTGTGTGTGTGTGTGTGTGTGTGCATGTGCGTGCCAGTCCTAGGGTTTGATTTCATGGCCTGGATGCTATCCTATCCCTGAGCTTTTGTGCTCAAGGCTAGCACTCTAGTACTTAAACCACAGCTCTACTTCTGGCTTTTTGTGTTTAATTGGAGAAAAGTGTCTCATATAGACTTTCCTGCTTGCAATTGGGATCCTCAGATCTCAGCCTCCTGAGTAGCTTACAGAGGTTAACCACCAACACCTACCCTCTACCCTACCTCTTACCTTATAACCTCGGCCCTCCTCTGATTCCCAGCAGAATATGTCTCATCAGGCTCACTTATTTTTTTGCCAATCTTGGGGCATGAACTCAAGTACTGGGCATGTTCCTGAGCTTCTTTTGCTCAAGGCTAGCCCGCTATCACTTAAGCCACAGTGCCACTTTTGGCTTTTTCTCTTTCTGTGGTACTGAGCAATCGAACCCAGGGCTTAGTGCATGCTAGGTAAGCACTCTACCATTAAGCCACATTCGCACCCCAAGGCTCCCTTCTAATGGGAATTATGAGGGTGAGATTTTTTGGCATATCCCTTTCGGCATATATATTGTTGACTATTTCATATCTTTGCCAAGATTTCGGACCAGCCTGTGACTCAGCAATGAGGAATGATAAATGAGTGATAGCCACCAGGTCTAGGCTCACATCCTACAGAGGGATAGAGAATATGGAACCAGAAACTTTGACAACTCCTACAGTCTAGGTACTGTGATCTCCCTGGAGGCAGTGACTGGCTGCTAGGTGTCCTGATTGGACACCTCAGCCAGAACATAAGACTTCAGTTATTAAATGGCAGAGAAGAATGCTTTGTTCGAGCTTCCAGCTCAGACTTAGAACTCTCTGAGGGCTTGTTCCAGCTTACCCAGGTTGGGGGACTGGGCATGGGCAACCTGCTGAATTCCTGTCATCCATACATCATCCATCCATACACAGAGATATAGAGTTATTGCCTCCTTTTTGGGGGGGCAGTGGGGGCAGTTCCAGGTTTGTTCTATGAGTCTAGGCCTTGTCCCTGAGCTCCTTTTGCTCAATGGTAGCACTCTGTCCTTGAGCCACAGCCCCATTCATGTTTTTTTTTTCCCTGTGATCTCTTAAAAATAAAAGTGTCTCAGGCTTTCCTGCCACGGCTGAATTCAAATTGTCATTCTCTACATCTCAGCTTCCTGAGGAGCTAGGATTACAGGCAAGAGCCCTGGCTCCTTCGTTTCTTTTCATCTTTTTGTGCTTTTTTGTAATTTTAACAATCTGAAATCTTCAAGGTGTCATTCTAATGGTTTGCATTCAAAAGAAACTAACCAGGCTTGGAGTTCGAAAGCCAGGACTGTCACCCACAAATGGAAGGAGATCCTGAAAAACTCATTCATATTCATGTGAATGCTAATGGAATGGTATAAAAGTAATAATTAAATTTGCAGTAAATTCATGATTCTATTTTATAATGCCACAGAAAAGTTATTGGATTTATATCTTCCATTCTAGCACCATAGTATGATTCCCATAATGGAAGGATACTGACTAATTTTTAATTAATGCTTTTATAAGTATTCAAACACGATACTTCACTAAATGGAGGCATAATTTAATAACTAATAATGGTTATCATATATATAATTTAATATCCTCACATTCCCTCTCTCTGTATGCATATATATCTACATATCTATCTATCTATCTATCTATCTATCTATCTATCTATCTATGTTTCTTTCTATATATAGATATATATCTATATTCTATAGATATCTCTATAGATATATAGAGAGATATATAGATATATCTCTCTCTATATATCTATATATCTTCTCTATATATCTATAAATTTATAGATATATAGAGATATATAGAGATCTATCTATATCTATATCTATCTATCTATCTATCTATCTATATATATATATATAGAGAGAGAGAGAGAACGATCACTCCTGTGGCTTGATTACAGGTCATCAGAACTTTCTGGAGCTCAGTTTGCCAGAGGCTGGTGTGCTAAGACTGTGATCCCATTTATGGATTGGCCATTGTAGGCCTTGAGTTGAAATCCCAGCATGGCCAAAAATTTATTCGTGCAGTAAGAAGCCAATTTTGACACTTTTTTTCCTTCTCTTTGAATGTCCTGGGTCTCAGTATGATGTATAATCCATATGCAAATATATCCTATGTGATATGATGTAATAAAAGAACTATTATATGGTTAATAATACTAAATAAACAAGGGTAATAAAGATCATATGCAGTAAACCCATGCATGAAAATAGATCTCATATATTAGTATTACTTTTTCCAGTGCTGGGCTTCATTTCAGGCCCTGGGAACTAGTCTGAATTTCTTGTCTTCAAGGACAGTGAGCTTTTCCCCTTTACCCACAGTGTCACAGAGTTATCCAGACCCTCAGTTCAAATAAAAGGCCTGCCAGAAAAATGGTGCAAATTCCAAATCAGGGCCTTATAATAATTATTATTTTTTTGGCCAAGCACAGGGCTTGCATTCAGGTCTTGGCATCTCTGCCACAGCCCACCCTTGGATCCTAGGACCCTAGTTCAAATCTTGAGGCTGGCAAAAAAAAGGAGAAGCATAAAACTGAGAAGTTCAAGAGGTGGTTTTTTACTTTTTTTTCCCTTTGTATTGTGACCATCCTGGATGTAAATGACAAGGCAAGAAAGAGTACATGACTTTGCATTGCTGATGTTTCGCAGACTATTAAAGAAGCCATAGCCAAAACTGGCAACTTAGGTCTGGAGGTCGAATCCTGGGATTGCCACTAATGAATGGCAGAGATTCTAAAAACCCATTCCCATGTACATCTATACAAATGGAATGTTATAAAAGTAACAAGTAAATTAGTAGTTAGTGTTTGATTATATTATAAAATTATTCACAACATTTATAATACAATGACTAATTTTCAATTAATACTTTATTATGTATTCAATCATGATCCTTAAAAAAGGAAGGAATAATTTAATTCCCAGTAATCAGTAGTAATATCGTATATGCAATTTCATAGTATACAGACATCTCTCTCTTGTTTCATGCATCTAGAGCTATCCATCTATCTATCTATCTATCTATCTATCTATCTATCTATCTATCTATCTATCTATCTATCTATCTATCTATCTATCTATCTATCTGTCTGTCTGTCTGTCTGTCTCTCTATCTATCTATATCTCTGTAGAGATATGTATCTATATCTCTGTAGAGATATAGATAGATAGATAGAGATGTATCTCTATCTCTATCTCTCTCTATCAGCCACTACTATGGCTTGTTCCCAGGTCCTCAGAACTGGCTGGAAGCTCAGTTTGCCAAAGGCTTTTGTTCTACAACTGACCCTTTCATGAATTGGGCATTGTGGGCTGTGAGTTCAAATCCCAGCATGGCCAAAATTTTATATGTGATGTCAGAAGCCAATTTTGACACATTTTTTTCCTTGTCTGTGAAAGTACTGGGTCTCAGTATGATGTATAATCTATATGCAAATAGATCCATGTGATAAGATGTAATAAATGAAATAGATGCTATATATGTATTATCACTAAATAAAATAAAAACAAGGGTAATAAATGTCATAAGTTTTGAACCCATGCACGTAAATAGATCTCATATATAGATATTATTTTTTTCAGTACTGGGGCTTGAAATTGGGCCCTAAAATTCTTGCTGAAATTCTTGTCTTCAACGACGGTGAGCTTACTCTCCGCCATAGTACCACAGAGTTACCCAGACCCTGAGTTCAAATCCCAGGCCTGCCAGAAAAACAGTGCAAATTCCAAGCCAGGGCCTTAATATTTTTTTTGGCCATGCCTGGGGCTTGAACTCAGCTCGTGCAACTCTGTTTCAGTTCTGATCATCCTAGGCTGCTGTGCAGCTTCTGGACCCACAGCCCATCCTGAGATCCTAGGACCTGAGTTCAAACATTGGGACCATCAGAAAAAAAAGTAGAAGTGCTAGGAAGATGGCTCAGTAAACAGTGCTTGCCTTGCATATATAAGGCCCTGGGTTAGATTCCTCAGCACCATATAAGCAGAAAAACCTGGAAGTAGTCTTATGGCTCAACTGGTAGGGCGATAGCCTTGAGCTGAAGAGTTGAGGGACAGCACCCAGACCCAGAGTTCTGGCCCCCAAACTGAAAACAAAGGAGAAGGATAAAACTGGGAAGTTCCAGAAGGCAGTTTTATATGTTTTTTTTTCCTTTGCATTGCAACCATTTTGGTTCTAAATGACAGGGCCTGGAAAGTGTACGTGACCTTGCCCTGCTGAAGTTTGGTGGGCTATCAGGGAAGCCATAGCCAAAATCAGCAACCTAGGCCTGGGTGTGAATCCCAAGACTGCCACCTATGAATGGCAGGAGATCCTAAGAAATGCATTTTGATATATATCCATACAAATGGAATGTTGCAAAGTAATAATTACATTAGTAGTGTATGATTATATTATAAAATTATACGCAATAATTATAGTATATTGACTAATTTTCAATTAATACTTTATTATGTATTCAACCATAATACTTAAATAAAGGAAGGAATAATTTATTGATAATTCGTAGTAATATAGTATATATAATTAATTAATATACAGACATCCCTGTCTTGTTTTATACATACATATATATATATGTACTTATATATGTATGTGTATATATGTGTGTGTGTGTGTGTGTGTGTGTGTGTGTGTGTGTGTGTGTGTGTGTAACAATCTACATATCTATTTCTACACTTGACATTCCTGGGGCTCTGTGGTAGAGTGCTCGCCTAGTATGTATGAAGCCCTGGGATCCATTCCACAATATCACATGAACAGAATTAACAGCAAGTAGTGCTGTCATTCAAGAAGTGGAGCACTGCTGTTGAGCATGAAAGCTTAAGGATTGTGTTTAGACCCTTACTCAGGCCCCAGGACTGGCACCAAACAAGTTAGAATATTCTGACTGCAAGTATAGAAGGCCAGGATTTCAAATACCTCATCACAGAGCAAGCTGCGAGTCTGAAGCCGATGGATGCCACCTAACATGACTTAGCCAGAGGTCAACAGCTGCAACCCAGCACCATGGAACCAGATGATGCTGGCTCACCCCTTGCTGCTTGGGGGATGATATCAGACACTGGTGGGTTGAAAACTCAGCCCTGACAGGAAGTCTGCTAGACTCTGAGCTGTGCCTCAAAATGGTAGAGCTCTAGCCTTGAGGAAAAGATCTTCGGACAGTACCTCCAACCTATGAGTGAAATCCCCGAGGCTGATGATACTCCCCACAAAAAAACACCCCTCTAAACCGTAAGATGTTAACTTGTGTGGTTTGTGATGTGTATGTGAAAGAGTGGTGATACTGATGAAAGCACCTTAAATCTAAAGACAGTTTATACTATACAGCTATGTGATGAAACCTTCCTGGGGTGCTCGGTCCTGAGTCTTTCACGGGGTGCTGGATCATTCATGGGGTACTGTGTGCTGAGTTATTCACAGGGTGCTATGTGCTGAGTCCTTCACGAGTTGTATTCTTTCATCTGGTCCTTATAAGAGCTACACAAGTAAGATGATTGTGCAGATGAGTAAGTTGAGGCTCAGATATGTCCCCAAGGCAGGGCCAAATTTATGTATATATTTAGCTCTAGTGACGTCTCCTGCAGACAATTGTTTTGGTTTAATTTTCACCATCATGAACCTTGAACTCACAGCCTAGGTGCTGAATTTTTTCTTGGGCTTATGGCTAAAGTTCTACCATGGTGAGCCAAGGACCTCCTTGCAGCAAAGTGTCAGGGCTTAGGTGTCTTTAGCTGAGGTCTATCATCCTGTCTGCTCAGGAAGCTGAAGATCTTGGTTCAAAGCAATTTCAGATCCTGGTCCAAAGCCAGCCTGGGCAGGAAATTCCTTGAGATGGTTATCTCCTAAAACCACCAGAAAGCCTGAAGGCGCCCTGTAGCTCAAGTGCTAGAGCGCTAGATTTGAGCTGAAGAGATGAGAGACAGCACCCAGGCCCAAACTTCAACTCCTCCAACTTACAAGAAAAGAAAGAAAGAAACCTGAAGTGGAGTGCTGGGAATTTTTCCTCGGGGTAGACTGCTTTGCATGTGTGAAACCCTGGGTTTGAATCCTCAGTACCACATCCATAGAAATGTTCCACATCCCTGAAATGGCACTGTGGCTCAAGTAGTAGAGTGCTGTCCTTGTACAGGAGAAACTCAGATACAGTGGTTAGGTCCTGAGTTCAAGCACCAGGATTGGTGTAAACACACACACACACACACACACACACACACACACGGAGGCATCGTTGCCAATAATGAATCATTTCATTAGGTATAGCTCCCTAATTGTCTACCAGGAGCACTCTTGAATTAATGGTAGCAGTTTGTTTCAACATTGAAACATAGTCTTATAAAGACAGGATGAGTGCAGGGAACTTGGCCTGCCCCGGGATGTGGCACAAATGAAGTTTTCCTGTCAAAACAGAGCACTGGGGAGAGAGAGATCTTGGGGTAAAAAGAGGCCTTTTTCTCCTGACCTTCAGAGCCTGCCCACACTCATTCTCAGTAATTGGCCTGGATGAATTGTTTGTTACACAGCTGTACAGGAGTGAGGCCTTTTGTCTGCCTGTTCCAACAATGAAGCAGAGTTCCTCCAGCAGCCTTGGGTATGGAGAACCCCTCAGGCTACTCTGGGAACATTGAGGGTAACCCCGGAATATGTACTGTTTAGAAAGCACTGTCTGTGCTATGAAACCATTCTATTCAAAGCAAATTTCCTAGCTGGGTGCCTTTCTTCATAGAACCTCTGGATGTTCACTGATACAAATGCATGCATACATACTCAGACACATGGAGTTAATGGCTTTTTTGTAGCAGGTTCTGAGGCTTGAACTGTTAGCCTAGACATTTTCCCTGAGCTCCTTTTACTCAACGAACCATTTTATTGTGTCTTAAACCATGATTATGATAGCCTGGGATGCAGCTTCTATACCCACATATGATCCAGGGAACCTAGGACCCGAGTTCAACTCCCAGCACTGGCAAAAGTACATCAAACCAACAAAAATGGAGGAGGAAAAACCCAGGAAGTTTCACACAACAGTTTTACATTTGTTTCCTCAGCACTGTTACCCTCCTTGGTCTCAAGGACTAGTCTTTTAATTGTATGTGACCTTGCATGACAAAAGCTGGAGGGGTATCAGTAAAGCCTGAGTCCAACCCAGATATGTAGGCCCTGAGTTCGATCCTGGGACTGCACCTACACACTGCCGAAGATCTAGGAAACTTGTTCCTATTTATTGGAACACTAATAAAATGTTTGAAATGTACTAATTGAATTACTGATTAGTTAGTCATTCCAGTATAAGATTGTATGTAATAAATATAGGTCATTGATTAATTCTTCATTAACTGTTCTACCGTGATTAATTAATAGAGGCATAATTTTAGACCGAATAATTGGTAGTAAAAGAATATATTAAAAATAAGATATAGACATCACTCTTTATATAGGGTTATACACTAGAATCTACATAAATGTATATCTGTCTGTATATATTTATGGATGTATATACATATGTAAATACACACAAAAATGCACACACACACTGCAATCTAAACATCTATCTGTTTAGATTGAGTCTTTCACAGAATGCTGTGTGCTGAGTCATGCAAAGAGTGCCATGTACTGTGTCCTTCACAGGGTGCATTCTTTCATCAGGTCCTTGTAAGAGTTCTACAACTGAGATGATTATACAGACAAGAATATTAACTCTCAGATATGTCCCCATGGCAGGAAAAAAATTATATATTTCTGAAGAGTAATGAGTTGTCTCCTGCAGACAATTGTTTTATTTTGTTTTTTCTCAGTCATGAACCTCGAACTAGGGGCCTGGGTGCTGCCCCTTACCTCTTGGCTCATGGTTAGCACTCCACTACGTGGAACCAAGGATCCCCTTGCAGCAGAGTTCACAGCCTAGGGGTCTATAGCTGAGGTTGTCATCCCGCCTTCTCAGTAAGATGAGATCTGAGGATCTGGGTTCCAAACTATCCCAGGCACAAAAGGTACCATGAGCCTATTTTCTCCAATTGACCACTAAGAAACCTGAAGTTGAAGTTGGGTGTTTGTTGCTCATGCCTGTCATACTAACTACTCAGGAGGATAAGATACAAGGATCATGGTTAAAAGCTAGCCTGAGCTAGAAAGTCCTTGAGACACTTAGCTCTGATGGACCACCAGAAAAACTGAAATGGCGTTTTGGCTCAAGTGGTAGAGCACAAGACTTGAGCTAAAGAGCTCAGGGACAGCACCCAGGCCCAGATGTCAACTCCTACAATAACAACAACAAAAATACAGAAACAAACTAACAAACCTGAAGTAAAGGGCTGATAATGTGCCTTAGGAGTAAAGTGTTTTTCATATACGTAACCCTGGGTTTGATTTCTCAGGACATCACTAAAAAAAAAAGCCTGAAGTAGCTCTGGCTCAAGTGGGACAGGGCTATCCTTGTACAAGAGAAACTAGTTATAGTGCTCAGGTACAGTGCTCAGGTCCTCACTTCAACCCCAAGGAATGGTGTATGAGTTTGCGTGCATGTGCACGCACACACACACACACACACACACACACACACACACACACACACAGACTAGAATTGATGCCGTTACACAAAATGGTAAAATAACGGGCTTCTGTACTGAGCTCATGGTCAGCACCCCAGGCTTGTTTTCAAATCCAATACCTAGCCACCCAGGGCTCAACTAGGAGAGATCAAAGGTTTCAAAACCTGATGAGATTCACCAGCCCTTGATGACAGGAAGCTTTGATATCAGATTTGTGCTTGGATTTCCCAGGCTTCCAGAATCCTAGAGAGGAATCATAGGACCATCATCGCCGTCAATAAAACATTTCATGAGGTTCAGTGCCCTAGTTTTCTGCAAGAAGGACTCCGGAATTTTATTGAACACTGTATCTGAACACCGGAATATAGTCTCACAAAGGCAGGATAAGTGCACAGGACTTGGCCTGCCACAGGAGGTGGCACAAATGAAGGCTCCTGTCAGTGCTCTCCCCGAGCATTGGGGAGAGAGATAGTTTGGGGTACAAAGAGACCGTTTTCTCCTGACCTTCAGAGCCTGCCCAAAATCATCCTCACTATCTGACCCAGATGGAGTTGTTTGTTACACAGCTGTACAGGAGTGAGGGCTTTTGTCTGCCTGTCCATTCAATGAGAAAGACTTCTTCCAGCAGGCCTGGGATGCAGAGAATCCCTCAGTCTACCCTAGGAACAGTGATGGGAGCCCTGGATTGTACACTGTCATGAAAGCAGTCTCTGTTACGAGATCATTTTATTGAATACAAATTCCCTAGCTTGGTGCCATTCATCATAACTACTCTGGAGCTTCACTTATAGGAATACATCCATACATACCCAAAGACATGGAGGTACATGCTCTTTTTGAGTGGTCAGGTCCTGGGGTTGAGCTATGATCCTAAGCATTGTCTCTGAGCTCCTTTTGCTCAAGGGTAGTGCATTAACCTTTCTGTGATCTCTTATAAATAGTAGTGTCATGGACTTTCCTATGCTGACTGGATTCAAACTCAGGTTCTCTACATCTCAGACTCCTGAGGAGCTGGTTTTAAAGTGAGAAGCCACTGGTACATTCTTTCTTTTCTTCTTCACTTTTTAATCTGGAAAATCTGACTTCTTAACAGGGTCATTCCAATGGTTTGAATTTATAGGTTAACTACCCAATATTCTTCATAGCTGCTTTCTCTAGGAAAGATTTTCTCTCTTCATCTTCTCATCTGGTCACAGGTTTGTAGCCAAACGTGACAAATGAGTGTCACAGGATTTGGGAGCAAATGTCCACAGGACATGCCAGTACTGTCAATTAGCATTGAGCTGCAGTGAATTTTCCTACTCAGGATGAGAGGACTGAAAGCTAGAGCGATCCCCATACTGTCTGCATTGCTCCTTTTGCCTATAAAATGATCTAATGATTATGAGTGTTGTGTGTCTCCAACCTTAAGTATCTAGAACACACTAGAAGCATCTTCTTGTATCTCTTTTTCTCTAGTGCCTCTTGAAATTTAGATTAAGGGTTTGTGTGGAGGGGCTCCTCGGTGAATCCCTGAGGAAAGCCACTTGAAGACTCTTTGGGAGATTGCCGTTCAAAGTCAGCCTGAGCAGGAAGTCTGTCAGACTCTTATCTCTTAAAACACCAGAAAACTAGAAGTGAAGCAGTGCCCCAGAGGATAGAGCTCTAGCTTTGAGAGAGAAAGCTGAGCAGGAGACAGAGGCTAGACCAGGCAGGAAATCCTGGGAGGCAGTTATGTCCAATTAATGAACAGATGGCTGGAAGTGGATCTGTGGTGGTGGTAAAGCCTCAGCCTTGGGAAAAACAGCTGAGGAATGCAGTGGGCCCTGTGTTCAAGTCCTGGGATAGGCACAAAATTTTTTCAAAAAGAGAAGGCCAAGTTTATGTATCAATGTCCTACCTAGTTATGTGTGTATATTACTTCCCTGAGTGCAAACAGACCATATGCAATTCTTCTCCTTTTATTTACTGGTTTCTTTTTCAGATATGCTCCTTGCGCATACTGCATCATTGCCTTCATTTCAGGCCGATGGCTTTTCTCTTCCAGGGTTCCAGGCCTGTGTCCTTATATGATGCACACTGAAGCTCTCAGCAGCCTTTATTTACATTTTATTATGGGGTCAATGCAAGAATAGTCACAAATCAGGCAGGGGAAGAGAAGGTCAGGTTTCATAGAAGTAACCAGTATTCAGAAAATTAAACTTGGGGATGTAAAATGGCAGCATACTTATGTAAAAACTACCATTAAGGAAAAGATGAGGGGGTTGGGAATGTGGATTAGTGAGAGAGTGCTTGCCTAGCCTGCAAGAAGCCCTGGGTATGTTTCCTTGGTAGCACACACACAAAGCCAGAATTGGTGCTGTGGCTCAAGTAGTAGAGTGCTAAAGAGAGTGTCCTGGCCTTGAGTTCCACCCATGAACTGGCAAAGAGATACCTAGGTAGGTGGGTGGGTAGATAGATAGATAGATACATACATACATACATACGTACGTACGTACGTACATACATACATACATACATTGATACATAGATACATAGATAGATACATAGATAAAAGATAGATAGGAGATGATAGATGAATCTGGGAAAGAAGGGAACAATTCCCAGTCATGAGGCCTTCTGCAGCATGCCAGGGCACCAGCATTGCCTTCACAAAACTACAGGGCAGGAAGACTGTCTGTTTCCCACTTCTCAGGCAGCAAAGGGCCCCAGAGTCAAAAGGGCAGAGCTCGGTTCTAACTCAGAGGCATGGAAACAGAAAAGAAAGGGCCCTGCCTCTCCCTGGATTGGGGATTTGCATTAATGATGTGGAGAATGAAGGAAGGAGAAAGGACTGGCAGAGGTAGAAGAAGGGCCTTCAAATCTGACAGATGGAGAGTGAAAAACACACTCCCGAAGTCCAGAGAGCAGTGTTTTTCTACTCTGTTACTATGTCCCCCACTAAACTGGCTCTCTATTGTTAACCTAAAGATAGCCTGAGGCTCCCTTCACCTGAGGGAGGAAGGTTAATTAGTCATTGTTTGAAGAGGCTAAGAAAAGTTTGACCATAGTGTAACTCTAACAAATGTTTCAGGTTTCCCCCCATTGGTGGCTGTGCCTGGAATGATTGAAGTGGTTTTGCAGCTCACTTCCCTGTTGAATGTGTACATTCTGCCTCCTAATCCTGTAGGCCTGGTCTCTGCATCTAGCCTGGCTTTTGAAATTGTTTTCTGCTTTAATTACAGTGTTACACTGGAGTTCTTACTGCTACCATGGCTAGGGCTTGGATCCTGAGAACTTCATTTGAACCCATGATGGGTCAATAATGTTTCTTGATTCTATAGCTCAAGAACTCTAAGAACATTTAGAGTCTAAGTACCATGGGAAACACAGGAAGCTCTAGAACGTCTGACCTTTCAGAAATGGAAGTCTGAGTGTCATAGACTTTTCTGCCCTGGCTGGCTTCACCCTGTGATCCTGAAACCTCATCCTCCTAAACTAGGGCAACGGGCCTGAGCTACTGGTGCTCTGCTAGGTTCAGAATTGTAATAACATTGACAATACAAATCAACTGCTTATCACAAAGGGCTTTGGGAGCATATTAAACCTTTCAACATTGGACCTTTCAGAACCATGTAGGACACAAAGTTACAATGCTAGAGTCTGAGAGGCAGGGCATATGGATATCCTACACTTGAACCTTGAGCTCTGACTCCTATTCTGGTGTAAATCAGTGTTGATTTCCCAAAGAATGTTCTCTTAATTAACAAATAGGAAAAGTACTTTGATTAATCCTCACTTTTTTCCAATTGTTTGTCTCTAACTCAAGTCTGGGCACTGTCCCTGAGCCCATAAGCTCATGGCGAACACTCTACCACTTGAGCCGCAGCACCACACGGGGTCTTTTCGTGCTTCACTGGAGATAAGAGTCTAACAGGCTTTCCTTGCCTAGACTTTGAACTCAGCTTCCTGAGAATCAGCTTCCTGAGAATCTAAGTTTCCAGGTGTGAGCAATGGCATCTGGCCTATTGTTTTTGACAGTCCTGGGGCTTGATCTTAGAGCCTGGGTACTGTCTCTAAACTTCTTTTTCTCAAGGATAGCCACTTGAGCCACTCCACAGCTTCTGGCTTTTTTTGAGTATGTAGCACTGAGGTTTCAATCCCTGCCATTCATGCATGCTGAGCGAGCTCTTTACCACTAAGCCACATTTCTATCTCCACCCTTACAATTTTATCCCTCACTTTCGTATCCTCAAGAAAAGGCTTCTGACCATAAATCATCTAAATAAATCCCAATAGGGAGATAAACATACTTGGGAGAGACTCTAAACATGTGAATACTGTGACAAATGCTTCCATTTAATATTGTATTGTTTCAACACTTAATAAAATAGTAATGAAAAATGAGTCAATGTCCCAAATTATTGTGTATAATTTTATAATAGACGTGCAAAATGTAATAAATATTGTGTTTATAATAAATACAATAATCAATAAATGAGTAAAACAAAAATAAAATACAAAATCAATAATAAAAATTGTAATATGAAATTAACATACATATGTAATTATATATAATACATTACACATGCATAGAAATACTTTTTCCATTGCAGAACCTTCATTCAGGTCCTGGGAATTCTAGCATGAATTTCTTTTCCTCAAGGACAATGAGCTTCGCCTTCACCCATGGGGCAAAAGAGTTACCTGGACGGTGTGCTCAAATCATAGCAATGGCAGAAATACTTGCCCCAGTTCCAATTTTTTTAATGGAAGTATCTATGTTTATTCAGTTCCCTACTGAACATTAAAAAAAGACAGTGCAGAATTTTTTACAGCTATTCACACAACCTTCCTTTACCTCCAAAATGCTTGTCGGAGAACTATATTGCTTCTGTGTTTTGTACTTTTTTATTGTAAAAATGTTGTACATTGGGGATACAGTTACAAGAGCAAGGTAATGAGTATATTTCCTATTGAACATTGTTGATTCCTCCTTTGTTTTCAGCCTACCATTCCTTCCCTCCCATCTCCACAACTACTTTCCCCTAAGTCAGTGACTTAGTTTTTCATTTTTGTTTGGCATGGGATTTGAACTCAAGTAGTGGCAACTCTTCCCTGACATTACTACAGATTTACTAGGATCCTGAGTTCAAATCCCACACTAGGAAAGAAAACTAGTAGAAATTCCAAACCAGAAAGCTTTATTTTTTTAATTTAGTTACTTACTTACTTACTTAATTAATTTGTTTATTTATTCTTTTTGGGGGCAACCATGGGGCTTGACCTCAGGTCGTGGAAACTCTGCCTCAGCTTGGATCTCCCTAGGCTGGAGTGCAGTCTCCAGACACAGAGCCGATCGTGAGATCTTATGCCCAGAGGGCTTTCAGGAAGAAAAAAAAAGCTGGAAAGCACAAAAAGTGGCGAGCTGCAGAGGGCTGGGTTTTTTCAATTGTTCTCTTTGCACAGTGACCATCCTGGGTCTGAATGACAAGGCTGCAAAGTGGACCTGACCTGCCATTGCTGATGGCTGGTGGGCTATCAGTGTCAACATAGGCCCTGGGTTCAAATCCCAGTCCTGACACCAATGGCAGGAGATCACAAGAGACTCATTCCTATAAATAGGAATGCTGATTGAAAGAGAAGTTCATGCATCTGTCTAATCTAAAATTGGATGCAATAATCCTAGAATGCTGATTGATCTTAATTAATAGTTTATTAAGCATGAAAAGAATAATATTCCTTCCGTGGTGGTATAATAAATACCTAGGAGTTGGTAGGAATGTAGTAGGTGTCATTCAATCATAGATAGAGGGCTGGCACTCTTTACCAATATGTATTTATTTGTATACCACCATCTGCCTATTCATGTATTGCTGTTTTGGCCAAACATGGGAGTCAATCTCAGTGCCTGGAAAACACCTGACAGCTTCATTGGCTAGAGGCTGTCATGCTCAAACTCACTCATTTATGAATTGGGCATGCTAGGCCCTGAGTTCAGATCCTTGCACTGCCAGGCATGATGGAGAACACATCTAAAATCTAGATGCTATGTGATAGGATGTAAACAATATAATGAATGGTATAGGTGTCATCAGAGTCAATAAAATAAATGGTAAATAAATGAATAGAACAAGAAATAAAATGAATAACCACAAAAAACACAGTATGGACTGAACATCTATATAGAAGTATAAATCCTATATTTAAAATGTATATAAGGAGTATCTTTTCCAGGCCTGAGGCTTGAATTCAGTCCTACTATGAGGAGGGAATGTCGGAAGATACTGAGATACTGGTGTCTGGTCCTAGAAAGGGTCATGGAATGCTATCGATCCTATCGTTGACTGAGTAGTTATTGCATTATGTGAGTAGGAAATTATAGGTATGGGGTATAGATTATTTGTAAAGAAGAGTTGATGAAGCATGACAATAATCATCACAGTCATGAAATGGAGCCATCAGGAAAGATCCAAGAATCAGTAGTCACTCGGTAGATTGGATTCCATCACAGGTCACCATCTCTACTACTCTATACAAATATGTACTTACTTGTATTCTACCCTCAGCTTATGAACGGATGACTATTGTGCCCCCCACTCTTCCCCCGTGGGGGGGGGCTCAATCTTAGGTCCTGGGAATGGCCTAGCTCCTTCGTGGCTCACAGGCTGGTTTGCTCATGTGGAACCATTTACCAATTGGACCTGATAGAATCTGAGTTCTGATCCCACCCCTGCCAAAAGATTCATCTTCATGTCAGAAGTCAATTATTGCACCTGTTTTCCTTTCCTGTGCAAGTCCTGGGTCTCAGCTATGATGGAGAATGCGTGAGCCACCCTGTGGCCATGGGAATAAGTTGTTATCCATGTCAGTCCAGTTATACCTGTCATCATATACTCAAGAAAATACACAATACATACATGAATAGCATACAAAATAAAGAGAATAACTACACTCGATGCACGATGCAGTCGACTCACGGGTGTGAATACATATCCCATGTTTAAATGATTCATTGAGGAATATTTTGGCCTCCCTGGGGCTCAATCTCAGTTACTGGGAACGGCCCCGCTCCTTAGCGGCTCACAGTCTGGTGTGATCACATGGATCCATTGGGCATTTGGGCCTCCTAGGCTCTGAGTTCGATTCCCAGCACTGCCAAAAATTCACCCTGATGTGGGAAGCCAGTTGTTGCACCTGTTTTCCTATGCTGTGCAAGTTCTCAGTCTCACCTAGGATGGAAAATATATAGATAACTCTACGCTCATGGGAATAGGTTGTCATCCATGTCACCAGCGTTATATCTGTCATTCTATACTCAAGAAAATACACAATACAGCCATGAATAAGACACAAAATAAAGAGAGTGACTACATCGAGCCCAAGATGATGCCCACCCATATTTGGAAATATAGATCTTCTGTTTAATTATGAATTTATGGCTATATTGGCTCCCACCAGGACTCCATCTCAGTTCCCAGGAATGGCCTATCTCCTTAGTGGCTCACAGGCTGCTGTGCTCACCAGGACCCATTCACCAATTGGGCCTGCTAGGCCTTGAGTTCGAATTCCTGCACTGCCAAAAGATTCATTCTGATGTGAGAAACCCAAGGTTGCACATTTTTTCCTGTCCTGTGAATGTCCTGGGTCTCATCAAGGATGGAGAATGCTATATCAGCAACTCTATAGATATGGGTACAAGTTGTCATCCATGTCAGCACAGTTATATCTGTCACCATACTCAATAAAATACAAAATAACATCCATGAATAAGACACAAAATAAAAAGAATAACTACACTGAATGCAAGATGCATACCACACCTGTAGGTAAAGACAGGTCCTATGCTTAAAAAAGGTGAGCTTGCTATTTTGTCTAGTGCTGGGGTGTTAAATCAGGCCCTGGACCAGGCCTGACATTCTCGTCTTCAAGGATGGTGAGCTTCCCCTTCCTACACAATGCAACAGAGCTACCCAGACCTGAGTTCACATCCCAGCACTGACAAAAGATTCATCCTTATGTCAGAAGCCAGTTTTTGCACATGTTTTCCTCTCCCATGAAAGTCCTAGGTCTCAAGTAGGATGGAGAATGCATAGGCAACCCTATAACCATGGGAATGGGTCATCATCCATGTCAGCACATTTAGTATGCTGATATTGTGTCACCATACTTAGTAAAATACAAAATATCTCCATGAATTATAGACAAAAAAGAATTGCACTGAATACAAGATGCTGTACACACATGTATGTCAATATAGATTCTATGTTTAAATTATGAATTTATGTCTACAGTGGACCATTGTGGGGATCAATGTCAGATCCTGGGAATGGCCTACCTCCTTAGTTGCTCACAGGTTGGTATGTTCACCTTGACTTATTGGCCAATTGATCCTGCTAGGCCCTGAAATCAGATCCCAGTACTACCAACACGTGGATCATGGAGTAAGAAGCTGAGTGTGAAACTTGTTTTCCTTTTTTCTGAGAATCTTTGGTGTCAGGCCTGATGGAAAACATTTCTACAAATCTAGAGGCTCTGTGATAGGATGTCATCAATGTAATAAACTGAATGGGTTTCATCATAGTAAAATCAACGGTAACTAAATGAATAAAACAAAAATACAAGGAACAACCACACCAAACATGTATGGACTGAACATCTATAGGTAAGTATAAATCCTATCTTTACAATGTTTATGAATAGTATGTTTTTTAGGGCTGGGGCTTGAATTCAGGACTAGTGAACAGGTCTGACTTTCTCATCCTCAAGTACAGTGATCTTCCCCTTCATCCACATTTCTGCAGATTTACCCAGATCTTGAGTTCAAATCTAAAGTCTGGAAGAATAAACAGTATGAATTGCCAGCCAGGGAGCTAATTTTTTTTTAATTTTACTTTTCTCAGTACGGCGCTTGAACTCAGGTCATGGTAACTCTGCCTCAGCTTCTATCACCCTATACTGGGGTGCAGCCACTGGACTCATAGCTGATACTGGGATCCTAGACCCCCAGGCCTTTCAGGGAAAACAATGCACAGAAAAAATATGGCCTTTTTAAGTTTTCTTCCTTTGCACGGTCACCCTCCTGGGGTACTTCACCTTGCATTGCTGAAGCCTGGCAGACTAACAGGGAAGCCATAAGCCCACGTGGCAACATAAGCCCTGATTTCGAATCTCAGTCCTGACACCAACCAATGACAGGAGATATTAAGAAACTGGTTCCCATCCATAGGAATAACAATGGAATGTTATCAATATCACGGTTGAATGAGTTGATCATGAATGATGCTCCTATAAAATTAGACTGCATCATTTCAGGAGGCTGATTCATTTTATTTATTATTTATGAAGCATTAAAAGAATATTATTACTTACAGGAGCACAATAATTTCATGGCACTGATTGATTTCATTAATAGTTTAAAGATGAAAACAATAACGTTATTTACATGGAGGCATAATAAATACCCAGGAATTGCTAGGAATGTAGTCTATATAACTGAATAATGTATAGACATCTCTGGCACTCTATAAAGATATATATTTATTAACATACTACCATCTGCATGTCAATCTATTCTCATTTTGTTAACACCTGGGGCACGATCTCAGGTCCTGGGAACTGCCTGTTCACTCAATTTGCCCCAGGATATCGTGTTGACACTCACCCATTCATTAATTTGGCCTTGTAGGCCATGAGTTCAGATGCCAGCACTCCCAAACAGTGAATCGTGAAGTAAGAAGCTGATGGTGACCCATGTTTTCCTTTTCTCTGAATGTCCTGGGTGTCAGGTATGAAGTGGAATACATATGCAGAATCATATCCTATGTAATCAATGTTCTATGTGGCATAATAGTCAATAAAATAAATGGTCAATACATGAATAAAACAAAAAATAAAATAGCTACACTGAACACAATATGGAGTCAACATATGTATACAAATATAAATCATATATATTAATTGTACATGAATAGGATGTTTTCTAATGGTGGTGATTGATTTCAGGCCTAAGGAACAGACTTGAATTTCTTGACTTCAAGGAGGCATGCTTCCCCTTCTCACACAGTGCAACAGAGTTACCCAGACCATGAGTTCCAATCCCAGTCATGGCAAAAATAATGACACCTTTATACAGTCTGAGGCCCAATTCTTAGGTATTTCATTATACCTCCAGTTTATGAATGTGATTATTTAAATACCGCACAAAGTATAACTAAAATCGATCAGTGTCTTGTAATATAATTGTGCATAATTTTATCCTGGAATCATTCAATAACTGAGCATTAAATCATGACATATATCACATTCCATTGGTAATCATATGGATAGGAACAAGTTTCTTAGGATCTCCTGCCATTCGAACTGTGAGCTCTAGCTCCCACCACTTCAACCCAAGGATAGGGAACTCACGGGTCTGTCCAAGAACATCAGAAAGACCAATTATTAGGCAGGCACCCGTTTCTCTCAGCAATCCTCTTTGATACTTACAATGTGAGTTGTGAAGATCATGGTCAAAGTCACCCTAGGCAGGAAAGTCCTTGGGACCCCTGTCCAACATCAGTGTCAACAAAGCCAGAAGCCCTGTGGCTCCACTGTGGAGGTTGAGCCTTGAGCCAAAACAGCTCACAGACTGTGCCCAGATCCTGAGTTCAAAGTCCAGGAGTGGCAACAAACAGACATACACAACTATCAGTGCAGCCATACAGCTAAAGCAGGTCACCCTCTTGTCCCCAATTGAATTGGACAGAGTTCCATCAGAAAGGGCTGGGGGACCTGCTATCATCCTGACTCTGCCCATGATGCTGGCATCACAGGATTCCAGCCACACCTCCATTTTTTCATGTTTCTTTCTGACCAATGAGATACAAGAATGGTGGCCACGCCCATATTCCATGCTGCCCAGTAGCACTTAGATTCCCTCTGTTAGTTTATACCACTACCAGCAGTTGAGGAATGTAGAGGTGGCTGAGTGGTGAGCAAGAGACTCGATGTGACTTTGGAGTATAGTAGGAAATTAATGCTCCAGCCCACTCCCTGGCCTCCTCCTTACCTTCCGGAGGTGATGCCAGTTTCAATCCTCAGACAATGGGGCACTGCCAGTTGACCTAAGGCCCCTACCAGGTCTCTGCCTCTGGTCCTCTGCTCTGGTCCCATATGTCCATAAGGCTGCCACCATGGCTGCTTGCCCCACCTGGAGCAGACACCAACAGCTTCTTCCAGCAGCATAGGTGAGTGACTGCCCCAGCACCACTCCTACGCATGTCAGACACCCCTCTGGGGTACCATGACCCCCTGCTTGTTTCTCCTCCCTGGCTCTGAGAAGCCACCTTTCTGTTTTGGGCATTTCTAAAATAGAGACTCAATATATGCTCAGGCTGGGCTGGATTGAGGTCCTCCTATCTGTGACAGGTATGCTCCACCAGACCTGTCCTCTGTAATTGGAATGGTAGACATGTAGTGATATGCTCAGTCATAGGTTTTGATGGATTATACCAAACTCTTAGTCCACAGCAGCCGATTCTTGACCACTGGTGAAGCTCTGGGTAAGGCCTCAACCATTGGACCTCAGTCTCCTCACAGGAGAGTTGTGAGGAAACAATGGATTTATACAGAGGGATCTCTGTAGCACGGCTAACCACAGAGGGAGCAGCCTTCAGGTAAGGTTTTTAGCAATTCTGTGAGCATATGACAGGAAGATACCTGGAAAGGACTCAAGTGGTGCCAGTTATTAATCGTGCAACAGGTGGGAATTATGAAACAAAACATGGCTATCTTTCATTATTACCCTATCCCCATAAGGAAGGGGATCCTTCATTCTGTTGAGTTTTGCAGCTAGGGAAAACGAGGCACAGACAAGCCAGGTGACCTATTTATGACCTCAAGTTCACAGGAAGCTCAGCCTGAGGTCTCTACCATGCTCCCTAGGACAATGGGTGCTATTCTGTCTACTTCTTGTGGTGGGAAATCCACATATTGTTAGTCATGGGGTTTGCACTCTAGGCCATGGGCACCATCCCCAAGCTTCTCAGCTCAAGGCTAGTGCTCTACCACTTGAGCCAACAGAGCCTATTCCAGATTTCTGGTAGTTCTTTGGAGATAAGAGTCTCAGAGACGTTCCTGCCTGGGCTGGTATGAACCATGATCCTTATATCTCAGCTTCCTGTGTAGTTAGGATTAGAGTTCTGAGCCACCGGCACCAGACTTACGTGTAATTCTGACTTTCTTTCTCTCTCTCTCTCACAGGAACTGGTTGAATGGATGCTGGAGGAGGTGGCAAAGCATCCCCATGTGGCTGGAACCCAAGTTGGCTCTCTCATTCTGGAGCTGGTCTGGTCTGTGGGTCAGGAGCTGTCTCGCCTTGAGGAAAGAAAAAAAAAAGGTCAGGAATAATTCCGTATCCCTGAGTTTAAGCCTCTGGTCTGGCAAAAATAAAATTGGTTAGTAAATGCAAAATAAAGAACCCATACTTGGAATATAGAATTGTTCCTTCCATTCTGACACCTGACAATAGTCCCTAATTCATAGGCTTTACTTATATTAGGATACTGTGTTGAAAAAAAAGTTTTGTTCATTTGGTCACAGAAATTAATGCCAGGAATGTGCTTAGATGTCACGTGAAGATTAATTCTCGAAATTCAAAGATTCCGGGATTTTGTGTGGTGACTGCTAATCACAAAGAGAAGGGTAGTCTAAGTGATATTTGGAAATGTTTTTGGTCAGTCATGATACCAAAAAGGCAGAGTTGTGACAGAAGAGAAGGAATAAATGATAGTAACTAAGGTATAACAGAAACTTTTCTAGAGGACCATTTTTGGTTATTGAAGAACTAGTTATCAGCTAGGCTTATTCCTCATTGCCTTTAGCATTCTAAATTTCTTAGGCTAGTTCTTAATCTCTGTGCGCTACATGTATCTCCTTCTATGCTATTTTTTCATACCTGATCTCCTTTGCTTTCTAAAAATCTCAGTCTTTTTGTATTTCTCTATGAAAATTTCCTGATACTAAATACACCTATGTAGAACACATGGGCAGCAAAGATGGTGCTGGGAGAGAGAGTGGGCAGAGCACAGTTGACCTTCTGATCAGTGCCTAACCAGCCAGTGAAGGCTTAGGTGCATGATAGGGTGTGACCTTGACAGTGATTGGTTCTTCTTCCTCCCTTGCCATGCCACCTGTCTTTTTTGACTTTAAAAAGGGCTGCTCTCTGTTTATAAACGAGTGTTCTACCTGCTGTATTTGGCTTCCCGCTGTGTCTGATTGTCTCCTGGGCTGAGGGAGGCTGGGGAACAGGTGAGCGCCCCACTTACCTTTCCTCGGACCTGTCCATCTTTTGTGGGACAGACGAAGACCCAACATCTGGCGCCCAACGTGAGGCACAAAAGGAAAAGATACCAGCTGAGGCTAAGCGGTCTCTTGGGGTAAGTGAAACCCTAAATATGGATAATGCTATATCACAGAAAAAGGAGGAGGAGGCAACATTAGGCCTAGAAGGAGTACAGGAGGACTTGGGAAGTGAGAAGGAAAAGGAATGTGTCAAATCCGATCGAGAACACACTGAAACGTGCACAGTGGAAGTCAAAACGAGTAAAAGTTACCCCCTCTGACCCAGCTGATACTGATGGTCCTAGGCCCCTCCCCATTCCCCCAAATGGAGGGGAGGTATGGCGCCCTACAAGACCTACAAGAGGGACTTGCAAGACCCAGACCCCTACCAACCTTCCATGGAGGGGCCGAGGGCTGGGAAAGTAACCTACTCGGAGACCTCCTCTGGAAAGGCAGGGCCACTCAAGAGCCCAGACTCTAGGCCACAGGATTCACTTCCCCAAGTTTATCTGGTCAATCTGGCACCAGGAGCTAACAGGCCCTTGGAATGGTATCCATGGGAAGCTAAGGATCTTAAAGAGCACCGCAAGGCGGTGGCAGAGGATGGCCCAAACTCTCCTTGGCCCAGACCCTATTACAGGACATTGCTTATCACCCATGTGTTCCTAAGGATGGGATGGATGTGGCCAAAGTCGTTCTAACTAGTTCTCAGTTTATTAAATGGTGTGCTTTCTTTAAGGAGGAATGCAGAGTGGGAGCGGAGAGTAACTGGCAGGCTCAACCCACAATACCTATTACTTATGTCATGTTAGCAGGGATGGGGGAAGCCTACTCCACCGGCATCCAACAGGCTGAAATACCTGGCCTGTACCATGACCAGGTGAGGCAGGCAGGACTTGCCGCATGGTACAAACTGGATTGATGGGCCTACTGAGTCCCCCATGGCAGGAGTGAGACAAAAACTGGGTGAGCCTCTACTTGATTTCATAGACCGAGTCCAACAGAGCATTCACTGCAAGCTATGGGCAGGGAACCTCCGAGATCAGTTTGTAAAGCTGCTGGTCTGGGAAGGGATGAATGCACACCACCGCATGGCCTGCACAGGATTGAGAGAGAGTTCCCTGAGCAGATGGGTGGTGGCCTCACAGGATGGGGGAATGCAACAGCACCAGTCCCAATCACTGGCTTTAGCTTTACAGGCTCAGACATCTGCAATGACTGAAGCTATTACTCAGGCGCTGGCAGCCCAGGGCCAAGGAACCCCAAGAGCATAGGGGAGAGGGACTTGTTTTAAATGTGGGCAGGAGGGGCACTTTAAGAGGGATTGTTTACAACAATCCCCCGCCAACGGGCCTGTGGGTAAACCGCCCTCTATACCCTGCCCTAGGGGCAGGGAGGGATACAAGTTTGATTTAGATGGGAAGCCTTTTAACTTGGGGAGGGGCATCCTCTAGCCCTGTTAACTCAAGGAGTAACCCCCTCTGCTGTGAGGCCCAGGCAGCCTCATGGCAGGGCAGCCCAGGCCGATTGGACCGTCCCCATGGTGGATGGACTCCACCCTAAAATGAGTATTCTCATATGCAGAAAGAGGTTTCACAGCTTAATTGACACTGGGGCAGACCGAACCATACTCAGGGAGGAGGAAGTGCCCTTGGACTGGAAGCTTGCACCTGGGCCTCAGACATTGGGGGTAGGGTGCAACTCCCAGTCCAAAGAAATGGTTGCCCTTATGACATCGACTAGCCGAGATGGAGAACAGGGAAAGATACACCTTTTAGTGGCAAAGAACCTCACTGCCAATTTACTAGGGCAAGACATGCTAAGACAAATGGATGCTGTGATCACTACAGACCATCGAGCATCCTATGATGATATCCTGGATGGGGAAGAAGCACAAAGGCTTAAACAGGATCTAGAAGGAGTTAAGGAAAGGGATTTTTTAAACTTTCATAATTTACAGAGAAGAACATATGGGACCCGCTCAGGTGCACCGCCAATCCTAAAGGCCACTGCCCGCCGAGTACCTCCCATTAGGTGGAAGCCGGGAAGCCCAATCTGGGTGGAGCAGCGGCCATTGACCAAACCTAAACTCGAAGCCTTCCACCTTCTGGTGGAGGAACAAATAAACCTAGGACATATTCGCCCTTCCATAAGTCCTTGGAGCACACCCATATTTGTTATTCAAAAAGCCTCCGGGCTTGGCATATGCTCCAAGACCTACCTAAGGTAAATGAAAGGATGAAGCTAGTAGGAACACCCCTAAGAGGCATGCCCTGGACTCCTGCTATACCTTCAGAATATACCTTGGTTGTGATTGATATTAAAGACTGTTTTTTTTTTTCTATCCCTCTGCATCCAAATGACTGTGAGAAGTTTGCTTTCTCTATACCTTCTCTTAATTTTTCCCAGCCTGATCGGAGGTTGGAATGGACAGTGCTGCCACAGGGAATGGCCAATAGCCCAGCCTTCTGCCAACAATACTTGGCCACAATTTTAGGGCCTGTGCTGGGTTCAGATACCTCCCTTGCTTATGCCTAAATGGATGATATAATTCTGGGGCACCGAGACCCGAGCTGCCTGGAGGGCCTTCTGGCCCAGGTTCTTGCCATATTAAAAAAAAGGGGTTTTTACCATAGCCCTTAATCAAATTCAAAAGGTAGCTCCTTTTAAGGTGCTTGGGACCCACTTTACCTTGAATCAGGCCAGCCCACTTAAGCCTTTGCTGGATATTCCAGCCTTTCTGACCTTAATCCAACTTCAGAGTCTTTTAGGGGAAATCAATTGGCTGTTGCCATGGGTTTCTGTCCCTAAAGATAGTCTTGTGCCCTTATTTGCCCTGTTAAAAGACAGGACGCCACAAGAAGTTATTACAATTACAGACAGCCATAGGGCAATATTTTTGCAGTTCCAAAAAGCCCTGGATAAATTTTCTCTAAAGAGGTATTCTATTAGTGAGACCATTTTTCCCTTTGGTTGTTTGCAGGTGTCACGTTAATTTCTGCAGTTTTAACTCAAAGTGGGGAGCCATTAGAGTGGGTTCATATTCCCCTGGGAGGCACACCTCGAGTGTACTCTCAAGCAGCCCAACTTGCAGATGATATTGTGAAGGGAAGGACGCAAGCCCAAAGACATTATGGCCTTGACCCTCACTCCATTGTTTTTCCTTTTCGGATGGCATATGTTGAGTGGCTCACTCGAGCTAATGCTCGTCTTGCTCTCTCCTTGGAGGGGTTTCTAGGCCAAATTGACTGCCATTATGGGCCATCCAAATGGACTGTCATTTTATGGCGACTTCCCCTCAAAATGCCATCTCTATTTTCTTCTATGCCTATTCCTGGCACCCTCCATGTTTTTACTGATGGAGGTAAGGTAGGCTTTACATATGCAGCCTTTGAGGAGCAACAAAAGACTCCGAGCCAACAAAGATTTCAACCTTGTCAAGGGTCAGCACAATATAAAGAAATGCTGGTCATAATTATGGCCCTTCAGGACATTCAAAAACCATTTAATTTGTATTCTGATAGCCTATAAAACAAAAAAGGGGGAGTTAGCCCCCATATACATTTACAGAGAGCTTTGTTTACCATTAACATTTTAAATTTTTCAAAAGAGGCAACTAAATCCAGATTTCAGAAGCACTGGGGACAACTAAACCCGAAGCCCCAAGTGAAAGTCAGGTGGAAGGACCCCCTGACACAACAATGGAGAGGACCTGACCCCCCAGTTACTATGGGCAGGGGATTTGGATGCGTTTATCCCATAGGGGAGACAGCCCCCATTTGGATCCCTGCCAGGAACCTTACATTTTTACCCATTTCCTCTATACAAGAGGATGCCTAAGAATAAGCTAACCAATAAGGAAAGAAAAACGGCCATGGCCGAGGCTTGTGTTTTAAAGAGAAAAGGCAGAAAGACAATTAGTAACCATCCCCAAGGGCAACCAGCCCTTGAGAAGCTCTTGTGTTCTCTAACAATTGCAGATGGTGATACTCCAGCTGTTGGCTATCCTGACTCTCCCAATCCTGGGAACGGTCCTATGGAATCTGCATCAACCTCAACAGGTGACCTGGGCAGTGACCAACGCTGGCAATGCAGAAATCGTCAATAGCACCACAAAAGAAGCTGTCCCTTTGACCTGGTGGCCTGACCTTCATTTTGATCACCACCTTATGGACTTTAATATTTTTGTAGGAGTTAATTATTTTAATGTCACCTGTTTTAATTGTTCTTTTACTAATTGCTTATATAGTGGCATTGAATCCATACTTATTGTTGAACAACCACCTTTTGTTATGCTTCCAGTTTAGATCTTGTCCAACCCCACAGGCAAATAGCTGGATTAAAACATCCCCACCTCTGGACTCTGAAGTGGCAAAGACTGCTATCCCATCCTTCACTAGTGTTAAAGGGCTAGTAGTGACATTTCCTGGCTTAGTAATGCTTTTGCTGATGGTTTTTTCTATGCCTTCCTTGCATTATATGTGCACTACAAAACTCTCATGAGCTTAGCCAGCCAGTTATCAAGCTCCAAATGAATGAATTTCCCCCCCCCCCCAAGAGGAATCGCAACCAGAGACGGGTAAGAGGGTGTGTCAGTCTGAGCAACCTAAGATAGGGCCTTCAGCTTCTCTCTGAAGAAGTTCCCGATGACGGGTAACGCAGACAAGGCAATCCACCCAACCTAAGACAGGTGGGTTCACTTCTTTAAACAAAGATGGCGGGGGGGAGATGATGTTGTGAGCCATTGGGAGCTGACAGTAAAGCTCAAAGGTCATCTTGACCCCTGTGCTAGCTTAAAGGCACGTACAAAGAACTGGCTTACTTAAGAGACACCAGGTGCCCAGGAATTAATTGAACTGCTTCGGACATTTCTAACTGTGGTGGGACTAATGTTTATTACTGTGCTAGGTGGGGATGTGAGGTAACTGGGACGGGCTCTTGGATCATGCACAAGGGCCCTCCCTATCCTTGTCTGTCGAATCTCGACCCCCAGACTTGCCTGGAACCCCCTGTGTAGCCAATGCTATCCCTACCAATGTAATCCTGTTAAAACAACCTTTACAGAGGAGGGAAAAGCATAACTAACTGGGAGTTGGGTCTGCCATTAAAACAAAAAAAAGGGGGAATCTGTAGAGCACATGGGCAGCAAAGATAGCACTGGGAGAGACTAGAGTGGGCAGAGCCCAATTGACCTTCCGATCAGGGCCTAACCAGCCCTTGTAGGCTTAGGTGCATGATAGGGTGTGACCTTGACAGTGATTGGTTCCTCTTCCTCCCTTGCCATGCCACCTGCCCTTTTTGGCTTTAAAAAGGGTGGCTCTCTGTTAATAAACAAGTTTCCTACCTGCTGGATTTGGCTCCCTGCTGTGTCTGATTGTCTCCTGGGCTGAGGGAGACTGGGGAACAGGTGAGCGCCACACTTACCTTTCCTCCACCCTGTCCATCTTTCGTGGGATGGACGAAGACCCAACACACCTATACAAATGGCAGAGGATGCTAATGTAAGGGTCCCATAGGTTGAGTCATTAATGTAACAAAATGGCAAAAAGAGGATATATTTATTGCTAATTCAAATTTTCTGAAAAGCTGCAATGTCATCATTTGGTTCAAATTTTCATTCTTTGGCTACATAGTGTCATTCAGTGTACATAAATGCAAATATGAGCCAGGTCCTGGTGGTTCATGCCTGTAATCCTGACTACTCAGGAAGTTGGGATCTGAGGATTGTGGTTCACAGCCAGCCTGGTCAGGACAGTCCAAGAGATCCTTATCTTTAATTAACCTCCAGAAACCTGGAAGTGGCGCTTTAGCTAAAGTGGTAGATCACTCAACTTGAGCTGAAGAGCATAGGGATAGCACCCAGGATCAGAGTTCAAGCCCCACAACCAACAAAAAAAGTGAAATATGACTTTAAATTTTCCCCAAAGGAACGACAAGATCTTCCCAAGCAGAAAAACTAATTCTAAAATGATTCAGTACACCTACTTCTGCTGAGTTACTTAAGTTATAGTTTTTTTTTTTCTGGACATAGTCTTTTTTTAAAAATTGTCAAATATTAGGTTTATAATAAACTTCATCTAATATTTCTTGTTTCAAAAGAGAAATCTATACAGTTGATGTCACTTAGCTGTCTTAATATCTTAGTTCAATGCCACTCCAGGCAGGAGAGTCTGTCAACTTCTTATCTCTAATTAAACACCAAAAAACCAGAAGTGGAATTTTGGCTCAAGCAGTAGTGTACTAGCTTTGGGGGCAGGTGTGCAGGAAAGACAATTGTTCAGGAACAGGCTCCAGCCTCTGGGTCAAGCCCCAGAACTAGCACAAACCAAACGAACAAACAAAGAAAAAAATCCCAGATATTTCCTTGAGACCCTCCTTAAAGGTGCACTAGTCTGAGAAGAGGCTACTTTTACTTATCATACTCACTGGATCCTGCTTTTTTGGAATCTTCATTGCTCTGGAGAACTCAGGACCAGACTAAAGGAATTGATCAATGGCTCCTGCAACAAGAGAATCATCTCAGGGGTGAAACATCCATCCATAAGACACTTTAAAACCTCCATGTCTTTGTTTCTTTGCTGTAGAACCCTTTTAAAACAATGTTATTTCCTTTTATTCTATGCTGGACTTCACATGGCACATTATTTCTTTTTGTAATCCTCTCAACTAAAATTTTACAGAAAAGTTTTATATGAGTAGAGAACACAGTCAAAAAAGTCAGGGACAGAGTTTCCTTCAATCCTTGGGATTCTTTTCTTGTACAGTAAAAAGGAAAGCACAAGTTAACATGAACTTTGTCATTCCTCTATGTTCATTTCCTTTCCTGGGATCAGTTTCCACATCCAGTAGCAGTTACCTCCAGTAACAATAGATGGTGCTGCCTGAGTTATGATGAATGTTTTCTGGCTTCACTGAAATAACACAAGAACACATTTGGACCTGAGGTAACACGTCTTTCAGAGATAACTTAGTAAAGAGAAAATAATGAAATTTATGTTGCATATAAATACATTATCCATGAGTACATTGAGTTCAAACTTTGTAAGTTCTCTGTAAATTAAGGCAAATTTTAAATGGGAAGAAGGTTCTCAGATCATTCTTTTTTTGAGTGTATGTGTTGCGCATTATTTCCCAAGTGTACATGCATTAACAGTAAGGGAAACAATAGCAATAATAGGAGATAAAGAAGTTCTGTGTTTAAGTATAAGGGGTCAGTATACTATAAAAGACTCTACAAATAAGACAACATTGAAACAATAAAGCCAAGTCCAGTATTTCGATTTATGGGAGTGATATAGAGAAAACATTACTCCCAGGTGGCACACGAATTATGAGGGCACTCCCTTTCTAAATCATGCTTGCTAATAAATCAACTTTGTAGAAAGAAGAATGGAAGTATAATTCTGCTTCCAATGCAAGTCAGATATAAGAGCATGGACTTAACTGGAAAAAAACGTCCATCTCGAGAGAGCAGGGATTATACTAGCAATGAACTGGTGGCTAAGATGACATTTCTTTTTCTATCCTTTACTTATATATTTTTTTGTTGGTGGTCATCTTGGCAATTGAACTCTGGGCCTGGGCACTGTCCCTCTGCTATTCCACTCCAGGCTAATGCTCTACCACTTGAGCCACAGTGCTGCTTCCAGTTTTCTTCAGTTAATTGGAGAAAAGAGTCTCGGGGACTTTTCTACCTGGGCTGGCTTTGAACCCCAGTCCTCAGATCTCACCACCACCCAGCTTAGGATCACATTACTAACAGTGTACACTCAGCATATGTAATGTGTATGTTCATCTATCTTTATATGGATTCTTGAGTTAAAAATCTGGGCTGCAGTATAGACTTTACACTCATAAAAATGTTTGAAGTTTAAAAGTTGATTCTACGGGATAAATAAAACCTAAGAATGGAAAGGAGTCTGGGAAGTTCAGTTTACATCCAGCCTGGGCAGACCAGTTTTTGAGACACTATCTATAATTAACCAGCCAAAAGCTGGATTGGACAAATGGCTTAGGTGATGGAATATGAGTCATGAGCAAGAATGATGAATAAGAGCTTGAGGCTTTTGCATACATACATATTAAAATACACATACACACAGAGGCACTTATATGTGCACACACAAATACACAAATGAAGCAACTCTCAGAATATGTAGAAAAGTTAGAAAACAATAGAAAATATGTCCTGAGTAAGACTAGAATCAAATGATAATTTTTAAAATTAGAAAGTCTTCAAGTGAACTTTCTTCAAAAAAGTTTGAGAATATTATCTATGTTGGGACCAGAAATAGTAAGAGAGTCAAGTAATCCTTATTAAGGGGATCAGATCCATGGAGGAATGAATCAGACACCCCGCAGGTGCATTTGAAAATGTTCGTATCCTGTGCCAAATGTTAGAACATCTTTGAAAATAGTACATGAACAGTCTGAGAAGTCTAGTGGATAGTATCACTGGAGAAGTTCAGAATTGCTAGTCTGTATCTAGATTAAATAAACCAAGAAACTATGCCAAGGCAGTGTGATACAAGGCTAGAATTCTAGCACTCAGACTAAGACAGGAGATTAGAGAGTGGAATTACATAGTGATAGCTTCCTTGGACCAGGTAATATAATTTTGTCTTAATAAAACAAACCAAACAAGAAAGGAGTGCACAGTTGGAAGTTTGGGCTAATTTTGTCACTATGATTTGAGAAGTCAAGTTTCCTATTGCAATGCAACTCATATATAATCCTCAGTTGTGTTTTAAATGCTCTCTTCATTACAAATGGCTCATTATTTCCATGCAAAATTCCCATCCAAAGTTATCATAATTCTGTTGGATTCCAAAGAATTAATGAAGGATTACAGAAGCTTAAGCCCAGAGAAAAAGCAAAGTTTGACTAATGTAGGACTTTGTAGATCTTGCTAAATTAGAATTTAGATTTAAATTAAATGTTTTTAATTTCATATTCTATAGGATACTACAAAATTCTTTTTAATAGAGGGTTTAATTGACAAATTCACAAATGATTCTTGCATTCTCTTTGCGTAGAATATTCTTTCAAGTGAGTTGTAATTAGAACTTAGTTAACAGATAATTCTAACAGTTCATGTATGAAATGATAATGTGAATAATGTAGACAGAGTTGCCAACAAATAGATTATATAAATTTATCAATTTAGAAAGACAGCAATTTTTGAGGCTGTGGTATAACATGCTATAAAGAGAATAATTTTGTGACATCTTCTTTCTTCTACCTGCATGTAACACAGGAAGCAATTTCCTTAATTAGGTACCTTTGTGTACAATGGAAAAAAATGCTTAGGTTTGGGGTTTGTTTTAGTTTTTGTTTTATTGGTTTGTCCTACGGCTTGAACTCTGGGCCTGGACACTGTCTCTGAGCCTGTTTATGCTCAAGGCTCCTGCCCTCCCACTTCAATTTCAGTGCCACTTATGTCTGGCTTTTTCTGAGAAGTTTATTGGACATAAGAATCTAGGGAACATTCCTGCCTGGGTGGGCTTTGAACTGTACTCTTCCGATCTTAACATCCTGAATATCTATGATAGTTAAAAAAGAATAAATATAAATAATATTTGCAAGTATTTTGATCTCAAGAATACCACTGGTGGAAAAATGATACAGCCCAGTTTATTGTGGTGTTCTTTCCAGAACACGGAGGGCAACACATTAGCAGAGGTGTAGTATTTTTCACAATAGAGATAAGCTATTCATGATGTGAATTAAGGGAATTTTGAGGTGCACACTACATGTTGGAAACTGTTGGGCTAGGATGACTTTATGGCATAAATCTTGGGATTGATGATCATAGAAATAATAGCTTAATCTGATAAACAATTGCTTACTCTTGAAGAATTAATTATTAAGATGCTTCATTGTTTTATCCTCTACCACAATGTGGCTATTTTTCTGTTGACTTCTCAATCTGTAACATCCCATTGGAAACTGCATTTATTGCAGAATTTCATAACATGCAAACAGAAATGGAAAGTTCAGAATTTGAAAATGAGTAGTTATCAGTTATAGGAATTTTGAAGAACACATATGTTCTCTCCTCTTAGCAATACATTTTCTTTCAAAATTTATGGGTTTCTATAGAATTACAATGTTTTTGGTTTTGGTATGAGAAAGTAATAAACTTATTCTTTTTTCAAAATAATGGCAAGTATATTGTGAAAATATTGTCTAGTTGGATTCAAGTTGATGGTCCTCTGATTAAAAAGGGGTAATTAATTCAAATTAGATGCCAAATAGTGTTGATTTTTAAAAAGTTACTACACAAAGAATAATATGAACTATACCAATACAGTGAAATTATATTTTATGCAGCTTATTTTTTAAATTTAATTTTATTGTCAAAGTGATGTACAGTGGGGTTGCAGTAATTGTAAGGTAGTGAATACATAACTTTTCAAAATAGTTACCCCTCTCTCATTTTTCTCACAGTTTTCCTTCACACCCAAACCCCTCAAAAGTTGTAATGTACATTTTCAACATATTGTCTTGTCTCGCCATTTTGTTGTTCATCTTCCCTTCCCTAATTAAGGTAAAGGTATACACAATACACAGGGTATCAAAATCAAATACAGCAGGGGATAAACCATAAGGGAAAACCCCAAAGAAAATAGAAATCACTAGTATATTAAAAACAGCAACTGCAAATAATATCTGTTTCCATATCTTGGAGTTCATTTTGCTCAGCATCAGCTTATATGATCATATATATGCATTACAAAACCACTGGAAAATAATATTTTCACCGACACTTTATCATGACAACAATACGTTAAGTGTTTTTGATGGTAAAGGTGGAATTAGGATTGGTGAATTCGCAATTCTGATAAAGGAATTTCAAAAAAATTTAAAAATTGTGATAGGTAAATTTTAACTGTTTAAACTTTTTAAAAACTTAGCTTATTAAGAAAATTTAAAATTGCCTGGGAAAATAGGCTTTCATGCAAAGAAATCCATGGAGACTAAGCTGAGAGGGAGCAATGTGGGTGAAAATGGCTCATTTTCACAGTAAACAAACAAACCTCACAAACCTTGCTATAAATCCTGTAGGTTCCCGTGAGAATTGTCCTTACCCAGAAAACATATTCTCACTGTGAAACAATGTTGTACTGGAATTTAAATTCAAATTTCTTTTTAAAAAGGCATCAAAATTTATGAATTGACCTTTAATTACCAAACAGTAATTCTCTGAAAAAAAAATATTTTGGGTCAAAATATTTAGGGAGAAAGTGCCCTCCACAATGAAAGCAGGTATTGGGTATACACTTTTCTGATTAAAATACTTTCCACAATGTCTTTGCATGTGAAGCACTGAAACAAAGAAAAAAAATCTGATTGGATATCTTAAACCAAGGATTTCTCATTTCTAAGTAGCTCACAAAATATAATATCCTTATTAACATGACATAGCGAAGACTTCTCTTATTACATAAGCCAAAAAGTTTTGGGATCAGAAAATAATTGAGCAAATAAGAAAACACATTCTTAGAAGCTCTGGCTAAGCATATTAATTTCAGCAGTAGAGGGATTCCAAAACTTTTTGAAATAGATTGTGTTAATATTTTTGCTACCTAAAGTGATTTTACAGAGCCTATTTGGCTCACTACAATGCAGAACAGATTGAGTGAAGACATGAAAAGAAATTCCACATCCAAATAAAAAAGTTTAAAAAGAGAAACCAAGATGATGTAGCAGTGGGGGATGCCTTATAGTCCTTCAGCTTCACTAGACTTGAAGCCAAGAAGCTGTGATTAATTGGAAATCAGGCAAGAGCTAAGAGGAGAACATAGAAGTAGGACAAAGAATTATTGTCCGTTGTAAGAGACACTGTCACAAGGTATGGATGATTTAACTCTATTCTTCTCCATACATCTTGTTGAGCAAATGCAAGACCAAGAGAAAAATAATCTGTTGAAATAATTTTTTTTTCTTGTCGGTCATGGGGCTTGAACTCTGGGCCTGGGCGCTGTCCCTCAGCTCTTCAGCTCAAGGCGAGTGCTCTACCACTTGAGCTACAGTGCCACTTCCGTCTATTGAAATAATTTTACAAAAAATATCTTCACTGTTTCTCATATGGTATCTAAGGGGAGTCTTTTTTTATTGTGAAAAAACTGTACAGAGGGGTTACAATTACATGGGCAAGATAATGAGTACATTTCTTATCAAGCATTGTAGCCTCCTCCTTTGTTTCCCCTTCCCATCCCTTCCCAGACTCCCCCCTCACCCAAGCCTCCCCCCACACCCCCATGCCCCCACCAAAGTTGTAAAATTCATTTTCGACATGTCAACTTGTACTTCTCATTGTTGCAATGGCCGAACTTGTATCCTTATTTAAACGACTTGTTTTTCCCTTCCCCTCCACAAATTATACCGACATCAAATACAGTGAAAGCAGGGGTTATACTGTGGGGGAGGGACATACAAAACAACAAAGAAATAATCTTATAAATGCATTGGAAACAAATGCATGAAATAAAAAAATTTAAATACATATCTTAGGGTTCATTTTCCTATTACCTTATCTGACCTTTTCTGCTTGACTCATACATATACTAACTATTGCAAATAAGGGAAACCATGGGACCTATGTTTCTTTGGGCTTGGCTTACTTCACTTCACATAATTTTTTCCAAGTCTAAGGAGAGTCTTAAGAGAGAAGATAAAAGTGGAGTATTCTTCGGTTTCCTTGAAGCATCTTGTTAGCAAAATATATCTTTGAGGTTAGAAGTTATTGAATCAAAAAGTGGTGGAGTCCTTATTTTTGTGGGCACTTTAAACACAAGAAGACTTTCATGGTAAAAGAAAAATTATAGCTAAATATTTGTGATCACAGCTCCTTGGACTGTTTTTTCAGAGACAAAGTTTTACATTAGAGTTTGTCCTCATTAATATAGATGTTGGGTTTTCGTGGCAACCAAATGAAAGGGTAAAGTTTAATGCACTCTCTTGGACAAGATAACAGCATGATAGAAAAAAATGGTAAATAAAATTTATTGAATTAGTTTGACTAATTACTTTGCCAGAACAAAAAGGAAAGATATAATTCAAAATCACTTGACTTAAAAGAATGATGAAAGAGTAGTGAAGAGAGATGAGAGAAAATATAGAGGAGTGTTCTGTCTCCAGTATTGTAATGGGTTCTTGATCTTGTTTCTTCCAATCTATATTCACAAGCTATCAAGTGTGGCTTAGGACTGGAGTATCCAGTGCAGAGAAAGAGAACTCAGAAAAGAAAATATTTGCAGCAGATGCAGGTGATTTATAACCTTAGACAATCTATTTAAATCTGTTCAAAATTCTCTGCTACCCCAAACTTCCCTCTTTGAACAGTTTTGTTTGCTTTTCCCAAGACTACCCTTCATTAAATATTTAAAATTTTGAGAGGTCATATTTATTCTATCTAGAGGTTGCTGTTTGCTTGTGATTTTTGTGTGTTTTTGTTTTTTGTTATGTTTTTAACTGAATTTCAAAATGTTGTGCAAGTGTATTACAATAAATATGTCTATCTAATTTTCCAATGCTCCTGGGTCAGGGTGACTCCTTCTATCATTCTCAACCAACCCCTTCTCCAAGATTTATTTCAGATTTACCACTTGTTTTGTCACATGTGTACATTGAGTATTCTAGGTGTACTTGCCCCTTGTTCCATTTTTCATTCATTCTATTTTTTTACTATTATTCCTTTCTGGTTTCAACTTCCTGATAGTCATTCTGTTAAACTATCTGTTAATACTTTGAAAAGTTTATATACATTCCATGGAGTTTCAATCCTGCATATACTTGAACGTATGTCAGCTTATATTTCCATATTTCATTCATCTGCAATAACAATTTGCAAGACTGGAGATGTGATAATATTCTCATTCATTTGGAAGATTAATCTTTAGTCAACAAGAAAGTTTAAAAATGGCTCAGAATATATTCCTAGCTACCAGTTTTTATGAATGGATTTGTACAAAGTTTTGTGATTATTTTATTTGACATGGGATAATATTTTCTACTACCTATAAGTTTTGGAAAAGGAAGAAAACTAAAATTTACTATTATAGAGGAATTTGATTGAAATAGAAGACAGATTTTATATTTGTCACATCTCTGATGAGTACCCATATTCAAGATTTAAAGTCTTATTTCATACTATGTTAGACAGATAGGGAAAACATAAAACAACATATGATAAGGCAACTATTTGTAACTTTTTAAAATGTACCTTATTAAGTGATGAAATTTACTTTATTAGCTAGTGTTTGGGTTTGAATTATGGGAGGCTGATCTATTTAACACATTTCTGGAAGGCACCTACTGAACAAAACAAATATTGGGGGGTACTATTTCTACACTTTAATGAATGGTTGAACGTGTTTGGCTTTAGTGCTGGGTAAATAATTCAACTCTATTGTAACTTGCTCCCTACACTTGTAAAACTTGTAATGTCACTAAGTATCATTTACTTGTCAAATGTTATTTTGGTGAATGTGATTTTAAAAAGTTTTGAAAAAGAATATATTTTCAGGAGATTAAAGGTAGGTTATCATTGCCTTGAGAATGATAGCATTTTTAAACTACAGAACCAAGATTTACTGTAGTACCAGTAGTTTGAAGCATTAAGGATCTTCTCAATTAATGTTTTTCTGAATTATAATTGACCTGTAAGTAAAGTTTTCCTAGCCTTGGTAGACCAATTATGGATCTATCGTTCCCAGAACAATTTTTAGGCCTACTTATACTGGACTGAAATCTTTCAGTAATCATTAGGAGAGGGGTATTAAAAATAATTTTGTGACATTTGTGATCTTGTTCACTCATATGGGCTGGGCATCTGTAAATTTAAAGTTGTAATTACTGTACTTTCTCTCAGATATTGTGATCTCATCTTTCATTTTAAGTTGTCTTGCATTTCACAATTGCTTACTGCTGCGGTCCTGAAATACTATAGGAAATGAGAAATTGAGATGGATTTTCAATTACTTTCTGTTGGCATGTTGCATGGGCCTAGGTGAGAAATCTTGCCCTTGTTATCTGATGATGCGGATAACTGGGACCTGGGATCCTAGGACCCTTGGGTCCTGCAGAAGAATAATACCTTGTAGACATCATATCAGCAAAATTTATGTATAATCATTAGGAATGCTTCAGAAATATGGAGAAAATCAGTTTGGGACCAGTGAGTTAAAACAATAAACAGAGTAGCAGCGTAAAATCCCTTATAGATTAGAGGAAAACTATTTTTTTTTTGCAATGTGAATTCAGAAGACCAAGAACATTAGAATGTATCACAAGTTTATACCAAAGATATTGCATTGATATTTTTATATTCTAATATGTATTCTAAACCTAATTATTTATATTCCAATTCCATTTATTGGAATAAATACCTATTTATTTGTCAAATTATCAATTAATTCTAGTAAGTTTCACTGTGTGAACTAAAATATCAGCACATATAAATATAAAATGTATAACTATATATAAGAAAAAGGCACACGTTTTGCAATATTCTGTTGTGGTTAGAGTATCAAATTATTTAAAGTATTTAATGTATTATTTCATTATCTCTACCTCAGTGTTTGGTAGAGTTGGACCTAAAGCTTTACCATTTGAAGATTTACAGCCTAGTGGCAAGAGGAAACACTTTGATTAAAACATTAACAATTTAAGGCCTAATATCGAGGAGAGACATATAGACTTCTCTTGTAACTCTGAAAATATTTGGTGATAGAAATGCAGTAGTGTAAATTCCTGCCTGGTTGGATGGTAGACTGGCCAGGACATTAGTTAATCATGCATATGAACAATTTTTTCACCTTCTTGGCTTTAGATACTTTTGAAATATTAGGTATAAGAACCAATTATATTTTGATAAAATACCTTCTAGTCTAAACATTTCTATCTAAACTGTTCCTGTCTCTATGATCCCTTGTAATTAAGATTAGTTTTGTTCCAGTAAGAAAATCTATGCTGTCAGGGTAAGATATTCTGGTTCGTCTGTTCCTAAATGGAAGACAGGTAAAGGGTCAGGTAGACATTTGTGCCAATAAGATCTCATATAGGAATTTTTAAGCTGCAGAAGTTTAGAAGTAGCTCTTAAGCAAGGCTTACTTTGAATCCTTAGCTCCACAAAGCTAACTCAGCTGATAAATAAGTACTTGAAAAGCCATCACCTTTGGACCTAGCTTTAAATTCTTCAAAGTATGATGAAATCTAAAATGAAAAAGACTTAAAATACTCATTGACAAAAAAATTGCAAATGTGAGCAATCGAACAAACAATATAAGTTTTTTTCCAATATACACAGAATTTTAGAGAAGTAATATCAATAGCATTTTTAGGAACAATAAGTTTTCCTAGTTACAAATAGTCAACCAAGGATATATGCCTGTATAAAGATTGCATCATTAACTACTTAAATTTAGAGGATACTACATGCTTCAACAGCACATCTACCCTAATTGCAATACAAAGTTTAACACGGCACTTGCACAAGGATGATATGAAAATTTGTGCAGTATTCCATATTTTTCATTCTTCAGATGCAAGAAATGAAAAACAGTTATTAAAAATTGATTACAAAAATACAGTTGTAACGATACATGTAATTCATTGAATTGAAAGTTAGTTTGACATCAGTGTATTAAATCATCACCTTAGAAAGGCCTTTACATAGCATAACCTTTACAAAACTTTTGAAATTAGATAACATTTTCAATTTATCCCAAAGAAATAAAATACTATAAGGACCTAGGGGAAAAAAAAGAATCTTAAACTATTTCTATATCGAATGCTATCTGAAATGACACATTTATTAATGAACCTATATATTATGAAACAATGTAGAATTAAAAGTATTATATCTAGGAGAGAATGAAATAGATTATGGATATTATACAAACAGAATACAGATTACTTTAAAATATCCTTTTTCAGACAAGCAACAGAAATATCTTTAGTTTCTGTATTACTCATTTCAACAGCTAAGTTAAAATTATTTCTGATTATAAAAATCACAAACTCTGCAGAAATCATTATAGATGTATACAAACAAATCTTGAATACATTTTGACATCGAAGTTAGGCAATTCACTTGGAAGAATAGCATGGAATCCATGAATATTTAAAGTAAGATATTAATGTGGCTTTGTATTGTGAAAATATTTTGTATGGACACAAAAATGGATAGGCATTTTTGAAATTTAAGAAACTTAACCAGGCAGTTCCGGGAAGATGGCGGAGGAGAAGCTGGAATCTGAACAAGCTCTTGCATAGAAAACAGTTTCAGAGTTCCAGTGAACAGTCCCAAGCCAGAGAATCACACCAAGTGTGCCATCACAGAACAGAGAGTTAGTCAAGAGAGGGGAAGCCAAGCAGACACATCTGAGCAGCTGCCGCTGCGGCGGCAGGGTCGCAGCGGCGACCACCGCCGCGGAGGCATACCTGAGACGCAGTCCGGGACAAAGGAGCCAGACGCAGCGGACGAGCGGATTCTACTCAACACCAGCAAGAACCGACAAGGAGCAGACAACTTCATCCTGCACTTTGCAGACCAGAGACGACCCGGGATCCAAGACTCCCCGTGAGTAGAAGCCCCGCTTCCTCACTCCTTCTCTGGGAGCAGAGGAGGGAAGGCCACCCCTCCCCCCCCCCAGCACCGGTGATCTCCATCTTGGATACCGATAAAGCTCGGAGGAGCGGCTAGCTCCAGCTCAGGCCTTGGAATAGAGCTAGTCATTTGGCAGTTCACGGGAACAGACTCAGTTCCATCCAGGGAGGAGTCGCCCAGCTCAGGCACCAGCCATTGGAGTGGCTCTCCTCGCTGGGTGGCCAGAGCCAGAGGCTGCCCCTCCCTCTAGCAGCCACCACAATCAATTGAAAAACAGAAACCCTGAGAATGGCTCCAGGCTGGGTGCTGTGAGTTTTTTTTTTCACAAAATAGCCCCAGGGAAAAGCTACTGTTCCTTGAAAGACCTCAACTCTACCCAGAACCTAGCCTCATCACTGCATCCCCCTCTTTTGTGATTCTCAAAGCAGATCACCCTCCCAGTAAACTAACCTGGGAGGGGGATCTCAAAATCTTGGGTAAAGCAGAGCATTTTTCTGCCTGTTCCAACAAACTGACTTAAGAAACCAATCAAGCCACAGGACCTCAAGCTGACCAGAGACTCCAACCAGACTCTGGTTACAGACAAAAGGGAGATACAGGACTCTTCCCACCCCTCCCAAAAAAAAAAAAAAAAAAAAAAATCAAAGAACTTTTTTTTTCTTCTTCTTCTTCTTTTCTTTTTTTCTTTTTCTTGTTTTGTTTTTTTTTTTTTCGTTTTTTGTTACCTTATATATATATAAAAAAAATTTTTTTTTGCTTTTCTAAAACTTTTATTAATCTTTAATTTTTGCCTCTTCTGAAAAAATAATTGTTTTCCATTAATTTTTTTTCTCCTCTTATAATTTTTATTTTAGGAATACGTGAATGTGTGTTTTCTTTTCTTTTCTTGTCTTCTTTCTCTTTTTCATTCATTCTTAATTATCTTTTTGTTTTTGTTTTTTTTCTAGCTCTACTGAACTTCTGATCTTTTCTTCTCACTTTCCTATCCTTTCCAACTTTTCCTCTTTGTTCACCTTTATGTGACTTAACTCTTGTCCTGCACATCCTCAGATAAACCCGTAGTTAACCAGTAGACCCTATCCCCCATTGTGTACACACTTAATCCACAAACTTATTACTCAATTCAAAACCTCTGAGACTTAAATTCATTAATAACAGTACTACCTCTTTATACCTATATAATATTTTAAGCATTTTTTAAAAGTTTTTCTCATCTCCTCTATGTCCCTCCCTTTCTCTCAACATATTCATATCCCTCTATAAATAGATGGTCTTTTAATCTCTAAAATAACATTAATTTTTACGTCTCTATTTTTTTTCTGGTCTCTTTTCATTCCCCTTTCCCTTTCTTCCCTTTTCTCTCTCTCTCTACTTACATCCTACCCAACCTATTTCCTGCATTGTGATTAGGACATAGTTAACTCTCCCTGTGCCTTCCCACACCAATCTATTCCTATTTTTTACCCACATCTCTCCCTAACCGTAATAATTTCTGGTTTTCCAAATTCTTCTCTGCGGTTCAAAGTCCTTTAACATATAGTTGTTTGATGTCGAATAGATGTATCTGTTGAACTAGATTGTATCTGTAGACTATTGACTGTACAAATGCAAACTTTGGTTGATGGTTGCCTTAAAATAGTGTTCTAGCACAAAACTGGTGCTATCTTCATCTCAAATGGGCAGAGTAAGCCGGAAAAACACAAGAAAAATGGCAAATTCGGGTATCTCAATTCCCAATCCTGATAATCAGGGGTTAGAACAGATAATGAATAATCCAGAGGAGAGTTCCCAAACAGCTCTACAAACACTGCTGGCAAACATGATAAATGAAAAGTTTGACAACGTACAAAGGACTCTGTATGAGCGTGATAGGGAGAGAGAGGAGGCATCCCAGAAGTTTATACAGGAATATCATAAGCGTGAGGAAGCTACTCAAAAACTGATACAGGATTTGCGTGAACAACTTGAGAATACTCAAAGAGAAAGGGAGGAATGGCGTGAGCAGGCTGAGAACACTCAAAGAGATCTGCAGGAATCCCGCGAACGGGAGGAAGCTAATCAAAGAGTAATACAGGAATTGAGAGACCAGGTAGAGAACACACAAAGATCACTAAAGGCATTCATGGAATCCATTAACAAAGAGATGAAGGAAGTCAGGGAGACCACAAAGGGAATGCTGAAGGGAACCCAACAGAAGGAATGGGAGCCCAAAGAAACCATAACCAATCAACTAAGTGATTTGAGGACAAACACTGAACACCAAATTAAGGAAGTAAAGAAATTCATACAAGACCTAAAACAGAGCTTCAACAAAGAACTTGAAGCCATCAAAGCTGACCAACTAGAAGGAAAAGAGATAAAAAACAAAGTAGAGAGTCTTGACAGCAGGTTAGAACATGCAGAAGATCGAATCTCAGGGATTGAAGACAGCCTAGATATTATAGAGAAAGAACATACAACCATCCAAGACAAGTCCAAGAAATATGATAGATCTATCCAACACCTGGAAGACACCATCAGAAGGCCTAATCTAAGGATAATGGGTGTAGAGGAGCACCTAGAAACAGAAGTTAATGGTCTAGGAAATCTGTTTAACAGGATCCTAGCAGAGAACTTCCCAAACATGCAAAAAGATAGGCCTGTCCAGATACAAGAAGCCTTTAGAACCCCAAATAGACCAGACCAGAATAGGACATCCCACTGTCACATAATAATCCACACAGGATCAACTCAGAACAAGGAAAAGATCCTTAAAGCTGTCAGAGAGAAAAGGGTAATCACTTATAAAGGGAAACCAATTAGAATCACCTCAGATTTCTCAGCAGAGACAATCAAAGCAAGAAGAGCCTGGAATGATGTATGCCATGCCCTAAAAACAAACAACTATCAACCAAGAATACTGTACCCAGCTAAACTCTCCTTCATAACTGAAGGCCAAATAAAAACCTTCCATAGCAAAGAAAAATTGAAACAATACATCTCCACCAAACCAGCCCTACAAAAGATTCTTAAAGATGTCCTACACATAGAAAACCAACAAGACCGCAATAAAGGCCAAGAAACTGCACCCAAACTGAGAATCCAAGAACCATAGGAAGAACCCAGTTTTCAGAGCCCCCAAGAAGGTAGATAACATGGCAGGAACTCTCAAATACCTCTCAGTCCTATCTCTTAATGTTAACGGACTGAACTCTCCAATTAAGCGACATAGACTGTCTAGTTGGATTAAAAAACAAGACCCTTCTATCTGCTGCCTGCAGGAGTCACATCTTGCCCGTAAAAACAAACACATTTTCAATGTTAAAGGCTGGAACAAAATCTACCAAGCAAACGGACCGCATAAACAGGCGGGAGTTGCAATCCTAATATCAGATAAAATAGACTTCAAATTAAAATTCGTGAAAAGAGATAAAGAAGGTCGCTACATACTAATTAAAGGATCTCTCCTTCAGGAGGATATTACAATTCTAAATATCTATTCGCCAAACAATGGAGCACCCAAATTTATCAAAGAAACACTACTTTCCCTCAAATCCCATATAGATCCAAAGACATTAATCGTTGGGGATTTTAACACACCACTCTCCCCACTAGATAGATCAACCCGGCAAAAACTCAACAGAGAAACCGCAGATCTAAACAGCTGCATAGATCAACTAGACTTAACAGACATTTACCGAACATTTCACCCAGCAGCATCAGAATACACGTTTTTCTCAGCAGCACATGGAACGTTTTCTAAAATAGACCACATTTTAGGCCACAAAGCAAACTTGTCTAAATTCAGAAACATTGAAGTTATACCTTGCATTCTCTCTGACCACAAGGGAATAAAGTTAGAACTCAACACCAAAAGCCACCAAAGAAAGTCCGGTATCACATGGAGGCTGAACAACACACTGCTGAATCATGAGTGGGTCATGGAAGAGATTAGAAAGGAAATTCAAATGTTCATGCTATTCAACAAAAATGAACACACAAAATACCAGCTCCTCTGGGATACAGCAAAGGCAGTACTCAGAGGCAAGTTTATAGCTCTGAGCTCCTACATCAACAAATTGGAAAGATCTGAAACTAACAATTTAATGACACATCTAAACCTCCTTGAAAAAGAGCAGCAAGATAAACCCCAATCCAGTAGACGGAAAGAAATAATCAAAATTAAATCAGAATTAAATGAATTAGAATCCAAAAAAACTATAGAAAGAATCAACAAAACAAAGAGTTGGTTCTTCGAAAAACTCAACAAAATTGACAGACCCTTAGCAAATCTTATCAGAAAAAGAAGAGAACACACCCAAATTAATAAACTCAGAGATGAGAATGGAAACATCACCACGGAAACAAGCAAGATTCAGAACATTATAAGGGAATACTTCTCAAAACTTTATGCTAATAAGTTTGAGAACTTGACAGAAATGGACCTCTTCCTAGCAAATATTGACATGCCAAAACTAAACCAAGATGAGGTAAACTATCTTAACAGGCCCATATCAAGCATTGAAATAGAAACAGCAATAAGAGACCTCCCAGCTAAGAAAAGTCCAGGACCAGATGGTTTTACAGCGGAATTTTACAAGGCCTTCAAAGCAGAGCTCACACCAATTCTCCTCCAACTCTTCAATGAAATTGAAAGAGAAAGCTCACTACCGAACACATTCTATGAAGCCATCATAACCCTCATCCCAAAACCAGGCAGGGACTCATCAAAGAAAGAGAACTATAGACCCATTTCTTTGATGAACATTGATGCAAAACTTCTCAACAAAATTTTGGCCAACCGACTTCAACAATTCATCCAAAAAATCATACACCACGATCAAACAGGATTCATTTCAGGGATGCAAAGCTGGTTCAATATACGCAAATCAATTAATATTATTCATCACATCAACAGGAGCAAGAATAAGAACCACATGGTTATCTCAATAGACGCAGAAAAAGCATTCGACAAGATCCAACACCCCTTTATGATGAAGGTTTTGAAAAAATTAGGAATCCATGGAACATTCCTCAATACAATAAAGGATGTATATGACAAACCTACAGCCAGCATTATACTCAATGGTGAAAAACTAAAGCCATTTCCTCTTAACTCAGGAACAAGACAAGGATGCCCACTCTCTCCACTTCTCTTCAATCTAGTATTAGAATGCCTAGCTACAGCAATAAGACAAGATGCAGACATAAAGGGGATCCAAATAGGGAAAGAAGAAATAAAACTCTCCCTCTTTGCAGATGACATGATCTTGTATTTAAAGAATCCCATAGACTCCACTCCCAAATTACTCAAGCTGATTCAAAACTTTGGCAAAGTAGCAGGTTATAAAATTAACCCCCAAAAATCAATGGCTTTTCTGTATGCCAACAATGAGAAAAGTGTGGCTGAAATTAGGAAAGCAACTCCATTTGTAATAGCCCCACAAAAAATAAAATACCTAGGAATTAACTTAACTAAAGAAGTGAAGGACCTATATGATGAAAACTTTAAAATCTTGAAAAAGGAAATCAACACAGAACTTAAAAAATGGCAAAACCTCCCATGCTCCTGGATTGGAAAGATTAACATCGTGAAAATGGCAATACTTCCCAAGGCTATCTACAAATTCAACGCAATACCTATCAAAATTCCACCCTCATTCTTCAAGGAAATAGAAGAGGCAATCCAAAAATTCATATGGAACAATAAAAGACCCCGAATAGCAAAAACGCTCCTCAACGGAAAGAACACTGCTGGAGGAATATCAGTACCAAATTTCAAACTCTACTATAAAGCCATAGTAATCAAAACAGCTTGGTATTGGCATAAGAACAGACCTCAGGACCAATGGAATAGAATTGAAAACCCAGAAATGAACCTACAGACCTATAGCCATCTAATCTTCGATAAGGGAGCTAAAACAATAGAATGGAAGACAGACAGCCTCTTCAGTAAATGGTGCTGGCAAAACTGGTTAACTACATGCAGAAAACTAAAGCTAGATCCTTATATATCACCCTGCACCAGAATCAACTCCAAATGGATCAAAGACCTTGAACTCAAAGCAGACACTCTGAAAACATTACAGGATGGAATAGGAGAAACCCTGGGTCTCCTTGGCACAGGCCGAAATTTTCTGAATAAAGACCCGGAAACACAACAAATCAAAGAAAGGCTGGACAAATGGGATTGTATAAGGTTGCAGAGCTTCTGCAGGGCAAATGACATAGCTAGCAAGATCAATAGAAAGCCCACGGACTGGGAGAAGATCTTTACTAGCCATACAACGGACAAGGGTCTCATATCTAAAATATACTTGGAACTCAAAAAATTAAACCACCCAACAACAAATCCTCAAAGAAACAACTGCCCAATAAGTAAGTGGGCGAAAGACTTAAAGAGAAGCTTCTCTGAAGAAGAAAGAAGGATGGCCAATAGACACATGAAGAAATGTTCAACATCCCTAGCCATAAAAGAAATGCAAATCAAAACAACATTGAGATATCACCTCACTCCAGTTAGAACAGCAAAAATCAAGAACTCTAACAACAACAGATGCTGGAGGGGATGTGGACAGAAAGGAACCTTACTTCATTGTTGGTGGGAATGTAAACTTGTTCAACCACTTTGGAAAGCAGTATGGAGGTTCCTCAAAAGACTCCACATAGAGCTCCCCAATGACCCAGCAATCCCACTTTTGGGCATTTACCCAAATGATCACAAACAAGGCCACACTAAAGCTACCAGCACAACTATGTTTATTGCAGCATTATTTACCATAGCTAAGACATGGAACCAACCCAGATGCCCCTCAGTAGATGAATGGATCAAGAAGATGTGGTATATATACACAATGGAATTCTATGCCTCCATCAGAAAGAATGACATTTCCCCATTTGTTAGGAAATGGAAAGGCTTGGAAAAAATTATATTAAGTGAAGTAAGCCAGGCCCAAAGAAACATAGGTCCCATGGTTTCCCTTATTTGCAATATCTAGTATAGGTATGAGTCAAGCGGAAAAAGTCAAATAATGTGATGTTAGGAAAACGAAACCTCAAATATGTATTTTAATGTTTTTGTTTCTTTCATGCATGTGTTTCTAACGCATTTATAAGATTATCTCTTTGTTGCTTTGTATGTCCCTCCCCCACAGTGTAACCCCCGCTTTCACTATATTTGATGTCAGTATAACATGTGGAGGAGATGGGGACAAACAAGTCGTTTAAGGATTCAGGTGGACCTGTTGCAACAATGAGAAGTACAAAATGTCATGTCAAAACCAGCTTTACAATGTCGGGGGGGGGGGGAAGGGGGGTATGATTGGGTGGGAGGGAGGGGGGAGGCTGGGAAGGGAGGTGAAGGGTAAACAAAGGAGGAGGCTGCAATGCTTGGTAAGAAATGTATGCATTATCCTGCCCATGTAATTGTAACCCCTCTGTACAGTATGTTCTCAAATAAAATAAAATTAAATTAAAAAAAAAAAAAAAAAGAAACTTAACCAAACCATTATGACTTAGGAGAAAAATTTTTGCAGCCTTCCACAACTTCAAAGAGGTGATACATACTTAACCTTTTGGCAATATCAAATGCAGCTTCTTCCAAGTTGTTCTTGACCTGGTTTGATATAATATTTCAATAGAAGCAGATCCAGCGTACCTTTGTTATTTCTATTCCCAGCAGCAAGATGCAAGGTTGTCAAGACTTCTTTAGTTTGGGCATTGGTATCTGCATCATGATGCAGTAAGAAAGAAGCCACTCTGGTATTATTCCACATATAAGCACTATGTCTAAGTATCTACTGTAGGCATCTGGATGAAGAGAGCTATACTCATCATCATCCCTAGTATTCACATGAGTGGCCTTTTTGGAAAGTAGTCTCTGCACTGTAGTAAGCCAATTATTTTCAACAGCCCAATGAAGAAATTTGCTTGGACACTTCTCTATTTTTTTCTAGCAAATGATACCATTCCTCACTTTTTCATCTAGTTCCTTGTCTTCATCAGAATTGCCTAACTAGAGACTTTGAGTACCAGTGGGAATGAGGTGTACGTATTCCCCAATAGTTCACGTTGGTTGAAGTAGTCAGAAAAATCCAGTGAATTTTCTACTTCTGTTTTTTCACCATGACTTTTTTCTCTTTTTCCATTTTTACTATTTGAAATTATTCTAACTGGAGAATAGGGAATGGATAGGGAGCAGAAGAAATAAATCCAAAGACAATCTTCACAGAAGCAAATTCTCAGAGCTATTTCATGACTTTGCAAAGGATAAAGTGGCTGAAGTTAGTATAAATTTAGAAGTATGAAAATGGGAGGGGGGACCAAGATGGCAACAGGGCAGTAGGGAAACGCCACAGCTCTCCCCAACCAAAAAGAGAGTTATAGTTCCTAAGCTTAACCTCCCCAAGAGACCGACAAAAACAAAAAGATGAACACCCAGAGAAATACAGGAGGTGGAAAATAACAAAAAAGAAAGAGAGAAAAAGAATTTCAGAACAGAGAAGCACGAAGACTCCACCTCCAGTGCTTACTGGTGGCAAGCAGCGCAGCAGGGGCTGCTGGAGTCCCAGAGAAAAAGGAGGCTGCCTGCAGATCACCCACGCAGAAGGACTTAAGAAAAGAAGAAACAAAGAACTTCCACTCCTCTGGTCGAACCACTATTAAATAACCCCATGCTGCTGATCACATGTATGGTGTATATGTGTACACCATTATATGTTACAGACCGTGATAGACAATGTGCTCCAGGAAAGCTACAATGAGTTTGTGACTTTAAATGAGCATCATCATCCCAAAATACTGTGAAAACTGGCAAATTTTGTAATCACTTAATTACAAAAAAAAAAAAAAAAAAAAAACCAGAAAACTACAAGTGGAGCTATGGCTCAAGTGGTAGAGCATGAGCCTTGAGCTGAATTGCTCAGGGACAGCTGCCAGGCCTAGAGCTCAAGTCCCACGACTGACAAAAAAGAGAGAGAGAGAGATCTTTCATGTGATGGATTCTAACATATTTATAAAATTATGTTTTTATTGCTTTGTATGTCCCTCCGCCATGGTATAACCCCTGTTTTCACTATATATGAAGTTGATGTATGTGGAGAAGGGAAAAAACAAATCGTTAAAACAGAGATACAGGAGGACCCATTTCAACAATGAGATGTACAAGTCTTTATGTCGAAAAAAGAACTTTACAACTTTGGTTGGGGGGACGGTGGGGAGGATACGAAGGGATGGGAAGGGGAAACAAAGGTAATGTGCTCATTATCTTACCCATGTAATTGTTACTCCTCTGTGCAGTATTTTCACAATATAAAGAAGTATGAAAATGACAAAAATGTTAAAAGATATTCATATATTTCATTATATAACCCAAACCAGAAAGCAAATGTTGTTTAGATGATTTCTTAAAACATAGTCTTTCAGAAGCTGGTAACGGGGCTCAGTGGTAGAGTGTTTGCCTTGCATGCATGAGGTCCTGGGTTTGATTCCTCAGCACCATAGAAGAAGAAAAAGACAAAAGTGGTGCTGTGGCTCAAGTGGTAGCACCATCTTTGAGCTAAAAAGCTGAGGGACAGCACTCAGGCTCCAGAGTTCAAGCCCCACAAAAACAAAAACCAAACCAAAAAACTAAACAAAACACAGCTATCACATTTGTAGCCTCAATTCTGTAAAGACACTGCTTCAGCCTAGGACTAAGATTTTAAGTGTATACATTTATCAACACTTCTGATTCAGATTTCTACTTGAGAAAATTTTAAATCAATATTTTGTTCTTAATTTTTCTCTTTGTATATTCACATGTATCAATAAAAAATGGTGTGGACATCCCAGTAACATTCTCAAAGTACCTTCTGATGATGAGTTATGAAAAGTTGTATTCCATTACAAAAAGGAAAACAATGCTACAAATAAAGAAAACCAATAATTAATTATTAATGTTTAATAAAATAAAAACCAAACACCAGTGTTTCCAGTTTTTGAAGTGTTCTACATATTAGATTTTACTATTTACTCATATTCCTGTACATTTAAAACTGGCTAAGATTATGATTTCACAAGAGTTTTGTAGGCTACGGGTAGCCTTTAAAGTTACCCACTAAGGTTACTCTTTCTTTATGGCTCATCTCATCATTTGTATATGGCTTATATCATCATTTGTTTCTCACTAACATATAAAAGAAGCCCTCAAGTTTTAACAGAAACTGTGTAGTTAAAATCTTAACTCTTCTCTCTGTTTCTTTACACAGACTTTGTAACTTCTCATAGTAAAGTTTCTATAAACTCTGAAATGTACATACTTAGTAGTATATGTCTGCTACCATAAATCTTAAATACTTTATGGAAAAGTTTTATGACCTGCCGAACAGTCTTAATTTTGGCAAATATAAGCAAATTCCCAAAATTAAACGTATTTAAAACAATAAAATTTTTAACAAACCTTAGGACTTGCTACAGTGCTCATTATGACAGGTGCCATGTATAGAATAATTGAATTTCTACTGTTACACATCTCTTGAAGAACAGATATCTGGAATTATTTTGTTTTTGACATATCTAACTTGACTTTATTCTTAAATGTGTGCTTACATAAGAAATATATGGTTCTAAAATTTCACGACAAGTCTTTTGAACTTATTTTTGTTGAATTTTCTAGTTTAGGAAAATCAATTCCACTTTATGTATAAAAAATGTTCCGTGCTCAGTTTGGCAACACATACACTAAAATTGGAAAAATACAGAGAGAATTAGCATGACCCCTACGCAAGGATGACATGCAAATTCATGAAGATTTCCACATTTTTACAACAACAGATGCTGGAGGGTATGTGGACAGAAGGGAACCCTACTCCATTCTTGGTGGGAGTGAAAACTTGTTCAACCACTTGGAAAGAAGTATGGCGGTTCCTCAAAAGATTCCACATAGAGCTCCCCTATGACCCAGCAATCCCACTTTTGGGCATTCATCCAAATGATCAAACAAGACCATACTATAACTACCAGCACAGCTATGTTTATTGCAGCATTATTTACCATAGCTAAGATAGGGAACCAAACCCGATGCCCCTCAGAAAATGAATGAATCAAGAAAATTTTGTGTGTGTGTGTGTGTGTGTGTGTGTGTGTGTATGTATTTTCCTATCTATCTATCTATCTTTCTATCTATCGATCTATCTACACATACATATATATGTATATATATATTTGTATATATGTATATTTATATACATAAATATAAATATAGATTGGAATGTATATATATGTAAGGTATCCCTTACTTGCAATAAATAATATAAGCAGAAAACTGGGATAAGCAGAAAAGATCAAAAGCTATATGCATATTACTAAATAAGATGATGTTAAGCTAAATGAACCCCAAGATAAGGACAGAAGTGTTTTTTTTAATTCTTTCTTACTGTTGTTTCTAACATATTTATAATGTACAATGTGATTTTTTTTTGTTTTTTATTTGGTCCTCCCACACAGTATAAGCCCTGTTTTCACTGGATTTGATGTTGGTGCACCTACATCCTGAAAATACACTTCTCTAATTTGGGGAAGGAAAGGGAAAAATCAAAATGCTTAAATAGAGATAAAAGTTGAGCCATTGTAACAATGAGATGCACAAGACAACATGTTGGGGGGTGTGGGGGTGTGGGGATGAGAAGTGTACATGTGGAGGTGGAGGGGAAGTGATGGTGGGGGGAAAAACAAAGGAGGAGGTAACAATGCTTGAAAAGAAATGCACTCATGACTTTGCTCATGTAACTTTAACCCCTCTGTACAGTACTTTTACAATAAAAAACATTAGAAAATGTTCTGAGATGGAAGAGTTTATTTTATTTTACCCATATAATATTGTTAACAAAGAAATTAATGGGGGGGAGGATTGGGTGGGGGGCAGGGGGAGGCTGGGAAGGGATGGGAAGGGGAAACAAAGGAGGAGGCTACAATACTTGATAAGAAATGTGCTCATTATCTTGCCCATGTAATTGTAACCCCTCTGTACAGTATTTTCACAATTAAAACACACACATACACACACACACACACACACACACACACACACACACAAAGAAATTAATGGAGAAGACTGACCCATAGATATTTTGAGTAAGTGTGTGAGTGTGTGTGTGTGTGTGTGTGTGTGTGTGTGTGTGTGTGTGTGTGTGTGTGCATGCCTGCATGTTGGTGTGCTCAGAGTTTTAACTCAGGGCTTCATGGTCTCGCTAAGCCTTTTCTCTCTAGATTGGTGAGCTACTACTATATGAGCTACATCTCCATTCCTGGACCTTTGCTAGTTTATTTAAATTTTGGAAAAATAATCTTAGGAATTTTTTGGCCTGATTGGCTTCCAACTCTTATCCATAATTCTCAGGGTCCTGAGTAGATATGCAGAGTAAACAGGATTACACGTGTGACCAACCATCACAATGCTTTCAGAATAACTTTAAAAGTAGAAAAAAATTTAGTTCACGGGGGGACTGTTTTATCATTTCCTACTTTTAAAGCATTTTGGAGTGATTATATGTGAATTTATTTCATGTTGAGATTCTTAAAAGAGAGTAAGTGATAGTATTTAAAAGTTTTAGTACTTTTTTAAAAGAATACTGGAACTGTGGGACAGAAGAAATTTGCCTCTCTTTGGACCTCAATTTATAAGCTCAGCTCTGTGCACGATAACCCAATGTCACAACACAATCTGTGTTGAAGACAAAATGTGACAGAAAACAATTACCATGGGCAATAATTGCTATGCTATTATTTATTGGACAATATGAATATTGAATTGAGAGTGTAAGAGAATGGAGATATTTCACCTACCGTTTTTGTATTGCTGAAAGGCTTTTGGAAACTTTGACTCATTTCCTTCCTCACTGTGTGTCTTTGGGCCATGCACTTAGTGACTTTAATTACAATTGTTCTCAACTCTAAAATGGTAATAACATTAGCATCATAGCAAATGTTTTCTTAAGTACTAAGAGACATAAAACTTGTGAAATACTTAACATAAATTACTAATGAACTTTGAGTTTAGCCAGCAGTTTTTTTTAATACTAAACAGAATGTGCTATGTATTACAGAAATCAATACATGTAGTGAGCCACCAGAAGTAACGTTATCTATTGACTATGCTGTGCTTCCAAGGAAGCCAGGTGGATAACTTCTCATGCTGTAAATCAAACTGCTTATCTTATGTCTTGATAGTGCTAAACTATCAGGGTCAGAATAATGAAGGAATTGTAGACTGAGCTAAGGTCCATATGAAAATGTTCAAAATTGATAAAGCCTAAAAGTAACTAAGCAGTATATTGTGTTTTTCATTATTTAAGTTAAATTGCAAAGAAAGGGAAGACCTAGAAGAATGAATTCTCTTTTTGATAACCTATCATAGGTCCTTAGCAGGATGAACTCTTTCCTCATTCTTGTAGAGGCATCATCAGATGAGAGGAACTCTATTTTTTTGGTTGCGTCTTTCAATTTATTCTTCAGTTTGAAATCTGAACTACATGAGACTGAAAGAAACCAAGGAAAATTAGACACACAGGCTTTGGAAAAAGCAATCAGAGTAAAATAAACTAAATACATATAGCCTTGTAAAAGGCTTCACTAAATTGAGTTATATAGTCTCAAGCATAAGCAAAAATGATTTAAGCAATATCATGTTATTGAAAATTGAAAAATGTTAGGTGTTGCTCAATTTTTTCCTTTCTACTACCTGGAATGTATTATTGATTTTGTATAGAGAGATTAAAGATGAGATTAACAAGGAACTTGATTAAAAATCGATAAAAGTTCTGAATAGACATATTTTCCAATATGCCCTGAAAATCACCAGTGGCTTTAAAAAGTTGTGTTTAATATCACTTCTATGCTGGCTTAATGCTGTGTGAACAGAAGTCATTAGAGAAATGCAATTCAAAATTACTATGATACTACTACATAACTATTATAACTCTTATCAAAAATATTCGAAGGAACTTGGTGTGGTGGTAAAGGCTTGTAATTCCAAGCATTTGGGAAATTGGAGTAAGAGGATTTCAGCTTAAGGCCAGCCTGGGATACTGCACATAGTAAAAACATGCCCTTTAAAAAAAACTTAAAAGGTAATAATGTTGGTGAGAGTGTGGAGCAAAGGAAATTTTCTACACTCTTGGTCAAAATATAGATTAGTATTCTCGTTGTAGAAAGTAGTATGCAATTTTCTAAAGAAATGCAAAGTTGAAATATCATCTGACCCACCAATCATATGATTAATTCTCTCTGGGTAACTCGTAAATATATCTGTAGTTCACTGTTATTCACATATTTCACAACAGGCAAGATATAAATCAAGGTTATGTGTTCAACTACAGACTAATAAAGCAACTGTGGCACATGCACAAATATAATTTTCTGTTTCATCTTTAAAATAGCAAGAGATTTCTCCCATTAGCCACAACTTACAATGACCTAAAAGATGTAATCTAAATGATGTAAAATGTTGCTTTCTGATTTTTGTAAAACAACACACACACACACACACACACACACACACACACACACACACACACACACACACACACCAACCTAAGCAACAGAGAAATTTTTCAAAAAGTAAAGCAACTGATATTGCTGGGGCATTTATGTCACAATATAGATGATAGTGGATATACAGGATGACCAAGTATAGAGTTGTAATGTATAACGTGAGGATACAGGGGACAACACTGGCCTTACATAGGAATGAAGCTAAATATGTAGGAGTTGGTCTTCCTTGTAGGGGTTTCTCTTTTAGGTGTTCTTCCTTCAGTAATGGATGAAATAAACGTAATTCTTTACATATACTTGCCTGTTTGCAGAAATAATAACAAACAATATAGCAATAATGTTTTATGCTCAACATGGAACAAAATGCCAAATTAATGTACATGAAATTATCCTTGATATAAACTAATTATTATTAATAAGGGAACCCATGGGACCTATGTTTCTTTAAGTCTGGCATCACTTGATGTGATTTTTTTCGACGATCTCCTATTTCCTTACAAATGAGGTGGTATCATTCTTTCTGATGGAAGCATAGTATTCCATGTGTATGTATGTGTGTATGTGTGTGTGTGTAACATTTTCTTGATCTATTCATCTACTGAGGAGCATCTGGATTGATTCCATATCTTAGCTGTGGTAAATAATATTGTGATAAACATAATTGTGCTGGTAGATTTAGTGTGGCCTTGTTTGTGATCACTTGGGTAATGCCCAGATGTGGGATTACTGGGTAATAGGGGGTCATGATTGTGTACATCAAGGATAATCTTAGTAGATGAGCAGAAGAGGTCAATTGCTATGTAGATATGACCATATAAGGTGATTCCAAGTGAAATGAACTCTAACACATGTTCTTCGTTGTTGTTGTTCTAATGTACTATGTGATTTCTTTTTAACTTTTTGTTTTTCCCCACTTATAATTTATCCCCTGCAGACACTATATTTGATTTTGATACCCTGAGTAGTGTAAATATGTTGAGCTGAACTAGGCAAGGGAAAGGGAAAAAACAAAATGGTGAGACAAAGGAAAAAGGGGAAACCTAGGTAACAGTGATACTCACAAGACAATATGTAGGAAATGATCTTGGTGTGGGCATTGGGAGGGAAGAGGGAGAAAAATGAGGGACTGGGTTACAGGTTAGAAAAGAAATAAATCTATTATCTTACTTACATAACTATAACCCTGCTTTAAATTACCTTGACAATAAAATATAAATAAAAAATAGGATAAAATATTCAGGAGCAGCAATACAGGAGATGGGAGTGGGGGAAATACTGTACTATACAAAGAAGACTACAACAGCTGTGGAGAACAGGAATTTTACTTTATCATAGGAAGTAATGAACTGGCGTACAGATTTTCAGCCTCATGTCAATCACTAAAAAGGGAAAACAAAATGCACAATCAGCAAACCAATAAAATAGAAAACTAAACAAGGTGGAGAGATGACTTGGACGAAGAGAAACAAATGACACAACTAGGAAACAAGTAAAAAGCTGGTAAGTTTTAAAAATATTACCCATAATTCTAATAAATGTTTTTTGCATCACAATTGGTTAGAACTATACTTCAAATCACAGTTTAATAGTATATCATTTTAATAATAGGTTACTCATTATTGATTTCTTAATATTGAATGCTTAATATATAATTTTAATTTCAGCAGCTATAGAAAAGAAGAAAGTGAAGCTAATTTTAATGATATATTTTATGAATTGTAAAATTGAGAAGCATTAGAACTTAAATAATATATATTATTGTTTCATTTCTGTGAATTAATGTAGTAGTTCAAAGTGTATTCTACACTTAGCACTCATCTTAACATCAAATAATAGATTATTCCACAATACACTTGGTTTTAGGTGGAAGGGTTCAGCACTGTGGTAAAATTCACACCACACAGTACACGAGAGTATGACTCCTCTCATCTGGCTTAAATGGTGGAAATTTGATTTCTGCATGCATGTTAAATACGTGTCTAGGTGATATCTATTAAATTATATACATGAGGAGTATTTCAGATGATAATTAAAAGTCATACTCATTAATTAAATTTTTATTATTTTACAAAATAAATATTTATGGAGACTGAATTTCTGAGTAGATGATGGGTTATATGTGCCAGATTATACATATTGAGGCTTATTTTATATTCCTGACAGTGTTTCTACAGTTAGATTTAATTTTCCATAAGGGGTTAAGTGTATTATGTTGGATATATGAAAGTAAACTTAATGTTTATTCCATTAATCCTTTGTAACTTGTCTAATCCCAATATAAATTATCCATGTGCTTGAAGTAAGGAAAATAACAACAGATATAAGCAACAGATATGAATCAGTCTTAGTAGACAAGTATTTTCACCTTTATTTTTATAGTTGATCCTCTTTTACACTACAGAATATTATTGGGAAAATGTGCTCCAGGCTGACCACAATTGCAGAATATTATGGTTTGATCTATCATAAGAAAAGAAAGGAAGGGGAACATTCCTTCCAAAATTCTCCTCCCAGGGATGTGATCAGTTTTATGGTGGTAAGTTGGAAATGAACATTTTTCACAGTCAACCTTGAAAAGCCATCTTGATAGACTATTTCTGCAAGTGGTTACAGAGGATTATTCATGGATTTGCAAGGATGCCAGATTGCCTCATTTTGAGACAAATAAAACAGGAATTTAGCCAGCTGTTTTTGTATCTTTAGGAGAATAACACATTGACTGTACACCAGGGGATCACTGGGGCCCAGAGAAGCTAATACATTGAATAGTAATCCTAGACCTCTAAAAACAAAACAAAACAAACAAACAAAAAACTCCAGTGAGCACAGCCAGTCAGGGCTGCTATCACAGCCTACATTAAATCAGGCAAAAAACAAAAGCTGAAAGTCATTTAGCTGATAACTAATATATTTCTTATGAGGCAGACTGAAATGAGAGTCCCAAGAGTGGGTCAGAAAGACTGATTAAAGAGACTAAAATTGGTAATACAAAGATTGGAAAATAGAATTCCTTGTAGAACAAATAAATCATAGAATGACTGTTTGTGTAGGGACAAGACAGCAGACCAAATACCAGAAATGCACATTTTCTTAGAGGTCAGCTTAATGAAATATCAATGGAACTCTTTGAATTCTTAAATATTTGACCACATGTGGAAGAAAGCCAATTGCTAAAGAGAAAGAAAAAGTCATCACTCTGTTAGGAGGTCCAATGAAGTAATCAATCACAGATTTGTAATAAAAAGAGAAAATAATTATTCCAAATGAGGTTTTCATTTGTTTTGATGTAAGTGTTCTTGATTTAGGTGATAGATATTACCATACAATTGATCCAGTCTCACAACTGAGTTGATATTGACTGCAGTATTCCCACATGAAGGAAAAGAGAAAATTTACAAATGTCTGATGAAATGAGTTGAGGATGAAGTGTTTTAATAGTGATAGTTGAGGTTTAGACACTGGTGAAGAGATGAGTTTTCTTTTATTAACCCCCACCCCATTTTTAAACTGATGACAGTGGATCACAGCTGTAATCCTAGATACTCAGGAAACTGAGATCTGAGGACTGCTGTTGAAAGCCAGCCTGGGCAGGAAAGTCCCTGAGACTCTTATCTCCATTAAACCACCAGAAAATCAGAAGTGGCACTGAGGTTCAAGAGGTACAGACCTCACCTTGAGTTGAAGAGCTCAGGAACAGTGCCCAAGCCCAGACTTCAAGCCCCTGGACCAACAACAATAAAAACAAATCTCCCTTTTCTTGGACTGCCTACATCTTTTCCTAACATTCAAAAAAACCATTTTATCACCCACTACAGTTAAGTCCTATCCTAGCTGCTGCAAATAGGATGATTTGATATCTTATGTCAAAAGTTTCATATTTGAGGAAACAAATACCAGCAGTGGTAACTTTGCTTCCCATCCTTGAACTCTGAGACTGGGCCCTTAACATGTTTATGCTGGTAGCTTTAATGTGAGGTTGGTTGTTATTTATTGGATTACTGCCCATGAGAGGAATTAATGGGTCATAAGAGATCTATGTTTAGTCTTTTGAAGAAACTCTGTACTTCATTCAAGATAGGTTAAAAAGTTTAATTCCCCACCAACAGTCTAATAGAGTTCCCATTTGGCTACATCCATGCCAGCATTTGCTATTTTTAGTTTTCCTCATAGTGGCTATTCTAAGTGGGACGAGGTAGAATCTGTCATGTTTACTTGTACATTTGTTGGCACCTTCTAACTACCATAAGTGAATGAATCTATGAAACCTATATTGCTCTGAGTCTTCATTCCTTTCTCTTTGTAATTTTCCCAAGCCTTTCATTTTCCTTAAGACTGGTGAAAAGTCATCCTTTCTTGCCGCAGACCGGCTCTGTCGGGACAACGGAGGACACCTAGTGGAGGAACTGGAATAGGTGGGGAGATGGCAAACAGACAACTCATACACAAGAGGAGTGGATGCTGAGTGCGATTTAATGCAGAGGATAACAAACTTTTAAAGCAAAAGTCTCCATGAGAAAGGGCAAAAGGTTACACAATCTTGCTGCAGGGCTTCATTCTTGGGTGGTCACCAGCTGGTTGCCTGATAGGCACTTGTTTCCGGCTTTACCTCTATTTTTAAGAAATACAATGGGTTTCGATGTTTATCACCAATTAACCATTACTTTTTTCTATAGAGGCCTTAACTGTCCCATAAGATCTTTCCTGTTCCTTCTTTAATAGTAAGCACCAAGGAGGCCTAGATCTAGCAAGTCTCTTAGTAAATGAAACAGAGTAACAGGAAGTTCTTTCTCCTAAGTAGTTCTCCCAGCAATTGCCATACATTCTTTCTGTTCTAGCCACGCCTACAGCTTCTTGTAAATCTCTTACAAACAATTCTTTCTGCTGAAATGAAATCGTGAAACCCCCAATACTTTTATATTTACTTATGATTTGTCTACTAGCCTCCATAAGAGGGGCTTTCAGGGTAGCACTTAACTCTGGTGAGTTAGCCATATTTTTAAGACACTCATCAGATGTTGGAGTTGTCAATACTCTTAAGAAAGAGCCTTGAATAAGGGAACGTTGAGCATGAGTAAGTACAATGTGCAGCAGGAACAGTAAAAGATTAATAGGCACTCCTATACAGTGAAGAAAAGAAAAACAGGGACAGAAACACATCTTTCCCAGGGGCTTGCCAGCCTTTCCAGGAGGTAGGCCTCTTTGAAGCCCCATTCTCTGAGGTAGACTTCGGTGAAGTCCCATTCTCAGAGATAGGTCTCTGTGAAGCCCCATTCTCAGGTCTGAATGCAGGTTTTCCAAGCTAAGCAGACTCCACCGGAGTAGGCGTGGCACTTTCTGATGGGTGAATAGAATTCCATTGTGTGTGGGGTGTGTGTGTGTGTGTGTGTGTGTGTGTAAGATGACAATAGGCCCATGAGTTCCTTTCTAAGCCTTTTGTTTCAACTGTAATTTTGTAATTCCATATTAAATTTGGATTGCTTTCTCTACTGCATTGAAGAATATTGTTGGGATTTTGATAGGTATTGCATTGTCAATTGTTTGGGGGCAGTATAGCAGTTTTCACAATGTTAATTCTTCCAACAAGGAGCATTGAAAAGCTTTCCATTTCCTTGAATCTCCTTTAATTTCCTTTTTTGGACTTTTAAAGTTTTCACAGTAGAGGTCCTTCACATTTTTAGTTAAATTAGTTCCTACTTTTATTGTTGTTGTTTTGTTTTGTTTAGGTTTGATTTGATATTGAGGCTAATACATATGAGGTGGTTTTTTGGATTTCAGCCTGTGTCTTCCAATTGTTGGTAACACAGAAAAAGTACTGATTCTTGTGGGTTTTATACCCTGCTACATTGCTGAAGGTTAGCATCACCTTTACTAACTTGAGTTAGGAAGCTATAGGGTCCTTTAAATACAGGATCATTTCATCTGTGAAAAGTGATAGTTTTACTTCTTCCCTATTTAAATTCCCTTTATGTTTTTCTCTTACCTATAGCCCTTCTAGAAAGTCCATTACTATTTTGAAGAATAATAGAGAGAGTGGACATCCTTTTCTCATCCCTAATTTTAGTATCTTCATGCTTCCACCATTAGGTACATGCTTATTATCTCTTTTTCATACACATACTTTAAATTATATTGAGGAAATTTCCATGCGTTCCTAGCTTCTCAGACATTTTAATCATAAAGTGCTACTTGAGCTTGTTAAAAGCTATTTCTACATCCCTATAGATGATCACGTGGTTCTTGTCCTTGCTTCTGCTGATGGTGTGCGTTATGTTTATTGACAAGTATATTGAATCCAATTGTATCCTAGGATGCATACTGTTTCATCATAGGATATGATTTTTTTGATAGTTGCTGAAATTGGTTGGTGAGAATTTTATTAAGAACTTTTGCATCAATGCTTATAAAAGTGCTGGGTTCATAGTTCTCTTTCTTTGGTGAGTCCCTATCTGATATGAGGAAAAATCTAATTCTAGCTTCATTGAATGTGTTTGATAATTCCATTTCCCTTTCTATTCCACTGAAGAGTTAGATCTGAGTATTGTAAGTTATATGCACGTCTTAATTTCATGGTAAATCCATTGAGTCCTATATTTTTCTGGTATGAAAAATTGTTTATTGACATTTAATTTTCATTTCTTCTTATGTATCATTTCTTGGTTCAATTCAACTATAGGAAAGCATCAATTTCTCCAAGATTCTCCAGGTGATTGGCATATGGTTTTCAAAGTTCTCTCTTATCACATTCACAATTTTGCTAATTTATGTTGTGATGTCTCATTTTTTTCCAACTAATTTTATATATTTGGGTGAGTTCTTTTAGGAGCTCTTAGGAGCTGTGCCTCATCTACTCTTAATGTATTTACCTTGTTCTCTGGTAGGGAACATCTTATATTACCAGTTTCTTTTCTTCATGATCTTCTCTATGTAGGATACATTTGATTCACTTCTATCCTGCTGATCTGGTGGAGATAAATTGTTTCGTTTTCTTTGTCATGATTTTTTTTTGGGGGTGGTGTGTTCATGGGACCTGAACTCTGGGCCTGGGTGCTGTCCTTCAGCTCTTCAGCTCAAGGCTAGCACTCTACCACTTGAGCCACAGCACTGATTCTGGCTTTTTTCTTTTTTCTTATGTGGTGCTGAGGAATTGAACCCAGGGCCTCAGGCACGCAAGGCAAGCACTCTACCAATTAGCCACCTTCCCAGCCCCATGAAATATTTTTATATATCCTTTAAATATAAAGGAGAGTTTGGCTTGGGATCATATTCACGGTTGGTAGTTGTTTGCCTTTAATGTTTGTCATCTATCATGCAAGCCTCTTTTTTCCTTTTTACCATATCAGCTAAGGAATCTGTATTTATTCTGACTGTATATCCTTTATAAATAATCAATCTTTTCTCTATGACACCTTTAAGAATCCTTTCCTTGATTGTAGGACACATGGGCAGCAAAGATGGCGCTGAGAGGGAGTTGAGTGGGCAGAGCCCAATTTACTGTAGAGCATATGGGCAACAAAGATGGTGCTGAGAGGGAGTTGAGTGGGCAGAACCCAATTTGCTTTACATTCAGTGCGTAACCAGCCTGTGGAAGCTTAGGTGCATGATAGGGTGTGACCTTGACAGTGATTGGTTCCTCTTCCTACCCTGCCATGCCTCCCACTCTTTTTTGCTTTAAAAAGGGCTTGCTCTGTTAATAAATGAGTTTCTTCCTGCCTGACTTGACTCCCTGCTGCATCTGATTATCTCCTGGGTTGAGGGAGGCTGGGGAATGGGCGGGCGTCAGCACTTACCTTTCCTCGGGCCCCGTCCATCTTTCGTGGGATGGAAAAAGTCCCGACATCTGGCGCGCAACGTGGGGCACAAAGGTAAAAGATACTTGCCGAGGCTAAGCAGTCTCTCAGGGTAAGTGAAACCCTTACTATGGGTAATGCTATCTCACAGAAGAAGGAGGAGGAGACAACATTAGGCCTAGAAAGAGTACAGGAGGACTTGGGAAGTGAGAAGGAAAAGGAATGGGTCAAATTCGACTGAGAACACACTGACACATGCACAGTGGAAGTCAAAATAAGGGTGAATGTTACTCCCTCTAACTCAGATGCTGCTGATGGTTGTAGGCCCCCTCCCTATTCCCCCTATTAGAGGGGAGGCACGGTGCCTTATGCAACCTGCAAAAGGGACTTGCAAGACCTGTACCCCTACCAACCTTCCATGGAGGGGCTGAGGGCTGGGGAAGTAGCCTACTCGGAGGCCGCCACTGGAAAGAAAGGGCCACCACCCAAGAGCCCGGACCCTAGGCCACAGAATTCATTTCCCCAAGCGTATCCAGTCAATCTGGCACCAGGAGCTAACAGGCCCTTGGAATGGTATCCATGGGAAGCTAAGGATCTTAAAGAACTCCGTAAGGCAGTGGCGGAGGATGGCCCAAACTCCTCGGGCCCAGACCCTATTACCAGACATTGCTTATCACCTGTGTGTCCCTAAGGACTGGCTGGATGTGGCCAAAGCCGTCCTTACTTGTTCTCAGTTATTAAATGTTGTGCTTTCTTTAAGGAGGAATGCAGAGTGTGAGCGGAGTATAACCGGCAGGCTCAACCAGCTATAGCTATTACTTACTCATGTTTACAGGGATGGGGGAAGGGTACTCCACTGGCATCCAACAGGCCGCAATACCTGGCCTGTACCATGACCAGGTGAGGCAGCAGGACTTGCCGCATGGTACAAACTGGATGATGTGCCTACTGAGTCCCCCATAGCAGGAGTGAGACAAAAACCAGGTGAGCCTCTACCTGATTTTATAGACCAAGTCCAACAGAGCATTCACTGGAAGCTGCCAGCAGGGAACCTCCAATATCAGTTTGTAAACCTGCTTGTCTGGGAAGAGATGAATGCAAACCACTACATGGCCTGCACAGGATTGAGAGAGAGTTCCCTGGGCAGATGGGTGGTGGCCTCGCAGGATGTGGACATGCAACAGCACCAGTCCCAATCACTGTTTTAGCTTTACAGGCTCAGACATCTGTAATGACGGAGGCTATTACCCAGGCACTGGCAGCCCAGGGCTAAAGAACCCCAAGACCATCGGGGAGAAGGACTTGTTTCAAATGTTGCCAGGAGGGGCACTTTAAGAGGGACTGTTCACAACAATCTCCTGCCAGCCAGCCTGGGAGCAAACTACCCCCTACCCCCTGCCCCAGGGTCAGGGAGGGATACCATTGGAAAAAGAATGTGTATCCAAGTTTGATTTAGATGGAAAGCCTTTAAACTAGGGGAGGGGCATCCTCTAGCCCCATTAACTCAAGGAGGAATCCCCACTGCTGTGAGGCCCAGGCAGCCTCGTGGCAAAAAGACCTCAGCCCATAGGATCGTCCCCTTGGTGGAAGGACTCCACCCTACAAATGGATGCCATGTTCACTACAGACCATCAAGCATCCTATGATGATATCCTGGATGGATATGAAGCACAAAGTCTTAAACAGGATCTAGAGGGAGTTAAGAAAAAGGATTTTTTAAACTTTCATAACTACAGAGAAGAACAAAGGGGACTCGCTTGGGTGCACCCCCAATCCTAAAAGCCACTGCCCCCCGAGTACCTCCCATTAGGTGGAAGCCGGGAAGCCCAATCTGGGCAGTGGCCATTGAACAAACCTAAACTTGTAGCCCTCCACCTTCTGGTGGAGAAACAGATAAATCTTGGGCACATATGTCCTTCTATGAGTCCTTGGAACACATCCGTATTTGTTATTCAAAAAGCCTCAGGGGATTGGCTTATGCTCCAAGATGTAAGGTTAATGAAGGGATGGAGCTATTAGGAACGCCCCTAAGAGGCATGCCCTGGACTTCCTCTCTACCTTCAGAATATACCTTGGTTGTAATTTATATTTGTTGGGAGCCGACAGTAAAGCTCTAAGGTCATCTTGACCCCTGTGCTCACTTGGAGGCACGTACAAGGAGCTGGCTTATTTAAGAAACACTAGGTGTGCTGGGAAGTTGGCTCAGTGGTAGGGTGCTTGCCTTGCATGCCTGAGGCCCTGGGTTCGATTCCTCAGCACCATATAAGCAAAAAGAAAAAACCCAGAAGTGGCGCTGTGGCTCAAGTGGTAGAGCGCTAGCCTTGAACTGAAGAGCTGAGGGACAGTGCCCAGGCCCTGAGTTCAGGCCCCACGACCGGACCAAAAGAAAAAAAAAGAAAAAAAAGAAACACTAGGTGCCCGGGATTGCTTTGTTTGTCTGCAGAGTTTTTTTTTACTCTCTATCAGCTGACCTTGTCTTGTTTTTACTGCACTCCGTTTTTCCTGAAATTTACCTTGTTTTTCTGGACTATTGTAGCCTTATGTTACCTCTTGACTTCTAATAGTATATATTAGGGAAAGTTAAAAATAAACGGTGCTGCAGTCTTGAGCTGTAGACCTCCCAACCCCATCTTGTGTCTTATGTCTTTATTTTTCCGCATCCTCGCCCCCTAATTCAGGATTGCCTTTCGTTGCCGGCAGGCTCCAGCAGATATTAAAGATTGGTTTTTTCTGTCCCCCTGCATTCAGATGACTGCAAGAAGTTTGCTTTCTTCATCCCTTCTCTTAATTTTTCCCAGCCTGATTAGAGGTGTGAATGGACGGTGCTGCCACAGGGAATAGCCAATAGCCTGGCCTTCTGCCAACAATAGTTGGCCACACTTTTACGGCCTGTTCTGGGTTCAGATACCTCTCTTCCCTATGCCTACATGGATGATATAATTCTGGGGCTTCAAAACCCAAGCTGCCTGGACGGCCTTCTGGCTCAGGTTCTTGCCATATTCAAAAAGTGGGGGGTTACCATAGCCCTTAATAAAATTCAAAAGGTACCTCCTTTGAAGGTGCTCAGGACCCACCTTACCTTGACTCAGGCCAGCCCCCTTAAGCCTTTGCTGGATATTCCAGGCTCTCTAACCTTAACCCAACTTCAAAGATACAGACTGAAAATGAGGGCCAGTGGTGTCTTCATATGAAGCTTATTCTAAGAATGAGAAAATATGAAATAATGCCTTCTATGTAAGTGATTTGGGAACTGGCAGAGCAAAAAGTGAAATGATGCAACAAAAAAATATAAAAACAAAATAAATTAGGATAATTATTGAGCAGTCATATTATCTATAAGAACCATGAAAGGAAGAGGAGAGAGACAGATGTGCAATAACCTAGCTATCCACAAAATCCATGCCTCTGATCAATTTATAGAGTAAACAATTGTATATTATCTGAGTCAAGCAGAAAAGGTTAGATAAGGTGATGTTAGGGAAATGAACCCTAAGATATGTATTCAAATGATTTTTTTTTTCATGTGATTGTTTCTAACACATTTGTAAGATTATTTCTTTGTTGCTTTGTATGTCCCTCCCTCACAGTGTAACCCCTGATTTCACTGTATTTGATGTCGGTATAATTTGTGGAGGGAAAGGGGAAAAACAAATCGTTTAAATAGGGATATAGGTGGACCTATTGCAACAATGAGATGTACAAGTCGTTATGTCGAAAATAAACTTTATAACTTTGGTGCAGCGGGGGGGGAGGGTGGTGGCAGGGGAAGGATGGGAAGGGATGGGAAGGGGAAACAAAGGAGGAGGCTACAATGCTTGATAAATGTACTCATTATCTTGCCTATGTAATTGTAATCACTCTGTACAGTATTTTCACAGTTAAAAATAATAATAAAAGAGATGGAAATAGAATTTATTTATTTACTTGAAATTAGTAAATACATTTTTTAGTAGCCTATATAAAGAGACATAGCTGTGAGCAAATCGCAGACAAGAATCTAAATCCGATAATTCTAGTAAGAGATATGACTGAAATCAGTTGAATCACACTTTTCCTGTAGAGTGAAGGAAAGCAGCTAGAGAAGGCATGTCGATTGTATCTGGGACAAAACTTTGTGGAAAATGGGATCAAGGATTACTTATTGGTGATCCACTGGCGCTGGATGCGTGATCTAAACAATTGCTTGCTGATTCTGAACTATTGCTTTAACCATTATATTCTCCAAGAAGAAAAGGTGAGATTTAATTGATAGCAAAGGACTACTAATACACTTTGACTTCTCAATAAGCACATTCAATCATCAAAATCACATGAAGACATAGACAGGCCTACTTTTTTAGATGAAAACAAGTGTCTTTTAAAAATCAAGGAATTTAAGTATGCCCACTAAATACTTCTATTTTACTACTGCATTATACACTTTTTTTTCCTAATGTTGGGTAACAAATAATGGATCTATTAGAAAGCTCTTAAAGCTCATATGTTCAATAGTGAGTTCTCTTATATTATATCATGATATTTTTTGTTTATGGTCTTAAGAAGAAATTTACTAGCTTAAATTTCTGACAGGACAATATCATCACTGTACATCTTGCTTCTATAAAGTTTTAAATTACTATCTAAGTATTTGCATTAAATAACTACAGAGGAAAAAGTAGACGCCACATTGTTGGCTCATGTCTTTAATCCTAGATAATCAGAAAGATGAAATCTGAGGATTGTGGTTTGAAAGCAGACCAAGAAAAAAAAAGTCCATTAGATTCTGATTTGAAAGTCACCAGCAAAAGTTAGAAATGGAGCTGTGGTACAAGCAGTAAAACTCTAGGCTTGAGAAAACTAAAACAAAAAAACAACAACAAATTCTGGGACAAAACCAGCCTCTGAGTTCAAGCCTGAGTATTAGCACCGAACAAATGAATTATTAAATAATTAAAATAAATTAAGTGGTCACATGTGGCGAGCCAAGTAAAATGTAACACCCACAGTGACTGGATTGTGCATTATTTTGTAATAAGGCAAATTATCATTTGTCCTAATCACCAATATTTTATTTGTACTTTTTTTGGTACTAAATCCTGAATTTGAATGCATGTATATGTGTGTGCATGTGCACACGTGTGTATGTGTATATGTGTGCGTGTGCTGTTGCAATGTTGCTTGCCAATGTGGACAGAATGAGGCTGAAAAGAGCTAACTGTGTTGCCATGTTTTTATTTATCAGTGTTCTGTCATGTCATTTCAGTGGAACTACCCTTCTGTACATTTTATTTGTCAAATAATATCATCACAATATAAGCATTTACAACATTAAGTTAGATAAATGAGATCACTTTCAGCTCTTAGTATATATTAGGTTAGAAGATACAGATATAATTAGGTAGAAAGTTATTGCTGTAAGATGACTGTCAGTACAATATATGTATTTGACCTCTTAAATTGGTTATACTTTTAAGATATACTCAAGGAGTGCGTTTGACCGAATTGACCAAACGGGTATTACTCTCTGGTTATTCCTATGAAACACAAGGTTGATAAACTCTTTCCGGATTTCTGTTGAAAATAACTTTCTTTGTAAAATCATATCTATTCTCACTAAGAGATAATCAACCCCATATTATGTTTGAATATCCCATCTAATTGACTGAAAATAAGTATTGTTAGATATTCCTTTCAAAAATGAACAAACAAAAAGCATGTGTCATCTTGAGATTATGAATGCATTTGAAGTTGTTTTGTACATGCACAAGGATCTTCACTAATGGTTCTTTTGTGGGAGTAACTATCACAACTTTAACAAATAAGGTTTTTTGAATATCTTTTCCAGTATACATAACATCCCAGAGAGGCTCTTGCAATTTTTGAAAGGCGTTTGAATATTTTGGTATTCTTTCAGTTCATTGACTATAGAGCTAAAATTTCTGAAATAAATATTGTTAAGATGTAAGTGAAAATGAAAGTGGGTATATAAGCTTTTTTATGAGTCATTTTATGAAAACCCAGTTTTTATGAAAGTAAATGAAATAGAATAAAAGAATGTAAGTGAGTTTGTTAAGCTAATTATTATATAACTTTGTTTTCTATTAACACAGTCCTTTGATGTATGTGATGTACTTAAATTATTTCCTTTGTGTCTCTCTACTTCAGTTAGTTTTGGAATCTTTGTAGTTATGAGTGAATTTTTAGGATAAATAAAGGTCTTTGAAAATGATTAGGATTAATCTTGGGTTTTGTGTCCTACTCCCAAGAAAATGAGTTATTTTCAAGTGTTAATATTTTATGATTGAATCTTCAATATCCAAGAAATTTTGAAAATATGCCGTAGTATTGATGTCTTTTTAAATCAATGGTATTCACAAGTTTGAGTGTCTTTAATTCGTGCTTAGGTCTTGGTGTCTATGATTTTTAACCTCTCATTCCTAACATTAATGAGGGGTCAGACTGCATTTTTGGGTATATGAAACGTAAAATATTTATCTGGGGTCAAAGCTGATTTTTATGTCAGTCTTGCTTTAATAGCATTTTAAAGTAGTACCTTTCTCTCAAAATGTTAGGTAAGAAAGCAATCAAAATACTTCTAATGGTAAACAACTTAGGTGAGCTACAATGTGGAAATGATTCGTGCATAAGTACTGTAGTCTGTTTCCATCAGGAATTGGGCAAGTCATTCTTTCAGTATGAGTGTGTTAAACAGTGATGGGGGGGTCTCCAGGCAGTGCTGTTTTGAGTCATGAGATAGCATATGATTTCTACAAGTTTGAGCTACAAATAAAGAATGTTATAGTTTAACAGCTCCTTTCACCAGGGAGGTATAAATTGATTATGAACTTGGAGTTTTCATATTACATTTACTTATTTCCTTTTTGTTTTTATGGTTGGTCGTGGGGCTTGAACTCTAGGCTTGGGCACTCTCTCTGTGCTCTTCCTCTCAAGGCGAGCATTTTACCGCTTGAGCTACAATGCCACTCTGGTTTACTAGTGGTTTATTAGAGATAAGAATCTCTCGGGCTTTCCTGCCTGAGCTGGCTTTGAACAGCCATCCTCAGGTCTCAGCCTACTGAGTAGCTAGGATTACAGGCGTGAGCCACTGGCATCCGGCTAAGTTACCTATTTTCTAACAAGGATAAAGTGAAATATTATTAGAGTGTGGACAGTAATTCTGGGAAAATTTCCTAGATTTAGTAGACTAAGTGCTGGTATTTTAGTCATAAAATAGAATTTGATACAGTGGGAATGGGCCGCAGGCTAGCATTTACCATGTGTGCAATGTTGTACTAGTAATTCCAACTCTGAAGACCTCAATATCATCATCTGAGCATTAGAAATAGATGTAGTTCTACTTCATGGGATTATTGTGAGGATTAAGTTAGATACTATAGGTAACATACTTGGAAAAACAATCAATCAACATTTGATATTTTCTACCTGTTATTTTATCATGTGATGAATTCTAACATTGTGTTCTCTTGAAACATGAGTCAAAATAATAGTTTCCTCCACAGAAATTTTCTTTGCAGGTATTTTCCTCATAATGACAGAAAAATGACCAACACAATGAATATCAATACATCACATTCCATATCCTAAATGCTGGATGCATTGGATCATTTACACCATCCTGCACTATCTAGACACTAAGATTTGAAGGACTGCAGGATCCAGGCAAGCTAAGGTAGGAAGCTAGAGACGTTGGTTTGCAACTCTGATGCCATTGATGATGGGAAGGATAAAAGGACAGATCAGGTGCATGTTCTTGTGGAAAGGAATCCCTATCCTAAAATTAGCCACTGATATTATGCCAACCTAGCAAGAACAATACCCAAAGTTGAAATACCCACAATTTCCCACAACAAAAATAAGTATATACATTAACATCCCAAAACTTAGTACAATCTGTTCTTTGTTTTAATATCATCTTTAACTGATTATCATATGATGTGACAGAATAATTCTTTATTAAACTTATGATATATTTAAAAAGACCTAGAAAATTAATTCTCACTTATTATGTGCAAACGAATGGAAAATTGCCTCATTTCTTACATATTTGACTACCACTAAAAATTCATATAATGATCATTATAGTAATATATTCTGATTTACTACTTAACTTTGTAACAGTTTTTAAACATTTTGCTTCTCTGCTGAAATTTATGTATTTATATATTATCCTCAAAATATATCCCTTGGGTAAGTGGGGCGGATTTTACAAAGTTTTTAACCAGTGGTTTCTAAGAATTCTTAATTGGAATATTATTTGGTTCATTTTTTAATTTCAATTTAATTTTATTATGAAGGTAATATAGAGGGGGTTACAGTTACATAAGTAAGGTAATGAGTACATTTCTCATGGAAGGAACATTGTTATCCCCTCCATCAATTTTATTTATACACTCAACTACTGTACTTTTTCTTTCTTTGTTCATGTATTTTTATTATTAAATTTGATATACAGATGGTTTGCAGTTACATAAGTCAACTAAACAGTACAATCCGTTTTACTGTGTAAATTTCAAATTTTGAACTTAATTACTTATTTTCTTTTGTTTCTTTAGGGTAATTCTTTTTTCATGGTTGTAGGATTAGTTAATTTAATTTTGCATAATTTTAACACATGTAAATTATTCAGACATATATATTTTACTTTTAAAATATTTAATATGTGAATATCTAAAATTATTTTCTGAATTTTATATGGTTGGTGAATTTAAATAAATTTATTTTCTTATAGTGCTAAACATATTTTCCAGGTAACAAATACTTACTGTATTTCTAAGAAGCACATACTTTTAATAAGAAAGGCTTCATTACCTGTTCACTTTTTGGTACTTGTATTTGGTATTTGTACTTGAATTAAAAAAAGGTTTGAGCTGGGCATGGTGATTTGTGGCTTCCATTTTTTAGCAATGGTAGGAACTGCGAATAGGGTTTGTAATTCGGGAGAGCCTGAGAAACTGAGACCTAATTATAGAAATATCCACATTGAGATGATTAGAGATATAGCCATCCCTAGTGAGATATAGAGCAGCCCGTTATCATATTCTAAATTTTGAGTTAAAACACCAGTAGCATCAATCTTTTGTCAAAATAAAAGGATAAATATTTCAAAATGTTTCTTATTTAAAACTTATTTGCAAAGGTTCTCATGTCTTCTATTTCTTAATTTTCAATTAACTTCATCTATAAAAATCCAAGTATATTGTGTCTATTTTATTTCTACTAAATTTTTAAATAGTATGAGCTATATTATGATTTCATATATTAACTTACTTTTACTATTTGTGATAATTTCCTCTGTTTAATATGATAATAACAATATTCCAAATGTGTGTATGTGGTGTTTGTGTGTGTGTGTGTGTGTGTGTTTATGTTGTTTTTGTGTGTGTATGCTTTGTGTGTACTTTGTAATGCTTGGGAGATCACACCATTGTTTCACATATGCTAGGCCAAGGTTTAACCACTGAACTATACTGTGTAGTTATAATGTAGTGTTTTAAATTACGACTTTTAAATTTTCATCCCTAGTATGTTTTTTTCAAAATTATATATGCTAAAATGTGATCTATATTCTATCCATGTTAGCAATTTTTATTATTCTATTGTATTTAGAATATTTCCAATGCCTTTCCACTTCCAAACTCTTGCATTTGTTGTTGATAAAGGTTTTACTTTTCTTCTTTTTTTGGCTTCATTCTTTTTCTCTTTAGAGATTACCTATTCTTTCTCTTATTTCTTTGGAAATTATTTTTCATATTCCTATTAATATTTCTTTACATTGTAAGTGGTCTATACAATGCTTTATTTTCTATTTTATTTTTTCCCATCTTCTCTGACTTTCAGTCCATACTATTAGGTGGATTAAAAAGAAAATTGATTCAGGACCCTTTGATTATTTTCCTCCTTCTCTTCTCTGAAGAGTTTCTGATTTTTGAAACATAATACCAATGACATACAGCTCCTATGTGGTCCATCATTCTATTCTATCCCCTCTCACTCTCTTCTGTAGTACAGCTCAAGTCATTATCATTCGGGTTTATTATGGTATAGTGCTATTCATATATCTAAATCTATATCTAATTTTTAACTCATTCCTAAATTAATTTTAGTTGTTTCAAGCATTCTCTTAAGACTTTTTCTATATATAATATCTATGGTCTTGTGTTTCACAAAGTGCACAATATGAGTGACTATCAAACATCTAGATAACTCTGTAGAATATTGGTCCAGCTGCTCAATAAACACATATGTAAATTCAAGGAATACAGGTCAGTCAGAACAATTTTGTAAAATGTAGCTTGAGCCCCCATACTAGATTTGAATCTTATTACCATGTTTAGTGGTGAAGACAACATTGCTCTACTATAAGGACAGACACATAGAAGAATGTAACAGATTTATCAAAAATAAATTCTTAGATTTATGGTCAATAGATTTTGAAAAGGATGCCATGACTTTATGAAATAAAAATAGAATCTTAAATGGGTGTATTGGCACTATTGCCTTTCTAGATCTTAGACTACTTCCTCAAAACTTAAACAAAAATTTAAAATAAAATATGATTATCAAACTAAATGTGAGATGTAAAAACCTATAAAACATAAATGTAAAAATTAATGACATTGGATCAGTAAAGGTTTCTAAAAATTTGAAATGGAAAGCATTAGTGGCTAAAGAAAAGCAAGAATTAACTGGTTAAGATCAACTGATAAGTTTTCATAATTCTATGAAAGAAGTGAAAACATATCCAACAGATAGAGGGCACATATTTGTTAAAGCTACAATGATACTGAGTGTTAAGTACTTTTATATCTTCTAATTTTATATAATTTTTTCCCAAACAGGACATTTCTTTAAAGAATATATGTAAATTAATAGTGAATAGGAGGAGCATATGAAATAAGCTGCTCTTTAGTATCTAAGAAAAAATAAAATGAAAACTCACTAGTATGACCATAATATAAAAAGATGACACAAAATATAGTAATGCATTTGTGGAGAAATTTATATACTCCACATATTGGATTGATTTGTATAATTCTGCAATCATTTTAGCAAGCAAGTTGTCAAGTCTTCAAATGGTCAAAGAGAATTGTATAAGATCCAGCCATTACACTTTTATGTATGTATTAAAGAGAATTAAAAAAAAACTTGTTTGGACAGAGAATGTAGTTTATTGACAGTGCACTTGAGTAGTCTGTGTGAGACCCTGGAAATAATCCCCAAAAACGAATTTTGAAGAGACACACTAGAGAGGATGTATGCTGGACAAATTCTTGTAAGTGAATTTTATATCTATTTTAATGTATGTTCTAAAATTTACAGCATTTCTATTGGAAGAATCGCAAGTTTGTGAAAATTAGGCTTGGCAAAACTATGATTGCACAATTCACTTCCAAAGCACTAAAATGTATATTATAGATGGAGATCATATATGGCATGTGAATTACATGTCAGCCAAAAAAAAAACTATTGTTAAAAATACTTCACAAAATTGCAGAATATCTGAAAAGATGTTTTCGGTGTTGGCTAAAAACTATTTGTAAACTACAACTTTTTAAACAAATATTTGATTTCTGTTTATTTTGAGTTTTTGGTCTGTTTATTTTGAGTTTATGCAGAGATAACTCAATCAAAAAGTGTATGTGATAACTAGAATACCTGGGAATTGTGCATCACTTATAAGTAATTGATAACATTTTCTGGAAGAAACTTTTAGCAAATGACAGAAGACCCTAATCTGTGCATCTGCATTTTATGAAAGCCATATGTTACTTGCTGAATCCAATTGCTTTTCTCTACTTTGCTAGGAAAAAATTATTCTCAAGGTAAGAGCCATTAGCAGTAAAAAAGATACAAAATACATAATCATCATGATTTATTTGTGAAAATAACAAATTAAATAAAACAATTCTTCTTAAGCAACTCCAATATTAGTACCCTTGAAGATGTTCCTGAATGTCAATATCCATTGAATTTTTGGAATTTTAATTCCTACGAATTAGGACAAACATAGCCTTAGCATAAACCTTGGACTAATTTTCTTAATTGTTTTGAAATTACAAAAGAATTGATACCATTAAGAAAATGATTCTTTCTATGGAAATCACGTAAAAATATTTATCACTTATTATAATTCAAATACCAAATAAAAGTAATTTACGTAATCATTACAAATATCATTTTATTACTATTGTAAAATAGAATACAAACCAGTCTCAATATATTATCATTATTCTTAATTCCTAATCATTACCTAAATATCTTAAACAATTTAAATAGTCATGTATTTAACATAGATGTAAATATTCTATACTTTTACTTAACATTTTCCAGGGGCATGTATACATGTTTCTAAGAAATGTTCACTGCAGTTAAAAGATGCTTTTGTGAAATTAATGTAATATATTGTGTTGCTGTTGTTGTTTTGTTGTTTATAAGGCCTCGGCATTGTCCCTAAGCCTTTTTATGCTCAGTTCCAGCACTCTACAACTTGAGGCACAGAGCTAATTCTTGTTTTTAGTGGTTAATTGGAAATAAGAATCTAACAAGTACTTTCCTGTCTGGGCTAGTTTCAAAAACAATTCTAAGATCTCATTACCCAGAACAGCTCCATTTATAGGCATGAGTCACTGGCACTTGGTTTGATGTATTTTTTTAATGTTAATTATATTTTAGGATTTCTGTTTCAGTATAATGTACATTTTTCTATACATAAATTTAGATATATAATTATATATATACATATGATGACAAATAATCTATAAAAATGTATGTCTTTCTATACACACATATGTGCATATATATATATATATATATATATATATGTATATTTCTGAAGACAGACACCTTCTAAAATTTTGATGCTACTAATTTTTGACCTTTTTCACTTCTAAGATATACTGTCTATTTTTCCAAAACTTTCCTAGAATAAAATAACTAACCTTCAATAGAAAGTAGAGTTTATTATTTTCAAGGGAATTTTAGATATACACATGATATTGTAGTGATATTTGCAGTATATTACTTGAAATGATCCCGTTAAAACTCTTAAATATTTGTGTGTAGTGCTGGGAGAGAGGAAGTTAATTCATACTGGTTAGGAATTTGTTCATAGGGAATTGTTCAGAAATTGTTCAAAGGGAAATATAGAAAGACAGATTTTTAGAAAGCAAAGGAGATCAGGTATGAAAGAAGGATATAAAACTTATCTCAGAGATATTAAGAACTAGCTGAAGAATTTTAGGATGCCAAAGGCGATGAGGAATAAGCCTAGTTGATAACTAGTTCTTCAATAACTGAAAATGGTTCCCTAGAACTGTTTTTGGTATAACTTAGTTATTATTATCATTTATTCCTTCCATCTGGAGTTATTCCTTCTCTTCTGTCAAAACTATTAATTATACTGTGCCTTTTTGGTGCCATGCTTGACAAAAACATTTCCAAAATCTCACTTAGACTACCCTTCTCATTGTGATTAGCATTGAACACTCAAAAGTTTGGAATCTTTGAATTTCCAGGATTATTTTTCAACTGATATCTAAACACATTCCTGTCATTACTTGCCGTGACCTATTAACAAAACTTTTTTTGCTCAACAAAGTTTTTTTTTTTAAATATAGGTAAAGTACATGAATTAAGGACTATTGTCAGGTATCAGTATGGAAGGAGCAATTATATATTCTATGGATGGGTTATTTTGCATTTACTAACAAAATGACTTATTTTGCCAGTCCTGGAGCTTCAACTCAGGGCCAGGGAACTGTTCTTGAGAGTTTTTTTTTTTCTCAAAGATAGCACTCTACCACTTGAGCCACAGTACCACTTCCAGTGTTTCTTTTTCTGTGTATGTGGTACTAAGCAATGGATCCCAGGGTTTCATGCATGCTAGGCAATAACTGTACCACAAAGCCACATTTCCACAGCCCTAAATGACTTTCTTAAGATGGCATTACTTTTTCATTCCGTTACTTTGTATTATAATTTTGGCCAGGTGGTAGAAAAGAAGTACAAAACAATACTAAGTTTAGTTAGCTGACATTCCTATCACATCACTAAAGAAGTACAGTGTTAAGACCTGCAGGACTCATAGGGCTGTTACATATGACATTATTATGTAAAACACCATTAACAGTCATCTCTAACATCCATAACATTCTGCTTCCACTTTCAAGGTCAAGAGCTAAATATCTAAGACTTTTTATTGATTGGGTGTGTTTCCTAGGAAGGAAGAAGGAGGATGTGGAAGGTGATGGTGGAAAAATACGTATATTGGCTTCCTGTCCACATTTATTGCATTTTTAAAAAGTGCTACTGATGAAATCCCACATACATATAATTGACTATGCTATCTGCAGAAGATGCAGATAAATGAAGGCATTTATTCTGGTGGAGAGTCACATATGTTAACAAAATCCATTTCTGGAAAAAATACTAGGTAAGAAAGTATAAAGTATTGTATATAAAATGGTTTCTTCTCCTAGCAGAACAAAATGTAGTATTGAAATGATTAATCGAGGTTTCTTTGAGATTTTCTGCTGTCTCAGTATCAAAATATTCTCTAACTCCTGTAACATCCAAGCATAAAATCATGATTTGAGGATCTCAGTAATTTTAGAAACAAAGGTACATAATACTTCCTTCCTGCAGAGACATGTGATGGCAAATATGATTGATTGTATTATAGTTCTCTTCTTTTTCCTCTTTATCACAAGTGTTGTATATCTTGGCATATTTCTCTGTCCTGCTTCCTGTAGGTGAGATTTACCTCTACTCTGCAATGTCAAGATGGGTCATGTGACTTACTTCAGCTTACAAAAATGAACCAGAAATGGTCAAAGGGTATTTCTAGGGGAAGATTTCTATCCCATTGTCTGTGTCTAACAGATGATTTATTTTCCCTTAGCCCTAAAAACAGCATATTTCTAAAGGGAGTCTTCTTTCAGCTTATATAGTGGAAGAATATAGCATGTGAAATAGAGGCAAAACTCAAATACAGACACACACATACACACACACACACACACACACACACACACACACACACATATATATATATATATAAACAGGCAGAACTAAGCTAATATTAGAACATGATATTAAGATGTTAGTTTCTTACCATTCTTGTATAGATTTATGATAGATGAGTATAGCACTAAACAAATAGATAACATTTACTGTTTGATGCTATTAATTTTTTTGTTTTATATATAAGCATTCTCTCCTGTTTGATGCTATTCTTTTTTATATATAAATAAGCATTCTCTATGTGATCACTTGTGTGGTTATCTTTTTCTAAACATGTGTTTAATCACTATAGATCACTGTATCTAATAACCACAATCATTATCCAGACCTAGTCATTGAGATGAGGAAGAACAAAATGTCTAGATTTCTCCTTTTTTCTTCTTCTACTTTTTCTAGTGTGAATTCTCATCCTTTCTCCAAATTCTCCTATTAATAAAGTAAGAATGCACATAGTAGATATCAAGCAAAAGGCTTCAAAGCCAGAATTTCATTCTTTCAAAAATAGGTGAAGTAAATCAGAGTAGCTTAAGGAAGTATAAAAATATGACTTTATTCCCTGTCTGGCTTCTAACATAGGGTGGGAATATGACTCTAAATATCTAATAAACCATTTGCCTTGGCTAATTTTTTAAACAGTTTTTAAAATAAATAGTAATTTTTAAAATTTTTTAAAAATAATTTTAAAATAAATAGTAATTTGCTGTTTGAATAAGACTGCATTATTTTTTGAGTTGAGAGGCTAAATTTTATCAGAATTGAAATATAATGAAAAAAATGATTTTAAGATAAATAGCTGGTAGTTACATTTTTAACGTGAAATACACACAGAGACATCTTTTTTCTTCTTTTTCTATCCACACTGATTCAAATTCAATAAGCAGTTCATGTAATTCAAATAGCTGTGTATCAGGAATAGATTAGACTACAAAAAGTTAGAAAAAGAGAACCAGTATTGGGTGGTGCATTCTTTAAAAATAACTGTCAAATAAATATTAACTATAATTCCAAAATAATAGCAGGCAAATTCTCTTGAAAAGAGAAGATTTTAAACAGAATGTATCAAAAGTGACAGTGCCTGCACTGCTTCAGGAGATGTTCTCTGGGATTTAGAGTTTTTAGTACATGAGAATGTTTTAACCAAGATTATTTGCTTTCAGGGACTAAAATTTTTAGTTATATTTCATATAAGAAATATGTTGTTCAAATTTAATGAAAGGATAACAGCTTATAGTAGAAAGAATGCTACACACTCACTGTAGTAGGCAGCAAAATACCTTCCCAAAATATCTATCGTCTTGAAATATCTAATCCCTCAAATGTAGATTTGCATTTTATACATACATATATATATATACAACATATATATATATACATATATATACATATATATATATATATATATATATATATATATATATATATATATATATATACAAGTTTGTAAAATAATCACCCTTCATTACCCAAGGAACGCAAATTTGAATAATTATCAGATGGGAAAATTATATTCAAATGGGTACTTAAAAGTCCCAGCTGTAGTTGGAAAGGGACATGATTCGGTAAGAACCCTCAGAAAGATGTAAAGATGCTACATTAGAAGATAAAGGAAAAGACAACAACCAAGATTCTGAAGTTTCTGGAAAGAGGAAGTAAGTGCATTTTTGCACTAGAATCATCTGAAAAGTATTTCAGCTCTCTCAGTGACTCTATTTTAATCTAGTGAGACGTCTTTTAGATTTCTGTCCTTTAGAACTGCAAAATGATAAATACGGATTATACAAGCCACTTAACTTGTAGAAATTTGTTACAACAGATTTGACTGAGTAAACTAAGTCAACTACAGCCTTTTCCCTATGCAACTACAGGGACACCTCATGTCCTAGTTTCTGAGAATAAGAAAAAGTTGCCACTGGCTTTGTACACATGTGTGGTGTACATACTACTAAGGGCCTTGCATTAATGAAGTCTTGAAATTATAAATAATATCTAAATAAAAAGCTCCCTATCTTTATTTTCACATTTGGGGATCATTAAGTACTAAAGTTATGCAGAAGACCAGGGTAAGAATATAGAAATGAAATCTGTCTCCTAATATTATAAAGATAATTTATGTCATTTTGAATTATACTCTTTAAAGTAATAAAAAATAAGGTAAAACAGAAACTCAATTTTTTATCCTTCCTAACTTTGCAACAGAAAATAGAAAATCCAGTAAAGATACAACAATCCCAGGATGGTATAGGATGTTATAGGATCACTAGATGTTGAAAAAGAAGATAACAAAAATGCGTCCCTTGGAACAATGGGAAACAAACTCCACACCGAAAAATTGTGATATAGCTAGAAAATAGTTTCCACTATTCTCTCTTTGATATTTTAGGTTTGTTTACCCAGCAACTTTCCTCTCTTAAGTAATGACTATTTATTAATACTCAAGGGTTTGCAGCATATATCCCAGCAACAAATAATGCTTCTAAATGTAAAAAAAGAATGATACTAAGAGTAACCAAGGGTATTGTGTTGCTATAGCTGATAAATAAGAATGATTTTTGTGAATAGTCAAACCATTTTGATTTTTTTCATACCTTTCCTCTTCTCCAACATGAGAAATCCTAGTCAAGATATGCAAAATATTAATAAAGGATTTTATATTTTTATTGTTCACACTAAAGCAAATACACTTTTCCTCTTTGCAAGCCTGATTTTGAAAGAGTCAGACCCTCACAATTATTTTTATAGACAAGAGTTTACCGCTTTGGCTTAGGTGTTTTCCTGCCTTTGGCCGTTGCTCTCCATTATTTTGGCGACTACACAGAAAAACAAGATAAATCCATTATGCTTATATTGAATTGTTCAAAGTCAAAGTATCTCCAAACAAAGTTTTCTCTTCCCTTCTACACTGCTAGTTGAAGTTTAAATGATAACAAAAATGTCATACTTTAATGTACATTCTCATTGAAGCCAGTGAAAACAGGAATGTCTGTGATTGCTTTTATAAAATGCTTTCAAGTATTTTCCTTGGCTATTTTCATTATTGCCTTTGTTCCATCCTCTAATCAGGAACACAAGGTTACACAAAAAGATCTTTCTAAGGAATACGATGTTAGTCAAAAAATAGATGTATAATTAAAGATTTTCATCACTTAAGAGATTGAAAAGCTCAGAAGACATTTTGCTATTACTGGAATGGTTCTTAAACTAAGTGAAATGCATGTAAATGTGACAGTAAATGATTATGGCTTATACTTTTCTCCTTCAATGAGATGAGTAACTCATGAAACCTCTGACAACGTTGGAGGGCATATCGATTTTAGGGTAGAAGAGTTAATGTTAGAAAGCCAAGGGAGATTCCTTAAACAGCACTGGCTATCACTTATCAGTTAATTATACTTATGACATATAAGTATACAAACATGTAAATATGAATTGAGTGAGAAATGTGTGATTTACACAATTGATTCAATGACAACTAAAACTAGAAAACACTTCCCTACATTTATGTAAACTATTATATCTAGTGAAGATTTAAAGTTTTAGAATACATTTTAACATTTACATCAAAATATTTGTTTATTTCTAATTTTTGTCGATCCTGGGGTTTGAAATCTGGGCCTGGACGCTTTCTTTCAGCTGTTCAGCTCAAAGCTAGTGCTCTACCACTTGATCCACTGCCAGTTTTCTGGTGGCTCATTGGAGATAAGTGTCTCATGGACTTTCCTGCCTATGCTGGTTTTGAACCATGATTCTGAGCTGTGCGACTCCATAGTAGCTAGGATTACAAATATGAACCACTGGCACTTAGCTACATAATTATTTTTTACACACTTATGAAGTATGGAGTGGTAATCCCATTCATTTATAACTTGTGTAATGATCAAACTATATCATATCTATTAGTTTCTGTATGTAACATTTCTTTTTAGTGAGGCTGCTCAACCTTATCTTTTGGCTGTGATGAAATGTCTATTTTTAGCTATAATCACTTTGCTTCTTATGGTATACAATTAATATATTAACTTTTAGTCATGGAAGTCTGCTAATTAAAGTTATATAAAACATGAATTGTAATGAGAAAGAAATTCATGAATCTATTACTTGTTTTAGGAAAACAATTATGCCTCTTGTTTTCAATTATATTTCTGTGGGAATGTGTAGTATTTATTGATTTAACTGTTAAAATTGATAACAGTTACATTATATCAAGTTGATTCTAACTTGTATTTGAAAATTGCACACTTAAAACAAATATACTTCCACTTTCTTCTACCACATAATTAAAATAACAGTAAAGAAAAGATAGGTGTTACTGGGTCATGAGTAGAATCCTAGAAACTCAGGAGGTAAGACCTGAACATTTTGGTTCAATGTCAGTCCAAACAGAAAAAAAATGTGAAAATTTATCTTCAATTATCCAGCAAGAAGGAGAAGGTATGGATGTGGCTCAATGAATAGTGTCATCACCCATGAGCAAAAAATACAATGGAGACCATTAAACATTGAGTTCAAGCCTTAAAAATGGCATATGTGCAGAAGACAACAATAAAAAGTACTATGAGCATCAATAATGAAGAAAAATAGTAGAAAAGTTACTGAGATATGTTGTGTTAACATCTGGAGGACAGAAATCATTGACAGAATTTTAATTCATGAGAGGGAAAAATCAAAGTTTCATTTGTACACTCTCATTGTACTCATTTGTGTTGAAACCTTGTTATTGGGAAACAAGTGAAAGAGTAGATTGGATTACCTGTCATAGTAGACATTGCCTGTGAATATGCACCATCCCATTCTGCAAAAATCTAAACTCGTGCTTTCTAATTTAAATACAACCTCATGTTAGAGATTGTTTGGTTCACATAGACAAGGGTCTTTATTTTGAGGTTTCAGACCAGAGCTTTTGCTTATAACCACTCCTGCTTTACCCACTTCCCTTGCCTTACTTAGCTGACACCAAGCCAAGTCTTTGAACTAAACCCCACTGCCTTAATCACTCCCTTTCTCCAGCTACAACTCATTTCACATGCTATTTATGTCTTAGCATTACTTGTTTTCATTATAATCTCCACCAGAAAACTCATATATTCATGTAAATCCACTGTAAATAACCTAGTTAGAAAAGGGAGTAAGTGCTCCCACAAATCTGTGCTACATTGTGTCTTTTTTCTCCATGGCTTTTGAGTTTGACAAATGATTGATTTGGTTTGATGTAATTCCATTTATCCAGACTTACTTTGATTTGTTGTGCTTCGTGATCTTTGGAAGTTTTGACCTATGCCAAGGGGCCCTCATGTTTCACCTAACCCTTCCGGTAACATTTTCAAAGTATCTGACTTACATTGTGGTCTTTGATCCATTTGGAATCGATTCTGGTGCAGGGAGGTATATAAGGATCTAACTTCAGTTTTCTGTGTACAGACAACTCTACCAGCACAATTTTTTTAAAGAGGCTGTATTTCTTCCATCCTGTTTCTGGCTCTCTATCAAAGATTATGTACCTATAGGAATGGATTCATTTCTGGGTATTCGATTCTGTTGTATTGATATAATTCTGTGCTTCTATTGGAAAGAATGTTACTACCCCATTCATGAGGAAATAGAAAGACTGGGAAAAATGATGTTTAGTGAGATAAGCTAGATCTAATTAAATATATGCTGCATTGTTTTCCTCATTTGTAATAACTAGAATATGTCCATAAATATACAAGTTAATCCAGTAGTTAGAAAATGACAAATACATATAGTTGGACATGATTAACTAACAGCACTTTAAGCATTCACATGGTGAAAACAAGTGAAGCTATTCTGAGGAGAAGATCACAATGACTCAATATCTATGTGCATATGACCATATTGTAATGAACTCTAAAAATCAATCATGCATGTGAAATACATATATCTGTATATAATTTTAATAGGTGCCATAAAAATAGCCGACTTCCCTGTAATCTCGAAGCAAAATTCTAAGTTTAGAAGATAAATTGAGGAAAGTTTTTAAAACAAAAACTAAAATACATAGAAGAAAAATCAGAAGAGAAAAGAAAAAATAAGATGAAAAGTAGAGTAGCTATCTATTGAAAAATTCATAAACAATTTCCAGAACTATACAAGAGAGCTTGGGTAGAGCTCAGTTGTAGAACTAGACTAATATATACAAAGCCATGGGTTCAATCTCCAAGAAGGCATAATAAGTTAATAAATAGTAATAATAAAATAATTACAAATGCTTTCATGTTAGAGAGGCCTGAATCCTAAAACAGTACACAAATTACTCTCAATTCTTGTATATAATGACATGAAACTACAAGAATAAAGAGGTAATAGCTTTCCTTTTCTATCCTTTCCTTTAGTTTTCTGTTTTCTTCTTCTCTTTTTTCCTTTGGCACTACTGATGCTTGAAGCTGCTAAGGCTCTGACCGCTTTAGATTATTTTTCAGATAAGGTCTTACCTTTTGGCCAAGCCTTCCCTGAGCAATAATCTGTTACCTATGGCTTCCACAAATGTGAGGTATCAGGGAAATTACACTATATCTAGCTGTCTTTGCTTTTGTAGTTTCTCGCAATTTTTTTGGTCAGAGCTGTCCCTGGATGTCAGTGTTCTACAGTTCTGCCTTCTAACTAGCAAGGTACATTTCATTCCATGTTTGGACTCAGATTATTTTACAATGTATACACTCAATATTGACTTCTATTTTCTAGATATTAAATTCTATTGAGGTTAGTATGGATTTTTATGATGTTATAATAAAAACACAGAGAAATCCATTGGTTATTTTCCCAGTTTCTTCAAATATTTATAACTATGACATGAAAAGTAGGACATTAATATTTCACAAGCAACTTATGCAGACCAGTTGTTTTAATAATTTTGTGCACATATTAAGTCCAATAAAATTTTATCAACTCTATATTAATATATATTTATAGATACATTTCTTTACCAAACATGAGTCTGTCTCATGCTTCCCTTTTATAATTAAACCCACTACTTCGCTTTGTCTCATCCAAAAACTGTTTCATTCTGGCAACCAACACATTTTTTTTTCTCCAGCTTCTAGATCATGCAATAAATAAGCTTTTAGGATTGCCTTCAAATCTTTGGTAGAGTATTGCCAGTTGTTGTATGCCTTTGGTTCTGACATTATAGAATGTAGCACAATTCATTTCCCACTCACCTGAGGAAAGCCTGAACTGATTTCCATTTTTATGACTAGAGGAAATAATGCTGCTATAAACATCTGTGTTTTGGCTTTTGGGTGAATGTTACATTTCATTTCCATGAGCCAAAACCAGAAGAGCTCCATTCCTGTGCTATACTGTGGGTGGTTGCATATTTCATATTATAAGAAACTGTCAAAATGTTTTCAGAAGTGGCTTTCCCATTTGAAATTCCTGCCAGCATCCAGTTTCTCTGTTTCTTTATAGCACTTATTATGGACATTATTGTATTATGTGAAGTAATTCTCATACATGTTTTATGATGTAATTTTAGTTTTAATGTGCATTCATTTGATGACTGATGATGCTTTTCTTGTGCTTATTTTTCACAAGATGTACTTTGCTAGGTTCCAATTGATTTTTTTTTTTTGTCCAGTCGGGGGGCCTGAACTCTGTGCCTGGGCGCTGTCCCTCAGCTCTTCAGATCAAGGCTAGCACTCTACCACTTGAGCCACAGGGCTACTTCCGGCTTTTGTTTGTTTTTGCTTATGTGGTGCTGAGGAATCGAACCCAGGGCCTCAGGCATGCAAGACAAGCACTCTACCACTGAGCCACCTTCCCAGTCCTCCACTTGATTTTTTTAACATTAGGTTTTGAGAGTTCTATGTAGAGTCTAGATTTGAGGCATTCTTCAGGTACAGAATTTGCAACTATTTTATCCTTGACTATGGATACCCTTCATCATCATCATCATCATCATCGTCATCATCACTATTAGTATTACTACTATTAATTTTGTACGTGTATGTATGGTCCTGGGGATTGAACTCAGGGACCCTGAGATTTGTTGCATTTTGTTAACAATTTACCATTTGAGTCATGCCTCACTTCTGGCTTTTTTGCTGATTAAGCAGAGATAAGATTCTCAAGAACTTTATTTTTTTTGGCTGCCTTCAAACAGAAATACTCAAATCACAGCCTACCAATTTGCTAGGTTGTGATATATGAGCACCCTGCTCCCAACTTCTAGTCACTACTTGTATGACCTTTCATAGACTAAATTATTTTACAATTTTATTGATTACTACTATATAAAGTTTTCCTTTCGTATAATTTTAATGCCATATTTAAGTATGCTTCATCTCTAAAATTATCAAAACATCTTCCTTTGCTTTATATTTACATCACTCTTTTTGTTTTATATGCCACCTTCAAAACCTGCTTTAAGATAATATTTGAATAAATTGTTATATTTAAGTCAACGTTCACTTTTTAATTCTCCCCAATACTGTATAATCTATCACCACTTATTAAAGAGAATGCCATTCCACAAGTGTTTTACATTCTTATTAAATATTCCTTGATAATATGTATGTTCCTCTAATCTGGTGCCCTACACTCCCATTGAGCTGTATAATCTTTCCTACACAAATATAACAATTTTACACTAACAGCTTTAATATTGGAGAGAGAAATATATTCCAGTTTATTTTCCTTTGTCAATGAGTCAAAGAGTGTTGGTCAGGTGTTTTAAGAAATTGTCAAAAACTTATAAATAAAATTGTGAAGCTGTGCACTGATGGCTCATACTTATAATCCTAGCTGCATAGGAGGCTGAGATCTGAGGATTGTGGCTCAAAGCAAGCTGGAATGGGAATGTCTGTGAGACTTTTATCTCCAATTAACCACCAGAAATCCAGAAGTGGCAAAGTTGCTCAATGGGTAGAGCACTCATTTTGAGCTGAAGAGCTGAGGGACAGTACCCAGGCCCACATTTCAAGCCCCAAGAATGACCAAAATAGGGACGAGGAAGTGGGAGAAAATATGTATCCTCCAATCCATAAAAATTATATGTCTCCATTTATTCAGATTTTTGCCTTTATATTCAGCATGGTATGATTTTCAATGATGGTGGGTGAAATATATTTTGACGATGTGTGGAGATAGCACAAAGTCATTCACAGAAAACCATTGAAAAATAAGGGGCAATGGGAATGGAAAAAGACAGAAACAGGTTAATCAGGCCCTTGATCAATATATGAGTGTGCAAAATATTTCAATAAGATTTCTTCATGCAATTAATATACACCAATTAATAAATATCTTCCAAAGGCATTGGTATTCAAGTATGACATAAAGGCTAAATACAGATTGCGTGGTGAATGAAACAAAGATAAGTGAGAAAATACATACTTATAGTAATTGTGTAAACAAACTAAGAAATTTGGTCAACATACTGAGGGCTCATGGCTCATTAGAATTAGAAGGCCATTGGTATCTAAGATAATACTAAAATGTTAAACTTGAGCCTATCTTTAAGACTGCTTAATGCTAAAGTAAAGTCAATAAAGGACATGTTTGGCAAATAAAGTAAAATTATAATTTAGAGACAAATGAAAATAATAATATACATATATGTCTATATACATGTATGTATACATCTGTATATTCATATATAGGTATACATATATATAGGTATTTGTATATATACACCTAAGAAGTATGAATATATGCATATGTACACATAGTGTTTATACATATACATATTAATGCCAATGAAAAACTTTAACCATCCTGAATAAGTTATCAAGAAGTCCAAATATATATCTCTGTAATATACCAACAACCAAAGGACATATGGAAAGATCATAACATACCTAGACATTGCATACATATAGAGATTAGTGGAAATAGAAACAACAATATGATAGTACTGCACAACCACTATGTAGAAATTGGAATCCTTATACATTGGTGTTTAGAACTTAAAATTATATAGTCAGTTTGTTAAACATACTGGAAATCTTTAAGATATTACACATATACTTGCTCTTATTTTCCAGCATTTTGAATCATAATTTGATATCCAAAATAGATTTCAACACATGCCCAATGAGACACATGTACAAGAATATACATAGCAAAACCGTTTACAATAATTTATAATAAAATATTGAACTGATCATTGAGGACATTATACAATTATACACATGCATACAAAACAATATGCTCTATCCGTGAGAAAAATTTACTTGAACTTACTTGGGAAACACTAATATTATATGGGAGAAATGGATGAAATATACTGCATTTTCTAATTAAATGAGCTTTTTAAAATTGGCACATCTGTAGTGGTAGACTATGAAGTAATGGTTGGTCAATGGAGGGTAGGTTGAAATGATGACAGGAAGTGACTACTAATAAATATTGGAGTATTTTGAGAGGGTAATGACGATAAAATGTTCTAGAACTGAAGGTGATGTTCATAGTACAACTCTAAGAATCACTGTACTTTATCGAAGTATTACAGATTGCATTTGCATTAACCTTACGAAAAATTTTAGAATAGTAGTGGGTGAATCTGAGTGGTAATTTAGGATTTAAAATCACAGAATTCTGTAATGAGTTTAGTATGTTGATGAATGAGACTATCAATAAAATATGATCTGTGACATATCCTCTAAATGACTATATATGATATTGCGAGTCAGTGAATATTCTACAAAATTATGAAAATTGAGGGATGAGATAGGATTGAGAAGGATGAGGGAAAATGATCATCAAGATGCACTGTACTGGGCTGGGAATGTGGCTTAGTGGTAGAATTAGTGGTAGTGTGAAGCCCTGGTTTGATTCCTCAGTACTACACAAACAAAAAAGCTGGAATTGGCACTGTGACACAAGTTGTAGAGTGCTAGTATGAGGAAAAGAAGCTCAAGGACATTGCCCATTGTCAAGACCCTAAGTTCAAGACCCAGGACTGTCCAAAAAAAAGAAGGAAGCATTGTATTAAGACAGGCACTAGTGGCTCATGCCTGTAATCCAAGATACTTACTCAGGAGGCTGAGGATTGAGGTTTGAAGCCAGCCAGGAAATTCTGTGAAATTCTTATCTCCAATCAAAACTCAGAACAATCTTAAAGTGCTGCCTTTCGTACAGTGATAGAGTTCTAGTGTTCATCCATAAGAGCTCAGGGGCAGCACCCAGGCCTACAGTTCAAACCTCAGGAGAGAAAAAAGGAAAACAAAATAACTCACTAAACACTATTTATAAACTGCATGGTCAAAGAGCAACCCCCAATCATGTACTTAAAGTTAATTAAAAATATTATTAGAATAAAATACAAGTCATTTTAGGGACCAAATATAGATAGAATTCAAAAGTTGTTTACAGGGGCAAAGTAAATTCTATATCACGTAGTTTGAGTTGAAATTTGTTCTTCAGTCTTATTAAATCATTCTTAAAATTGAAAATACTGCCAATTATAGGTCAATTTCACTGAGGAACAGATTGAATTCTGCTGTCTTTTCATAGCAAATCATAGTGGTGAATTTTTTGGCTCTTGCTGATATATATCTGAAATTTTAAAGTAGATTTGCAATCATATAATATTAATTTAATCTATCATTTCATTAGGGTGATGTTGGTCAGATTTTTTTTCCAGTAAATCTTATCCCTTATGATAAATGAGAGCATGCTATGTCAGTCTCCTATTAATATGACAAAATAGTTTATAAAATCAACTTAAAAGGAGGAAAGATTGATCTTGGCTTCTGATTTTATACATTTCATTTTATGTTTTTTATCCTTGTTGGTTTGGGCTGGTGGTGGAACAGTACCCCATGTCAGGAACATGCGATGGAGTATGTGTATTCATGGAAGCCAGGAAGTAAAGAAGAAGAGTAATAGGAGTGGGAGAGGGAGAAAAAGGAGGAGGGGGAGAGAGAGAGGGAGAAGGAAAAGGAGAAGGAGATAGAGAAGAAACAGAAGAAAAAGGGGGAAAGGTCTTTGATCTTATTGTCCTCTTTGATCACAAGTTCTCAGTGACCAAATCTCTACATTTGTGCCCACTTGAAAATGTTCACCACCTCTTTATGGTAACATAGTGAAAACTAATTATTAATCCCTATCCTTTATGAATTCAGATTCTATTTCTAGAATGGGGGGCTAGATATTTCTGTACAATTGTGAAAACTACTGCTCCTAAATAGTTACTTGAATTAATCAGAGGAGCTATTTGACATGGAGTTGGTTTGGTTATACAATTGTTGGAGAGATGAATGAAATATTTAGAATGCAAATACATTTTATTTAACAGATAAGGAAGCTTCAAGATATTTCATTTTTGATTTTCAAAAATTACTATTTCATTCAACTCATAATGAGTTGAATTTTTCATTATTTTATGGCATTTTTATTCAAGTTTTTTGTCATCTTTAATGAGGTTCTTTCTTTCAAGTTGAAAGAAAAATGAATACTATAACTTATAAGGAGAGTAGTTATAATATGGATTTCCTGCAATTCAACAATAAGTTATATTCAAATCTCTAGGAATAATTGGATATGTCATATATCTTGCTTTAGTTATCTCATATTGAGATTGATTCAATTTCTTAAAATCAGTGTTGACATAAAATACATAAAATTCAGTGTTTCTCTGAAATGACTTGGTACTTGAACCTCAGAAATACATGACCAGTAACTAAGATTTCTGCATACTCAAAAAATGTATGAATCTACATTTTTATGTCAAAAAAGATTAGGGTAAAAGCAATAGAAAATCATGTAGCCACAGTAGAAAAAATTTAAAGTTAATAACAAATTGTTTCTTTCAACCTGACAGAGCCTATTGACTTTAGCTTACATGAGACATTTGATTAATGATCCTTTTGTAGCTTTTGAATAAAAGAGTATTTCAATTTGTCCAAAGATTCTGTCATTTAAACCTTCGAGTGTATATTTTTTAATAAAAATGAAAATATTTTTCCACAGTGCAGGTTCAGATTTAGTAACTAAATAAATATCTAAATGTTAATTTGTTAAATTGACCTCTGGATTTCAAATAATTTTTTTTTGGGGTCCAGTCGTGGGGCCAGAACTCTGGGCCTGGGCGCTGTCCCTCAGCTCTTCAGCTCAAGGCTAGCGCTCTACCACTTGAGCCACAGCGCCACTTCTGGCTTTTTTCTTTTTGCTTATGTGGTGCTGGGAATCGAACCCAGGGCCTCAGGCATGCAAGGCAAGAACTCTTCCACTAAGCCACCTTCCCAGTCCTCAAATAATTTTTTATTCTCAGATATATTATGTGCTGAATATGTGTATCTCAATCTTCTAATCCTCCGTACACTGGAAGCTGGGATTCAAAGCCCGCCTTGGCAAGAAATTTTGTGAGACACATCTCAATCACACACACACACACACACATAAATACACACACACACACACACACACACACACACACAGAAAGCCAGAAGTGGAGTGGTGGATCAAATGTTAGGGCACTATCCTTGAGTGAATAAAAGTAAGGGATAGGCCTTGAGTACAAATAAAAAGAACAACACACATACACACAAACTCACACACACACACACACACACACACACACACACACAGAGACACATACAATATTATGTCTAAATTCTTTTTTTAAGTAAATTGTTATTTTTTTATTGTGAAAATACTGTACAGAGGGGTTACAATTACATGGGCAAGATAATGAGTACATTTCTTGTCAAGCATTGTTGCCTCCTCCTTTGTTTCCCCTTCCCATCCCTTCCCATCCTCCCCCAAATCACCACCCAATACTCCCCGCTCCTCCATCCCTCACCAAAATTGTGAAGTTCATTTTCGACCTAACGACTTGTACATCTCATTGTTGCAGTGAGTCCACCTGTATCCCTAGTTAAATGATTAATTCTTATTTTTGTTTGAAGAAATAAAAAATATCATGAAAAGTAATATTTGTTACATATACTTCAACTTTTCTGAAGTGGTTTTTAGTACAATACGTTTTAAGGTATAGCATAGGTCATTAAAATTAATGTCAATCTACTTAATAGTTATAATTCCTCATAACACCTTGGAGTGCAACATTTGGTATTGTTTCTATAGTCTTAAGAATTATTCTAAATAAAAGAAAGAAAGGAAGGGAGAATAGGAGAAAAAAATGAAGACACAAAGAAACCAAGAAAGAAACAAAGAAAAGGAAAGAAAGAAGAGAGAAAGATAGAGGTGGGGATGGAGGGAAGGAGGGCAGAAGCAAAGAAGAAAAGATAGGAAGGAAGGAGCACACAAATTCCCAGCTCCTCTGGGACACAGCAAAGGCAGTACTCAGAGGCAAGTTTATAGCTCTGAGTTCCTACATCAACAAATTAGAGAGATCTGAAACCAACAATTTAATGAGACACCTGAACCTCCTTGAAAAAGAGCAGAAAGATAAACCCCAATCCAGTAGACAGAAAGACATAATTAAAATTAAATCAGAATTAAATAAATTAGAATCCAAAAAAAACTATAGAAAGAATCAACAAAACAAAGAGTTATTTTTTCGAAAAAATTAACAAAATTGACAAACCCTGAGCAAATCTTATCAGAAAAAGAAGAGAACACACCCAAATAAATAAACTCAGAGATGGGAATGGAAACATGACCACAGAAACAACTAGGATTCAGAACATTATAAGGGAATACTTCTCAAAACTTTATGCTAATAAGTTTGAGAACTTGGCAGAAATGGACCTTTTCCTAGTAAATATTGACATGCCGAAACTAAACCAAGATGAATTTAACCATCTTAACAGGCCCATATCAAGCATTGAAATAGAAACAGCAATAAGAGACTTCCCATCTAAGAACAGTCCAGGACCAGATGGTTTTACAGCAGAATTCTACAAGGCCTTCAAAGCAGAGCTCACACCAATATGCCTCAAACTCGACAATGAAATTGAAAGATAAAGTTCACTACTAAACTCATTCTATGAAGCCATCATAAACCTCATCCCAAAACCAGGTGGGGACTCATCAAAGAAAGAGAACTATAGACACATTTCTTTCATGAATATTGATGCAAAACTTCTCAACAAAATTTTGACCAATCGACTTCAACAATTCATCCAAAAAATCATACACCAAAATCAAACAGGATTCATTTCAGGGACGAAAAGCTGGTTCGATATATGCAAATGAACTAATATTATTCATCACATCAATAGGAGCAAGGATAAGAACGACATGGTTATCTCAATAGATGTAGAAAAAAACATTCAACAAGATCCAACATCCCTTTATGATGAAGGTTTTGGAAAAATTAGGAATCCATGGAACATTCCTCAATACAATAAAGGGTGTATATGACAAACCTACAGCCAGCATTATACTTAATGGTGAAAAACTAAAACCATTTCCTCTTAACTCAGGAACAGGACAAGGATGTCCAGTCTCTCCACTTCTCTTCAATCTAGTATTAGAATGTATAGATACAGCAACAAGACAAGATATAAACATAAATGGGATCCATATAGGGAAAGAAATAAATCTCTCCCTCTTTGCAGATGACATGATCTTGTATTTAAAGAATCCAATAGACTCTACTCCCAAATTACTCAAGCTGATTCAAAACTTTGGCAAAGTAGGAGGGTATAAAACTAACCGCCCCAAATCTCTGTATGCCAAGAATGAGAAAAGTGTGGCTGAAATTAGGAAAGCAACTCCATTTGTAATAGCTCCACAAAAAAAAAATATCTAGGAATTAACTTAACCAAAGAAGTGAAGGACCTCTATGATGTAAACTTTAAAAACTTGAAAAGGAATTCAAACAAGAAGTTAGAAAATGGCAAAACCTCCATGCTCCTGGATTGGAAAGACTAACATCGTGAAAAAGGCAATACTTCCCAAAGATATCTACAAATTCAATGCAATACCTATCAAAATTCCAATCTCATTCTTCAAGGAAATAGAAGAGGCAATCCAAAAATTCATATGCAACAAAGAAAGACCCCGAATAGCAAAAACGCTCCTCAACGGAAAGAGCACAGCTGGAGGAATATCAATACCAAATTTCAAACTCTACTATAAAGCCATAAACAGCTTGGTACTGGCACAAGAAGAGACCTCAGGACCAATGGAATATAATTGAAAACCAAGAAATTAACCTACAGACTTTTAGCCATCTAATTTTCGATAAAGGAACTAAAAAAAAGAATGGAAGAAAGACAGCCTCTTCAGTAAATGGTGCTGGCAAAATTGATTATCTACTTGTAGAAAACTAAAGCTATATCCTTATATATCACCCTGCACCAGAATCAACTCCAAATGGATCAAAGACCTCGGAGCCAAAGCAGACAATCTGAAAATATTACAGGTTGGTATAGGAGAAACCCTAGGTCTCCTTGGTGCAGGCTGAAATTTTCTGAATAGAGACCCGGAAACACAACAAATCAAAGAAATGTTGGACAAATGGAATTGCATGAAGTTGTAAAGCTTCTGCATGGCAAAGGACATAGCTTGCAAGATCAATAGAAAGCCCACAGATTGGAAGAAGTTCTTCATTAGCCATACAACGGAGAAGGGTCTCATATAGAAAATATCCTTGGAACTCAAAAAATTAAATCTCCCAACAACAAATCCTCAAAGAAACAACTGCCCAATAAATAAGTGGGCTAAAGACTTAAAGAGAAACTTCTCTGAAGAAGAAAGAAGGATGGCCAATACACACATGAAGAAATGCTCAACCTCCCTAGCCATAAAAGAAATTCAAACCAAAACAACATTAAGATACCAATTCACCCCAGTTAGAATGGCAAAAACCAAAAACTCTAATAACAACAGATGCTAGAGGAGATGTGACAGAAGGGAACCTTACTTTATTGTTGGTGGGAGTGTAAACTTCTTCAACAATTTTGGAAAGTAGTATGGAGGTTCCTCAAAGACTCCACATAGAGCTCCCCAATGACCCAGCAATGCCACTTTTGGGCATTTACCCAAATGTTTGCAAGCAAGACCACACTGAAGCTACCAGCACAACTATGTTTAATGCAGCATTATTTACTATAGCTAAGATATGGAACCAACCAACCCAGATGCCCCTCAGTAGATTAAGGGATCAAGAAAATGTGGTATATATACACAATGGAATTCTATGCCTCCATCAGAAAGAATGACATTGGCCCATTTGTTAGGAAATGGAAAGACTTGGAAAAAATTATATTAAGTGAAGTAAGCCAAGCCCAAAGAAACATAGGTCCCATGGTTTCCCTTATTTCTTTGTTGCTTTGTATGTCCCTCCCCCACAGTGTAACCCCTGCTTTCACTGTATTTGATGTCTATATAATTTGTAGAGTGGAAGGGGACAAACAAATCGTTTAAATAAGGATACTGTTGGACCCGTTGCAACAACGAGAAGTACAAGTTGTCATGTCGAAAATGAACTTTACAACTTTGGTGGGGTGGAGGAAGCTTGGGTGGGGGGCGGCGGGAGGCTGGGAAGGGATTGGAAAGGGAAACAGAGGAGGAGGCAACAATGCTTGATAAGAAATGTACTCATTATCTTGCCCATGTAATTGTAACCCCTCTGTACAGTATTTTCATAATAAAATATTTTAAAAAAAGAAAAAAGAAAGGAAAGAAGGAAGGAAGGAAAGAAAGAAGGAAGGAAGGAAGGAAAAAAATGAAGGAATGAAGGAAAGAAAAATGGAATGAATGAAGGAAGGGATAAAAACAATTTAATTTAAAAAATCTGCTATTTAGCCCAACATAAATTTCATGTAAATTAACCCTTTAGTAAATGCAAGTTTGCAATTGTCACTTCTCTGCCTGTTCTCTGTCCATGAATGAAACCAACAAATGTAGTATCAGAAATAACCACGTTAGTGTTTGCATCTGTAGTAAATATGCACACAAATCGTTTTCTCGGGCTGGGAAGGTGGCTCAGTGGTAAAGCACTTGCCTTGCATGCCTGAGGCCCTGGGTTTGATTCCTCAGCACCACATAAGCAAAACGAAAAAAGCCGGAAGTGGCGCTGTGACTCAAGTGGTAGAGCGCTAGCCTTGAGCTGAAGAGCTGAGGGACAGTGCCCAGGCCCAGAGTTCAGGCCCCATGACTGGACCGAAAAACAAATAAACAAACAAACAAACAAAATCATTTTCTCATTTTCTATACATTATCAAATAACTATTTACAAACAATTTACATTTAGTTATAAGTATTCTAAAAATTGATGTAACCAAAGGCTGTCAATGTATTATATAATGTTAACACTAGTATTTATAATGCTAATAATATTACAGTCTTCATGTTATATTAATTATAACAATTATATTATGTATTTTATCAGAGAAATTATCATCCTCTAATTTTGGTGTCTGTGGGAGCCCTAATAGCAGACATTATTAAAATCAAAGGAGATCTGTATTGCTGAAAGCAATTAAATCAGTGGAGATTGTTCGAATACATCAGAAGGGCTTAGAAAGGTTGCACCATGTTTAAATGATTACCTCTGATGTAATTCAAGAGCCACTAAACAATCATGTCACTTTGCCATCACTATAATTATTCCATTTGTAAGAAGAATCATTCACATAATTGACATGATATAGGTTTGTCCTTAAGATATTATTTTCTATGAAATTATATCCAAATGATAAACTACACTGAGAGTTAAAGCAAAAGTTGCCAAATATATTGGACGATGTAACTCCTTCCAGATACTCATTTTGAAATTGTATTTCCGTCTGGTTACATTATAATCACCCTTTCAGAGATGACCCTGAAATAATGATCCTGATAAAAGAAGCCCAATAAAACGACCCTGCCATGTGAACATCCAGCAAATAAAGTATAATGATCCAGAAATTAGACGGCCATAAGACAAGGAATTCATTTGTATAACCATTTTTATAATCCATGTTCAAGCTTCTAGAGTATGGATAATATACTCCTGATGTTTTTAAGCCACGTACTTTGAGGTATTCTCTTATAACAGCCCAATGGTTGACAAAAAGCAAAGTAGTTTTGATTTAAATTTCAAATTTTCAGAAAAAAAGATTCATAATGTTTTATTATTTGAATTTTATTCTCCAAACCTCCAGGTTAAAAATATTTTTAAATGAGAAATAATTGAGGGGCAACTCTCTATTCAACTATCATAATTTATTGACTATTTTAGTATCTTTAAGTAGTTGTACAAAGGAGTTGCCATTCACTGAAACAGTTTATGGATGCAGTGCATCTTGATGAATGTCACCTCTTTCAATACTCTCATCCACTCCTCCCAATTAACCCCAGTCTTTAGGTATCTAAATATTATGTTATGTATGGAATTACTTGCCATTTAACAAAGCAGTTTATGTGTACAATGCACCTGGAATTGTGTTACCACTTCAACATCTTCACTTTCATTTCACACTACCCCTTGCTTTGTATATTTCAATTCTGGGAAGTATGCAATGGTTTCTTGCCTGTATTCTATCCTTTACCGCTTCAATTTCTTACCCCTCTCACACTGCCCATCACTGTCCGCTCTTGCAGTACACATTTAATGGTATTTATTTTGTTGGGCTTTGACTTAATCTTTTAAGAGCATAATAGTATTTCCACTAACTATGGACTCTGACACTTCAGATAATTCATTTGTACCTGCTTGCATACCATCCAGTATGTTTAACCCCAACCGTATAACCCCCGCTTTCACTGCATTTGATGTTGGTATAATTTGTGGAGTGGAAGGGCAAAAACAAATCGTTTAACTAGGGATACAGGTGGACCCATTGCAACAATGAGATGTACAAGTTGTTATGTCGAAAAAGAACTTTACAACTTTGGTGTGGAGATCAGGTGGGGAGAAGGGGGGAAGTATGGGAAAGGATGAGAATGGGAAAAAAGGAGGCAATAACGCTTGATAAGAAATGAACTCATTATCTTGCCAATGTAATTGTAACTCCTCTGTACGGTATTTTCACAATAAAAATTTAATTAATTAATTAATTAAAAAATAATTTTACCTTTATAAGCCCCTGGTATCTACCACAAATGAGGAAAATCAAGCAACGTAAGTTTCTCTGGGTGCAATTAATTTCACTTAACATTATTATTTCTAAGTGTTTCATTTTCCTTAAGAATAGTGCAATATTATTCTTTTTGATGGATTAATGGAATTTGATTATTTATGTATATATTTGTATGTATACGTGTATACATGCATACATATATACATACTTGTAAATTGGGATCAATAATTTTGTATATATATGTATATATGTACATATGTGCATATGTATCTGTGTGTGTGGGTGTGTGTAAGTTGCCTGATTTCGCTCATTTGTTGTATTAGAATGTGCCTATAATTTTACAAGTAAACAAACTTGGATGGTAAAAGAGAAAACATTAGGCTTGGACAAGATAAATTATATGGGAGTCTAAAAATTTATACAGTGGGATCAAACGGAGGATGCTCTTGGGAGAGGATCACAAAGGCTCAATAGCTATATGAATATTATCATATAAAATAATATTCAGCAAAATGATCTCCAAGAAATGATTATAGTTTTATTATTTTGCTTTTCCTTCTGTCGTCTGTTGCTGTTTTGATTTTTGTACCTTTGGTCTTATATGTAAGTTTGTAAAGGGCAAGGGGAAACACAAATGCTGGGACAAAGAGTGAACAAATCTAGCAGTGCTACTCACTAAACACTACATTAAAAATGAACTATACTACCAGCATCCTTCAGTGAAGTTACTCCCTTTTTCCTTTTGTAATAATGAAAAACTGGGAAAGGTACTTTGAGATTATGTAAATATCTTATGTCTCATTAAACGTTTACTCACTAATTATAAAAATTAAAATTAAAAAAATGAACTATACAACTTATGGGGGAGGAAGGTTGAAAGGGAAAATCTGGGAGAACATGACGGAAGAGGTGACACTGTTCAAAAGAAATGTGCCCAATATCTGATTATGGAATTGTAACCCTTCTGTACATAATCTTTTTTATTTTTTGAATTGTGAAAATAATGTACAGAAGGATTATAATTACAGGGGCAAGATAATGAGTACATTTCTTATCAAGCCTTGTAGCCTCCTCCTTTGTTTCCCCTTCTCATCCCTTCCCATCCTCCCCCCACAAACCGAATCAACCTTCACCCCTCCACCCCCTCACCCAATTTGTAAAGTTCATTTTTCGACATAACGATTTGTACATCTCATTGTTGCAATGGGTCCACCTGTATCCCTATTTAAACAATTTGTTTTTTCCTTCCCCTCCACAAATTATACCAACATCAAATACAGTGAAGGCAGGGGTTATACCATGGGGGAGAAACATACAAAGCAACAAAGAAATAATCTTATAAATATGTTGGAAACAATCGCAGAAAGAAAAAAAATTTGAATACATATATTAGGGTTCAAAAATTAAAAATGAACTTCATAAGCAGGCCAGAGTAGGTATACAAAATTGGATAAAATAGGCTTTAAATCAAAAATGGTATGAAAGTAAAAAGAGACAAAGAAGGACATTAAATATTGACAAAGTAAACCCTCCATCACGGGGATATAACAATTCTAAATAAGAATGCCCTGAATCCTAGGGCTTCCAAGTTGATCAAATACTACTTAACCTAAAAATACGCATACATCCAAACACATTGTTTGTTGCTTGAGCACATCATTCTTAACTCTGGACAGGCCAACCAGGTAAAAACTTAGCAAAAAAACTTCAGAGCTAAATAACTGCAATGACAAGCTATACCTAATAGATAGCTACAGAATATTTCACCTACCAGCATCACAAAATATATCTCTCTCAGCAGCCCATGGAATGTTCTCCAAAATATATATCTTAAATCACAAGGAAAATCTGTGAAAATTCCAAAATAAAAATGAAATTACTCTTTGTATCCTGTCAGACTATGATGGGACCAAATTAGATCTTGGCATCAAAAGGCATCACAGAAAATTCTGCAACTCACAGAGACTGAATGACACATTGCTAAATCATCTGTGAATCACTGAAGAGATATGGAGGGAAGTTCCAAAGTTTATGGAATTCAGTGGAAGTGAACACACAAAATACTACCTCCTCTGGGACACAACAGCACAGGCAATACTCAGAGGAAAATTTATAGCTTTGAGTATGTACAGCAATAAATTAGAACAATCTTGTATCACAGCATTAGGTCATTGAAAAAAGGAACAAGCCAAACCAAAAATCAGAAGACAAATAATACAAATTAGATTAAAGAAGTAAATAAATCAGAGTCTAAAAAACCATACAAGCAATCATAATTGACTTTTATCTATTAGTAACTCAGAAATTTGCCCAATGAATGTCAATGTAGCTATTTTCAGATAGACTCAACCAGCTCAAACTAGTGAACAAAAAATCTTCTAGAATTCTAAGAAGTAACATTCTGTTTGACTTAAAAAAATTCTGTTGTTATTATTAAGCTGATTCATAGAGGGATTACGATTACATGAGTTAGGTAATGAGTACATTTCCTTTTGTGAAATGTCTTTGGTTCCCTCACTTGTTCCTAGTCCCTCCCTCCTGTCCCCATCCATGTGTTAAATAGTTCACCTTCATAAATGTTCAATTAACTCCACTGTTGCAATTTTTCACCATTTTCCCTAAAGCTCTGTCCCCACCCCTCACCTTCCTGAAGACCTTCAATGAATATACCGGCATAAGGTAAAGACAGAATCATCACAAACTATAAAGAACAATAAAAACAAAACAAAAAAGGAGACTTCTGTTTCCATGTTTTATAGTTTGTTTGAGTATGTATATCATGTTATATAAATATAATTGTTTTTTATCATAAAGTCAACTCAGGCACTAAAGTATGATAAGTTATAATGTTGCTTTCTATTTAATAATGCTTTTTATTTTAACATTAAAATTGTAAGTAACACAATTCAAGTCCTAGTGAAATTTTCAGATTTAAAGTTAAATTTTCAAAATGTCTAATAGTTCCATTTTGGCAACCAAAATGAAAAATAGGGATGTTTTATGCTCAATAATGTCATTATTACATATGTACAAAAGTAAAATAAATGTAATATTAATTCAGTGGAAATAAGAAATCAAATATATATGCAATGAATCAATTCCATATATTAATAGATCTACTGATAAAATTAGTGAAACTAGTAAAGTTGTTTTTTCGACATAACATCTTGTACATTTCATTGTTGTGATGGGTCCGCCTGTATCACTTTTTAAACCATTTATTTTTACCCTTCCCCTAAACAAATTATACTAATGGGGAGATGGGAAGGAATGGGAAGGGGAAACAAAGGAAGAGGCAACAATGCTTGATAAGAAATGTACTTATTACCTTGCCAATGTAATTGTAACCCCTCTGTAGGGTATTTTCACAATAAAAAATAATAAATAAATAAATAATAAAACCCAGGACTGGCAAAAGAAATTATTTTAAGAGAAAAAAATTAATAAAACTTGTTTTAAGTAGATTACTTAAGACATGAAGCAAGTGATAATTTTCTTTTCCAGGTGAAGTTGATATACAAATCAAAACCCAAAGATTCCAGAGTTCTGTGTGCTTAATACGTGTCAATTTACACATTTGCTTGATTCATCTCAACACTATATGAAGATAACTGAAAACAGGACTAGAATAAAAAACATCATTGAAAATGTTTATTTTGTGAATGAATATGTCTTTTTTATATATCTTTATTTAATTTGAAAAATCTGGTAATTAATTTAAGTCACATCAACAATAATGAGAAATAAACAGCCTCTAGCTCCTTAAAAGACAATCAATAAGACAAAAAAGAAACAACAAAGAAGAATATTGAACCTCATTTTGCACGTAGTCTTTGTATATTGTGGTGGCTTGTAACTGTAGGTTATGTGCCTATCCCATGAATATGGGCTCAAATCACTTCGGTTACTAGACGAAAATTTCAAAATCTAAAGCAGCTAACATAGCTGTGCAACTGTTGTGGGTTTCTCTACAGTAGCAGCTGGGCATAAACTGTACAAGGGAAATAATTTTAGTGCTTTGCAGGCAAGAATGTGATGAAAAGCATACTTTTATCTTCTTAGATGAAATAAGAAGACCACATTTTAAAAGCTTACTAAATGACCAACCTTTTAAAGAACAGTGCCATTTTTAAGGCACTCTAGATAATTCAAGTCTTTCATTCCAACCACAAACATTGCTGCCATTCACAAATCATTGCCAAGGTGAATTTCCAGTTCTTTTTGATATTTCAAATGGTTTAGGAGTAACATAAACAATAATTCAAATTGTTGAGAAAATATAATTTAGAATAAACGAACGAATCAGATTCAACTCCATAGCATAACCTTTAGGAAAAATGAACTAAGGAATATGGGGTATCCTTTGTAATGTAATATTAGACATTAGGGAAAAATGCCAGAAACAGACTCTGCAAGGAAAAAGAAGTCTTTGATAAGATATACAAAAGATTACCCAGGTAAAAGTAATTTTACCTACATGTTCTATTATGTAACATGTTTTTGTCTGCTAATCAGAGAGACTCAAAAATATTTTTAATTATGATATGAAAAATACATTGTCATAAATGAATTAAATCAGGGAGTTGATGGTATAGGAACTGGGTGATTCTGTTAAATATTCTCAGTATTTTAAATGATCTGGTATTTTTGTATGTGTGGAATTATGAATGTATTTTATGTCTGGGCAGGAAAGATTGATTATTAGATGATTGTCTGGTACCCAATGTCAGGAGCCTAACCTGAGTCAGAGTGGTAAATATGTGTGTGTGTGTGTGTGTGTGTGTGTGTGTGTGTGTGCCTGGAAGCATGTATTTCGAAGAAAGAATCTTATTTTCCTCAAGGTATATACTTAACTGTGTTAGTTATACTACATTAATGCAGCAGATAAAAGTAATTAACATTGCTGGGAAGGTGGCTCATTGCTAGAGCGCTTGCTTTGCATGTATGAGGCCCTGGGTTTGATTCCTCAGCACCACATAAGCAAAAAGAAAAAAGCCAGAGGTGGCGCTGTGGCTCAAGTGGTAGAGTGCTAGCTTTGAGCTGAAGACCTGAGGGACAGCGCCCAGACCCAGAGTTCAGGCCCCACGACCGGAGCCCCCCTCCAAAAAAATTAATTAATATTTTGGTCATATGTTTATGTTTCTATGATTGCATGAATAAACTAAAAAGTTATGTTTGGGATATGAGTTTTATGAAAGGTCAGCTGAAAGTCTAAACATTTGGAATCTTGAGAAAGCTATCAATGGCAATCATTTCAGTGTAGGTCAGTTTTAGGCAACACTTGCAAGGATACTTAATTCTATATGAAAATGCAACATTTATTGATTTTCCAAAGCAACACTATGCTCTAAATTTGTAGAAAAACAAGCTAAATTATGGAAACATAAAAAATGTGATTATTTATTGCAGTTTTACACTTTAGTTTTGTCAAATCAAAATACCCTTTATTTCTACTGTATAGGAAGTAAAACCCTAAATATTACAGTTTGTGCCATATTTCACATTGGGAAGCTTTTTCTATATAAATAAGATTATTTCTTTTGTTTCTGCTTTCCTATTCATAATTCTATTTCTTATAGTACTTTTCTAAGGACTTTTTCTCTCTCACAATTTGGGGCTTGAACATAACTCATGCTCAGTTTGCTAACAGTAGTCAGTCTATCATTTGAACCATGCCCCAGCCCAGAAATTTTTGTAGTTAATTGGAGGCACAACCTCATGAACTGTCCTACCAAACTGAAAACCATTATCCCCCAAGTCTCACCTTTCTTAATCACTACCATTATAGATGAGTCATGGGACCCAAGAGTCAATGACTTTTTATGTTTTATAGACTACACGTGTTTGCTAATAATTGTAATAATAAACTACCACAGATTGAATAACATTAATACTGTAAATACATTTCCTCTGAGGTCATGGAACTAAAACTCCAAGATCAGTGTTTTCTTCTTCTGAGTCCTCTTTCCTTGTATTTTCAAGGCCTTCTACTTCTCGTGGAAGAGCTTCCACTTAAATGCTACTTTTGAGATTCTGTTTCCAAATGCAGTCACTTTTTAAGGCATTGGGTTTTTTATCGTTAGCATGATTTCAGTGGGACAGTATTCAACAGATAACATATTACTTAATGGATAGGAAAAAATCTCTAATAGGAAATTATTTGATTTGGGCATGAAAGTTATGGTATATTTTTGTAAAAATAGCAAAAGGGGTAAAGATTTCATTAGAGCTTGTAAAATGAGTATGAAGTCTTGACCTTAGACATGCCTAATTTTTACCTTGTCATACTCTTAAGTGCCTACTGTTACTGGAGGATTAAACCCAAAACCCTATACTTGTGAAACAGCATGTCTGCTACTGCCATGCCTACAGATTGTAATTGGATTGCTTATTTTGAGGTAATATCACTATTCCTGGGCCTGCTTGGACTGTGGTCCTCCTAACAAAAGCAAAACACTTTGCACCCAGCAAATGCTTAGAGTTTCTGGAACTTCTTTTTTTATCTGGGCTTGACTGGAACTGGAATTTTCTAATCTCTGTTTTCCAAGCAGATAATATTACAGGTTTGAGCCACTTTATTCAGTAAAATATACAATTTCAAAACATCTTGATATTGCCTATATTTGTGCTTAACATATATTGCTAACCTTTATTTTCTCCCTCATTTCTTTAGTACTCTGAGTTGAAAACATTGACTTTCTTGATATGCATGGCTTTGTTTTGGATGGAATCCCCTCACAATCAAAAAAATCTCCCAAAAGTTTATGTCAAAAATCATGGAAAAGAAGGCTTCAGGTTGGAAAAAAACACTGATCTTTAAGTTATAATTGCAGTATATTTATAGTGTTAGTCAATGCGTTCTGAAGTATGAGAAGAGAAAGAAGGCAGAAATGTGAAAGGTGTCAAGTCTCTGTAGAATCTCTGTAGTTTTCACTTCATGTTATCTTTCTTCCTTAAGGCTTGCTTTATTAAAGCCCTCTGGGGACTGGGACGGTGTCTCAATGGTAGAGTGCTTGCCATGCATACCTGAGGCCCTGGGTTTGATTCCTCAGCACCACATAAGTAAAAAGAAAAAAGCTGGAAGTGGTGCTGTGGCTCAAGTGGTAGAGCACTAGCATTGAGCTGAAGAGTTGAGGGACAGCACCGAGGCCCAGAGTTCAGGCCCCACGACTGGACCCAAAAAATAATATAAAATGAATAAAAATAATATAAAACCCTCTGGGTGGATATTGGTTGGACTGATTCGTAACCTTACCCAGGAAATGAAGCAGATTTTAGAAGGCAAATGGTTTGGTAAATAAAGAATGATGAAAATGAGCACAGATATTGTCACAGAATGAGCTGACAAGGTTCAATTGCTAAACAGCAAAACAAAGCAGTTTCAAGTCAGATAATCCAGATAGAAACATATCTAGATAGATACATACACTTATACATATACACATATGTGAAAAAGTAAATCTCCAGTAGAATATAGAAAAATTTGGTGTGACAAGTATTAAACTATATCAAACTGATTGCAGGAAAGGTACAGTAAAAAATCAATAGTTTAGCATAGATTTTGCATGGATTTGTAAAGGATGAAAATTCTTCCTTCATTTTATACTTTACAAATACCCTTAGTATGTTTTAAACTTTTTTTTATATTGTATTTGGGGCATCTATACAATGCTGAGAATTGAAATTATATAAATTATGCAACATGTCTAGGCCAGCCTGAATAAGAACGTTCATTAGATTCTTATTTGCAATTAACCACAAGGAGAAATGGAGTTCCAGATCAGATTTTATGTAGAGCACTGGCCTTGAACACAAAAGCACCATCCAGGCCCTGAGTTTAAGCCATAAGATCTACAGAAACAAAAACACAAAATACAACATGGAGTTAGATATTTTATAATGAAGCACATTTTTATATACTCCACATTGTTAGAAAGACTAGAATTCTGTGTTAGCTTTATAACCTACCATAATAAGTGATAATGTCCATTTATTAAGCAGAAAGGCTTACTCAGATTTACAAGTTGGAAGGCTTCAGTGTATGTTCAGTTGGTTTTATTGCTTTGGGGGGCCGTGACAAGACAATGTCAAGGTGGGTAGTATGTCAAAGAGAAAAGTTTTTGACCTAGAATGGTTAAAAGATAAAAGAAGAAAGTAGATGAGAGTCCATGTTCTCATAGGTTTCACTCTGAAGAACATAATCTCCAGAAAAATTATTCAGATATTCTCCACAGCATGGGAGGAAGTGGAAAGTCATTTTTCATTAACACATATGTCTTTTTGGGACATTCTAATTTCAAATGGCAACATCTTCACCAATGATAATGACTTGCCCAGGGGTTGAAGCAAATAGATATTGCTATAAATTCGAATCAGATCTCAGCAGACTAAATATTTTATGGAATTCCTATTGAAATGTTTTATTGAAGACTGGGTCTTCATATTTCACATGTGTATATCTGTGTGTACGTGTGTATGTCTGAAGGTGGCTCAGTGGTAGAGCGCATGCCTGCATGCATGTGGCCCTGGATTCGATTCCTCAGCACCACATAAGCAAAAAGAAAGCTGGAAGTGGTGCTGTGGATCAAGTGTTAGAGCCCTAGCCTTTAGTTGAAGAGCTGAGGGACAGCGCCCAGGCCCAGAATTCAGGCCCCACAACCGGACCCCAAAATTTTTTTTAAGCTAGGGCTGGGAAGGTGGCTCAATGGTAGAGCACTTGCCTTGCACGCATGAGGCCTTGGGTTCAATTCCTCAGCACCACATAAGCAAAAAGAAAAAAGCCATAAGTGGTGCTGTGGCTCAAGTGGTAGAACACTAGCCTGGAGCTGAAGAGCTGAGGGACTGTGCCCAGGCCCAGAGTTCAGGCCCCATGACCATACCCAATAGATAGATAGATAGATAGATAGATAGATAGATAGATAGATAGATAGATAGATAGATAGATAGATAGATGATAGATAGATAGATAGATAGATAGATAGATAGATAGATAGATAGATAGATAGATAGATTGTAGAACACTTTAGCCAGAAAATTGAAGGAGTATACATTATAGGATTTTAATTTAAATATTTATTCACTGAAATGGATATTCTATAGTCACAACTTAGAGCACTTTTAAACTATATAATTACAAGCCTCATCTATTACCATCTTCCATGAAGACAGTCCTTGCTGAAAACAATCCAAATATGGTAAACCAGTTAAAATGTACGCCTTTGTCAAATGCTGTTGTTATAAAGCATGGAAGTGACAGAGCAGTTAATGCAATTCTACAAGGCCTTCAAAACAGAGCTCACACCAATATTCCTCCAACTCTTCAATGAAATTGAAAGAGAAAATTCACTATCGAACTCATTCTAGGAAGCCATCATACCCCTCATTCGAGATCTATAGACCCATTTCTTTGAACACCGATGCAAAACTTCTCAAAAAATTTTGGCCTATAGACTTCAACAATTCATCCAAAAAATTCATACACCACGATCATACAGCATTCATTTCAGGGATGCAAAGCTGGTACAATATACCCAAATCAATTAATATAATTCATCACATCAATAAGAGCAAGCATAAGAACCACATGATTATCTCAATAGATACAGAAAAAGCATTTGACAAGATATAAAACCCATTTATGATCAAGGCTCTTCAAAAATTAGGAATCCAGGGAACATTCCTCAATACAATAAAGGCTGTATATGACAAACCTACAAACAGCATTACGCTTAATGGTGAAAAACTCAAGCCATGTCCTCTTAGGAACGACACAAGGATGTCCACTTTCTCCACTCCTCTTCAATTTAGTATTAGAATGCCTAGCTCTAGCAATAAAACAAGATGAAAACATTAAAGAGATCCAAATAGGGAAAGATGAAGTAAAACTCTCCAGATGACATGATCTTATATTTAAAGAATCCCAAAGCCTCCACTCACAAATAACTCATGGTCATTGAAAACTTTAGCAAAGTAGTAGGGTATAAAATTACCCTCATAAATCAATGGCTTTTCTTTATGTCAACAATGAGAAAAGTGTGGCTGAAATCAGGAAAGCAACTCCATTTGTAATAGCGCCACAAAAAAATGTAATACCTAGGAATCAACTTAACCAAAAAAGTGAAGGACCTCTATGATGAAAAACATGAAAAAGGAAATCAAAACAGAACTTAGAAACTGGCAAAAAATAAAAAAACAAAAAAAATGCTCCTGTATTGAAAAGATCAACATCGTGAAAATGGCAATACTTCTCAAGCTATCTACAAATTCAATACAATACCTATCAAAATTCCAACCTCCTTCTTCAAGGAAATAGAAGAGGCAATCCAAAAATTCATATGGAAACATAAAAGACCACAAATAGAAAAACGATCCTTAACAAACAGAACTTTACAACTTTGGTTGCGGGGAGGGGAGGGCTGGGTGGAGTGGCGGGGGGAGGTTGGGATGGGAAGGGGAAACAAAGGAGGAGGCTAAAATTCTTGATAAGAAATGTACTCTTTATCATGCCCATGTAATTTTAACTCCTCTGTACAGTATTTTCACAATAACATAAAAATCTTAAAAATAAAAAGTCCCATAAAAAAAGAAAGTGGCAAAACCTCCCATGCTCCTGGATTGGGAGGATCAACATCATGAAAATGCCAATACTTCCCAAAGCTATCTAAAATTCAATGCAATACCTATCAATATTCCATCCTTGTTCTCCAAGCAAATAGAAGAGGCAATCCAAAATTTCATATGGAACAATCAAAGACCACAAATAGAAAAACGATCCTTATCAGACAGAACAGTGCTGGAGGAATATCAATACCAAATTTCACACTTTACTACAAAGCCATAGTAATCAAAAGAGCTTGGTACAGGCACAAGAACAGTCTTCAGGTCCAAGGGAATAGAATTGAAAACCTAGAAATGAACCCACAGACCTATAACCATCTAATCTTCAATAAGGGAGCTAAAAAAACAGAATGGAAGAAAGACAGCCTCTTCAGTAAATGGTGATCTTAAAATTGGTTAATCACTTGTAGAAAACTAAGGCTAGACCTTATATATCACCCTGCATCAGAATCAACTCCAAATGGGTCAAAGTCCTGGAGTCATATCAGACACACTTGGTCTCCTTGGCACAGGCCAAAATTTTCTTAATAGAGACTCAGAAGCACAACACATCAAAGAAAGGTTGGACAAAATGGGATTTCATGAAATTGCAGAGCTTCTGCATGGCAATGGATAAAGCTATCAAGATGAATAGAAAGCCCACGGATTGGAAGAAGATCTTCACTAGCCATACAACAGACAAGGGTCTCATAAATAAAATATACCTGGAACTCAAAAAATTAAATTACCCAACAACAAATTCTCAAAGGCACATCTGCCCAATAAATAAGTGAGCTAAAGACTTAAAGACAAACTTCTCTGAAGAAGAAAGAAAGATAGCAAATAGACACATGAAGAAATGCTCAACCTCCCTAGCCATAAATGAATTGCAAATGAAAAGAACATTGAGATGCCACCTCACCCCAGTTAAAATGGCTATAAATAAGAACTCTAATAACACCAGAACCTGGAGGGGATGTGGAGAGTAGGGAACCCTATTGTGTTGGTGGTGGGCATGTAAACTTGTTCAACCACTGTGGAAAGTAGTATGGAGGTTCTTCAAAAGACTCAATTTCACTTTTGGGCACTTACCCAAATGATCACAAACATGACCATACTAAAGCTACCAGCACAAGTATGTTTATTGCAGCATTATATACCATAGCTAAAATATGGTACCAACCCAGATACCCCTCAGTAAATGAATGGATAAAGAAAATGTGGTATATATACACAATGGAATTCTATACCTCGATCAGAAAGAATGCAATTGCCTCGTTTTATTAGGAAATTGAAAGACTTGGGAAAAATTATATTAATTGAAGTAAGCCAGACCCAAAGAAATATAAGTCTCATGTTTTCCCTTATTCGCAATTACTAGTATATGTCTTGGACAAGCAGAAATGATCAGATAAGTTGATGTTAGGTGAAATGAACCCAAAGATAAGGACTCAAATTTCTTTTTTCTCTTGCTATTGTTTTTAGCATATTTATAAGATGATTTCTTTGTTGCTTTGTCTGTCCCTCCCCTGTGACATAACCCTTGTTTTCACTGTATTTGATGTTGGTATAATTTGTGGAGGAGAAGGGAAAAACAAGTTTTTTAATTAGGTATACATGTGGTCCCATGCAACAATCAGATATACAACAACTTATGTCAGAAAATGAATTTTACAACTTTGGCGCCTGGGTTGCTTTGGGGGGAAGATGGGCAGGAATGGTAAGGGGAAACAAAGGCGGGGGAAACAATGTTTGATAAGAAATGTAATCATTACCTTGCTCATGTAATTGTAACCCTTCTGTATGTATTTTCACAATGAAAAATCATGAAATAATAAAGTAAAAATCCATGTCAATTTTTTTTGGTGGTCGTGGAGCTTGAACTCTGGGCCTGGTCGCAGATTTCAATGAGCTCTTTAACTCATTTATACCACTGTACCACTTGAGCCACAGTGTGGTTTCTAGTTTTCAAGTGGGTTATTGGAGATAAGAGTCTCACAGACTTTTCTACCCAGGCTTGCTTTGAACCACTATCCTCGATCTCAGACTCCTGAGTAGTTAGGATTATAGACATGAGGCACCAAAGCCCAGATCCAAGTCAATGTTTACGAAGCAAGCTTACTGAAACTTCTGGCTTTTTCCAATAAACAAACTTACTTTCTAACATTAGTTTATAACTATGAGTTATTTTTAGATGTAACTGTGAACTTTTTAATAGAATCAAATATAATTTTTAATATTGCTCAGTATCTCACAAAATCCACTGTAATTGACTTTCCCCAAAGTTAATTATTACATACTATATTACTCACTATTATTACAGTCAATATTACATATAGTGTGAAGCGAAAATAGTTTGGACCATTTCACATAAATTAGTAGATGCTATTTTAGCATCATAAATTCACATCTGTGATTTTAAAAGATGGAAAGAAGTTTTTAGAGTTAAAATCAATTATAAATGTGTAGTGTGTCCCAATGAAAGCAAAAATTCTGAGTTCCTACAGACAAAATTATTTTATTTCCACTAAAGACTTTGAAGTAATACTGTTTGAAATAGTGAGGCAATAAGAGTAAGAATTCAAATCATGTCAAACAATGTCTCTGTTATTCTACTACCCCCTCCACTAACAAGACCTATCTGGTCCCAGATGTCACAAAACTTCAAGTTTCTGTCTTAGAAATCTATTTCGAAAAGTTCTAAATCACTGATTCTTTTGCTACTTTCTGTTATATGAAAAAAAATATAGACACAAAACAATTGAAATAAAATGCACAGATATGTTGAAGTCACCACAGCTGGAAAAACAACCAAAAAAGTAGAACTCCCTCAGGAACAAAAACATGTGCTCAGTTATTTTTAAGCACAAAAACCTAAAATACATGTTACCCTTGACTAGAACCATAAAGATAACTGTGTCTCAGAAATACGGTTGTGTTCATTTGTAATTCAATTCATCTAGATGAACCTAATATAGCAAATCCCTTGAATGGATCAAATTGTTTAAAAGAAATGTGACTGTAAGTGGAGTGAGATCTGCACATATTTAAGAGAATAAAATAACAAAAATCATGACATTTTAAAAAATTCAGAAATGCAATGAATGTCTAATAGTATCCATATTGAGACATAAATCCTACTGATTTAACAAGAACAAAATATGCAAATAGTAGAATCTAAGCAGTGTACCCGAGTGTACATAATTTTAAACTACTCCAAATTACACTTTGTAGAAGATAGAATGTGGTTTATCTAAAAGAAAATATCAACCCATGATATAAATGACATTAAAAATCTCATGAAAAGGGCTGGGAAGGTGGCTCAGTGGTAGAACACTTGCCTTGCATGCATGAGGCCCTGGTTTCGATTCCTCAGCACCACAAAAGCAAAAATAAAGAAGGCGGAAGTGGCGCTGTGGCCCAAGTGGTAGAGCACTAGCCTTGAGCTGAAGAGCTGAGAGACAGGGCCCAGGCCCAGAGTTCAGGCCCCATGACCGGACCCTAAACAAAAATCGAATGAAAAGAGAGTAGTAGTTTCTGGAAAATAATAGTTTAATAAATGTTGGTCAAAAAATCTTTCTACTACTGACAAAATTGCACACATATTTAGTTAGATCTAAAAAAGACCAAAGATACTCAAGCTCATTTGAAACTTTGCCAAAGTAGCAGGATACAACTGTAACATTATTATGGATGTTGACTCTGGCATGGAATTCATTTCCTCTTTGATCTGACAAATGAATATATGAAAAAACCGAACTTCAACTAAATATCAAGACCTAACTAAACATATAACCAGAAAAGTCATCATGCAAGCCATATTGCAACTGGGATAAAAGAAAAATCAGTCATACTGATTCTGTATTTATTGTAAATGTTGACTTTTTCATAAATTATTTCCTTTAGCTTGCATTTTTAAAACATTGTTTTAAGTGTATATCTTGGTAACTAATTTTGGATTCCTCCTTCAATATAATTCTGAGTATAATGTCTCACATCAATTCCTAACCCATGAAATGATTTGTTGATTACAAAACAAATGGTAATAACCACTGTCTATAATACACAAAATCTCATAAGCATGACACCAGTAAGCATTGGTTAACATTTGGTGTCATGGTCTCATGACTGATGAGGCCTATCTGCATGAGCATAATTGTACCTAGATTACTTAGCCTAAATTTAACAACTGTTAAAAAATGTTTATATCTTTTTTTGTCACCCATCAGAGATAAAACCTGAATATAAAGCCTAAGGAAAATGATACGGTAAGAATTTAACTTTTCTAAATATAAAGTAAACAAAATGCAGCACAGAGTAACTCTGGTGTAAAGTCAATCTATTTGTCCAAAACATTCTAAGCATTTCCTTACAATGTGTATTATTCTCAAGAAATGAATGGGTAATGTGAAAAGAGGACTAACCAAGCATTGTCTTCAAATATACATAAATTAGATTTACCTCTTTATTTTGCTATAAGCATTTTTGATAAAAAACAGTTTGAATAATTGATTTCCAGATCAAGTATAATATATCCTACTTGCATATACCAAAGTACATTCAGAAAATGGTATATAGCAATTAAAGTCCCGGAAGAAAAAATCACATTTCTATACTATGTGATCCCCAATTCTTCGGTATTTCATTCTGCCTCCATTTAATGAATGTGATTATTTAAATGCTTTATAAAGTATTAATTAAAATCGATCAATGTCCTAGAATACAATTTTGTATAATTTTATCCTAGAATCATGCAAGAACTGCCCAATCAATCATGACATACATCACATTCCATTGGTATTCATATGGATAGGAATGAGTTTCTTAGGATCTCCTGCCATTTGGAAGTGGCAGGACCAGGATTCCAACTGTGGGCTCCAACTCCCACCACTTAAACCTGAGGATAGGGAACTCACGGGTGTGTCCAAGAACATCAGCAAAACCAATGATGAGGCAGGCACCAGTGGCTCCTCCTTGATACTTACAAGGCTGTGATAGGAGGATCATGGTCAAAGTCACTCTAAGCCAGAAAATCCTTGAGACCCTGTCCAACTTCAATGCCAACAAAGCCAGAAGTAGAGCCATGTGGCTCCAGTGGTAGAGAGCTAGCCTTGAGCAAAGAAGCTCAGGGACTGTGCCAGATGCTGAGTTCAAGTTCCGAGACTGGCAACAAACAGACATACACAACAATTTGTGCAGCCATGGGGCTCAAGCAGGTCACCTGCTTGTCTCCAACTGAATTGGACAGAGTTCCCTGGGAAAGGGGCTGGGGGAACCACTGTCATCTTAACTCTGCCCATTCTGCCTGCATCACAGGATGCTGGCCACACCCCCCATTATTTCATGATTCTTTCTGACCAATGGAATACAAGAATTGTGGCCACGCCCACATTCCATGTTGCCTGGTAGATGGATACACTGAGGTTGATATCTACATGGGGGAAATCATACCACAGGAGCTTCAGGCACCTGGCCCACCTGGCAGCTCAGTGCCAGACTGAGCTGGAGCTACAGCACCCAGCCCCATGAGCTGCCACCACAGCATTCATGATGATGGGAAGTGGGACACGTGGGCGTCCAAGAAGAAAATCTGCTTCGTCCACAACCTGCCTGATGAGGTGGACTTCCAGAATCCACCAGGTGAGCTCCACCATCGATGCAGCCAGCTGTCAGCACACATCCAAACTATTGAGGAGTCCCTAGTGGCGTGTAAAGAGCAGATGTTAGTCCTGAATGAGCTGTTTTGGGAGAAAGACGAGTTTGTGTGCTGGTTGTCCCAGAAGAAGATGGAGAAGAGGAGAGTGCTGCAGGAGCTGCTGTCAATCCTCACAGGGGAAGGCATGGACAGCAGGCTCCAGATGCCAGCACAAGCTGAGCCCCCCCCCACCAATGCTGCTTCAGATGCATCAGGGCCTGTGGTGGATGAAATGAGGGAGGAGCAGAAAGGTTTTGAAGAATTTGCAACTTGAAGACAGTGTGGAAACTGCCAGAGGATAGGTCAGGGTTCTCGTCACATAGAGGCCTCCCCCAAGGAGCATGTCCTGCTGAAGATGCCCCAGGAACAGATCTGCCCACAGCTCAGGTGAAGAGTGCTCCCTCCCTTTCTTCTGTAGACTGATGCAGATAATGACTCTCCATGTGACATACTGACTCTCAAAAGCCTTGGCAGCGACCAGAAGTAGGTGGTCAGGTGGCCTTCTCTCAGGCCTCCATCTGCTGGGTGATGGGAAAGTTAAACTGGGGGTTGGGTAAGGCAGAGGCTGCCAGGAGGTGGCCCAAGCTCAAGGGACATCTAATGGCTCATTGTTGGCCAGGGAAGAGGCCCATGTTATGCTTATCACAAAGAATACATTGTTTTCAAAGGGGAAAAAGCCTCCAACAAGGATTTATTCTTCCAGTCCTGGGGCTTGAACTAAGGGCCTGACCACTGTCCCTGAGCTCTTTTAGATCAAGGTTGGTGCTCGACCAGTTGGTCCCCACTTCCCCTTCCAGCTTTTTCTGCGGGGAATCAAGCACAGGGCTTCAGTCATGCTAGGCAACCATTCTAACACTGAGTCACATTCGCAGCTAGGATGATTCACCACTCCCAAACCCATATGGCCATTCCTCAGATAAATGGGAAGTAGAGGCTAGGATGAATATGAAGCACCTCTGCTTCACACCAAAATACTTCCCCGCCCCCTATTCCCACATCCTTAGTTGAAGTTTCTCTTCTACCATTGAGGAACGAGGGCGGGAGTGTGGAGTCCCGAGAGAGGAGTATCAACAACAGTGGCTCCCTGAGCCCCACATCCTCCCCCACACAAGGGGTCCTCCAGATTCCAATCTTACCTGACTCAATGTGGAGTCTACACTGTCTTCTCACCACTGCAAGGCTCAGGATGAAATAAAAGTCAACCCTGGGCTCAGCCCACACCCAGGGTGGAAGCTCCTAATCCCAGACCTACTTCCACCGCTTACTGCCTGGAGTTAGGCCAGATCCACCCCTCACCACTATGTTGGCGGTGATGACCTCATGGATGGATTGCAGGAAGAAGGTCTATGGCAAAGAGCAGAAGCAGCAAGGTGAGCATGGCAGAAGGAGGTGGGGTGATTGCTCTGGGATCTTCCTCCTTGGAGCCCTCCCTTCCATCCAGAGCCATGCTGACCCAAAGCATGGACATGGCCAGGGGTTGAGACAAGATGGACCAGCATGGGACTAAAGGAGGCACTGCTTTGTTGTGGAGCACTTGAAAATTCCAAATATATTTGGCCAATGCCAATCCCAAAGCCAATGTGCAAAGCTTCTCCTTGTTGTTGTTGGCCATGAACACCCTCCCTGAGCTCTTATTCTCAAGGCTGGTACTCTACCACTTGAGTCACAGGACGAGTTTTGTTTTCTGACGGTTCATCGAGGATAAGAGTCTTGCTTGGCACCATGATCCTCCAAATCTCAGCTTCATGATTAGCTAGGATGCCAGGCATGAGCCACCAGTGCCCAGTATGCGATGACTTTTGAAGGCATCTTGGCGGTTTTGTAAAGGAGCTCCAAAGGGCCTGGATAGACCATAACCAAATCAAGGAGCTGGGATCGGATAAGGATGACCTTCTCCCCATTCTGTTCCCCAAAATTGAAGATGCCAGGTAGTGGTGTATGCATCAAACACCTAGGCCAGCAGCCACCAGGCTTAGTGGGGAAAAAGTAGAGAATACCCAAAGATTGCAGTGTAGAAATCTCTATTTGCATGCATGTGGGGTGTGTGTGTGTGTGTGTGTGTGTGTGTGTGTGTGTGTGTGTGTGAACTCAGGGCCTAGGCTCTATTCATGAGTTTTCTTGCTCAAGGCTACTGCTCTGCCACTTGAGCCACAGCCCCACTTGCTTTTCGATTGTTAATTGTAGGTAAGTGTCTCAAGGATTTTCCTGTCCAGGGTGACTTGGAAGCATGATGGAGACCCCAGGGAAGCAATAGTAAACACAACTCACAGGTACAACCCCTATGGTGGGCGACTCCTGCACCCTGGTGGCCAGATGCAGGATATGAGGTCCTGTGCCATTGTCCTCTAGAGTTCAATTTTGAGAAGTGACCAGGGCCGAGCTAATTTTTGCTCACCCTGGGTGCTGATGCCAGAGCAGGTCTGTTCCACCCTAGCCCAAGAGAGCTCCAAGAGGCCCAGCTTCCCAGGGGCACAAGGAAGAGAGAGGTCAGCTCCAGGCTGAGCTAAGAGCCTTTGCCCACATACAACCCAACTTGGCCTTCCTTATCACCATAAGACCTGTCAAAGAACAGCCCCCAAAAAACCAAAATTGGAGCTGTGCCTCCAAATGGTAGAGCTCTAGCATTGAACCAAAGAGCTCAGGGACAGGGCCCCTAAACTTTGAGTTCAAGCCCCCAGCTGACCCTCCCCCATAAAACACAGGTTGGCTAAATGTGAACTACTACGATTTGTGAAGTGTTTCTGAAGAATGGGTATACTGAAGAAAGCACCCTAATTCTAATGAAAGCGGAACCTGTGACATACAGCTATGTGCTGAGTCCTTCAAAGAGCACTATTTGCTGGGTCCTTCCCACATGGGGGTTTTGTGCTGAGTACTCAAAAATGTGCTGTTTATTGAGTGATCCCAAAGGGTGCTATGTGCTGAGTCCCTGAGAAGAGTGGGCCGTGCTCGGTTTTTCAAAGGGTGCTGTGTGCTGAGTCTGTTACATGACGTACTGTATGCCAAGTCCTTCAAAAGGTGTGGTGTGCTAATTCATCCCAAAGGGTCCTGTTATGTGCTGAGCCCTTGAGAAGAGAGGGATGAGGTGAGTTTTTTTAGTGCTGTGTGCTGAGTCCTTTACACAGGGTGCTCTGCACTGTCTTTCATATATTGCTGTGTGCTGAGTGCTTTCACAGTGTGGTATGTGCTGAAACCTTCAAAATTGTTCTATGTGCTGAGTTTTTGAAGGGTGCTGTGCATTGAGTGTTTTACACGGGGTACTTTGTACTCAGCCCTCCAAAGGGCTGTGTGTGGAGTCTTAAAACAGGGTGCTATGTAATGAGCCCATGGGAAAGAGTGCTATGTGCTGAATTTTTCAAAACATGCAATGTGCTGGGTCCTTTACACTGCAAGCTATGGACTCCCTCCTTCAAAGGGTGCTGTATGCTAATTACTCTACACAGGGTACTATATGCTGTGTCATTCAAAAGGAGCTGTGTGCTGAGTCCTTTGCACGGGTACTTTGTGCTGTTTTTGGAAGTGTGCTGTGTGTTGAGTCATCCCAAAGGGTGCTATGTTCTGAGTCCTTGAGAGGTCATCCTCAACAATCACACACACACAAACACACACACAAACACACACGAGGGTCACCATGCACCTGCTTAGTATGTGGAGTGAAGGAGATGGAGGAAAGTCTCCTCCAGCGGTGGGGCTGAGGAGAGATTCGATCCCTGGGCCAGGTACTGGGGTTGGGGGGGGGAGTGCTAAGTTGAGGTAAGGCTACAATTGCCATGGCCTGGAAGCCTTAGAGCCCAGTCAGGGCTGTGATTGCGGCCAGGGGTAGGATGTGTGCCCTAGGGGGGAGGGGGGCCTAATGGAGGAGGAGTCGTGGCCCTGGGGTGCGCTGTGGTTGCAGCGATGGGGGGAGCAGCTGCACCTGCATGGTGGCCCAGGAGTGGAGTGGGGCAGCAAAGAGAGAGAGAACAGAGAAAAGAGCAAGCACAAGCAGGAGGGGAAGCCTTTTCAGTGGCTGGTGGCCGCTGCAATCAAAGCACAGTCCTGGACAGGAGCGTAGAGCACTCAGAGCCAGCAAGGCAGGCACATCACCTTGGGGAGCCCCACGGGGGCCCAGCGGCCATGGCTGCCCTGAATCTGGCATGGGGAGCATGGTGGCGGCTTCGGTTGTGGAGGCAGCTGAAGCAAGCAGCTGAGGAGGCGGTGGCAGCGGTGATGGTGGGGTGGCCGCTGGTGCAGCCTGCCTGCAGCTGCCTCTACCCCTCCCAGCAGCGCAGCATTTCAAACATGGCTCTGTGGGCTCAGATCAGTGCCCTCTCGCATTGTCCCAGCGGAGATGTCAGGTCCCTGGCTGACTTGCAACCCCGACCCGGTCCCGGCCCCTGGTCCTTGCACTCCGGGCCTGGGTGCACCCAGAGCCGTTGCCTACAGCTTCTCCCACCAGCAGGCTTGAGTGGCTCTACATGGGCCCGCATTTGGGGACTCCCACACACTGCGAACCCTCTCCCTCCTCCCTTCCTCGCAGACCCAGAGCGCCTCCTGCCTCCTCTCTCCAATCCTGCCCAGGCCTCTCCTGTGCCCAACAGTCCACCCTGGCTCTGCCACAAATATGCCCCAGGAGTGGGGGATGGGTGTCGACCCGGGGATCCCACCCCCATCCCTAGTGGCCAGTATCCAGGAAAAGGGCAGATGCAGGGATGGGTGCGGAGGGGGCACCAGAGAACCCTTGGCCTAGAGCAGTGGAAGCACACAGCCACATCTGCACCCTTCCTCTCCATGGTGGAAACCTTGTGGCTTTAGTCAGAGGTGGGAAGCAGCACCTCCACACCTGCCTTCTCGGGTTTTTTCCTTTTTGCTGGAGGTGATGGGTGTTGGATGCAGAAGATAGGCCTCCCTTGCTGTGTGAACCCTTGTCTTCTGTGTTAGGTTACGCTTTTACCTGAGGAGGGTCGCAGACAAGCCCACTAGGGAGGTGAGGGGACTGGGGGTCAGATAGAAGGTAACTATCTGGGAGGAACACACCCCCTCTGAAACACATACACCTGTCCTGTCCTTCCCCCACCCCAGCTGTGAACAGCACTCACAGGGTGATCAAATTTCCCAGCTCTGCCAGCCTCTGCTGGTGCTCCTGGTCCATCTGGTCTCCTAGTCCTCCCCAGTCACCCAGAAGCATCTAGGCTGGAAGTAGGTGCCGGAACCAGCCGGCAACGAAAGGAAGTCCTCATTTAGGGGGCGAGGATGGAAAAATAAAGACATAAGACAAAGGATGGGGTCGGGAGGTCTGCAGCTCAAGACTGCAGCCCCGTTTATTTTTAACTCTCCTTATTTATACTATTAGAAGTCAAGAGGTAACCTAAGGTCACCATAGTGCAGAAAAGCAAGAAAAGTCTTTAAGAAAAACAAGGGTGCAGAAAGAAACAAGAGAAGGTCAACTGCTAGAAAGTAAAGCAAATTCTACAGACATAGCAAGGTAAACCCGGACACCTGGTGTTTTTCTTGAAAGCCAATTCCTTGTACGTGCCTTCAAGTGAGCACAAGGGTCAAGATGACCTTGGAGCTTTACTGTCAGCTCCCAACAAGTAGGGAGTGCATCCATGTATGTAGCCTTTAGGATCCCATCAAATTCCCCAACAACGCTCCCACCCAAGGTCAGACAGCCCTCTGGATGCACCATGACCACCTGCTTTGTTTTCTGTCCCGGCTCTGAGGAGTCACCTGTCTCGGCATTCCTTCACACAGTGTCCTGGCGTAGGGTTTTGGTGAATGGGGAGTCAAGGGTGGTTGTTCCCAATGGGAAGGGTTTGGCCCTGGGGAAAGGGAGAGGCAGGGTGGTTCTGTGTTGTTAGAATGGTGTTCCCCTTGGGTGGGAGCCCCTGGTTCTTAAAAGGGAACCCCCATGCTTGACCTTGTACATTGCCCAGATGAGGAACCAACAAACTCAGGAGAGGCACTGCTCTAAGTCTGTGTGCTTGTGTGTGTGTGTCTGTGTGAGAGAGAGACAGACAGACAGACAGAGATCATCTTTCTCCTTGTACAGCCTGACTGTGCTTAGGTGAGTGATCAGTTGGCATATTGCAGGTGCTGCATGGTGAGTGTTCTGTGACCAGTTTGGATTTGTGTGTGTGTGTGTGTGTGTGTGTGTGTGTGTGTGTGTGTGTTGGGAGAGCAGGGAGATGATAGAAATGAAAATATATTTAAGTCACCATATTTAAAAAGAGCAAAAGCATTTTATTTGTGTGTATGTGTGTATTTGTTGTTCTTTTTCATAATGCCCAGTATGAGCCCAGCCACAATTTTTGTTTTCTCCTTCACTGTTTCATGGCTCCTTTGGGGAAGGTTTCAGTATATATTCATTTCCACCTCTTTCCACCTCCCTCTTCCCCTTTCCTGTAGCCCACAGTAGCTGCTGGACCTGCGTGGGTCTCTCCTAGGAGGCCTGTGTGAACTGAGTGGACACCTATCATTCTGTCTTCAGCCAGAAGGCTTGTGAGGCTAGTGGGACCACAGCTCACTTATCCAGCCAGACATTCTGCTCTCATGTGTATAGTTGGAGCTAATTCAAGGGTTGAGAATGTGTCTGCCAAACATAATTAAGGAACAAGATAGGTGGGAGTAGGGCAGGGGCTGTGTAGCTTGGGGAGTGGTGAACACTGTGACATGGCAAAAGGTTCACCACAACCGAGGATGAGAGGAGAACCTTACCCAGGGCATTGATGGTGTCTGTGGGCATCTGAGAAGGGGGATCTGGGCCCTCACTGGTGGCATGGATTCCCTCCTGGGCCAGTGCATCCATGTGCATTCCTCCCTGGAGTCCTGCAGTCTCCAATCTGTGTCCCTCTTGGCCATTTCCAGCTGGGCAGTGGTAGGTAAGTGTGTTTCCCTTCCTGGAGCTTGCTCAATATCAGGCTGTGACAGTTAGCTAGGGCTCTCTGAACGCCAATTTCTGTAACCTGCTCCAGACTGCCTGGAAGGAAAAGGGGACCACTGACTTTGGAACCCTTTAAGATTGATTGGGACAAGTGAAATGCCATCTTTTCCAGGTTTTTTTCTTGAAGCTGGCAATTTCCACTAATGCAACTAACAGCCAAAAAGAAAATGCCAGAAATGGATGTGTACCTCAAGCCATAGACTGGTGGCCTTGAGTAAAAAGGCTCAGGGACAACACCCAGGCTCTGAGTTCAAGGCCAGGAGTGAGACAAAGAAAGGAAACAGAGAGAGGAGGGAAGGATGAAGGGGAAAAAAGGAAAGGAAGGAAGAAGAGAGCATGCGAGCCTTGGTTTGGAGTCCCTATATCAAAGGAGCCAACCATTCACAATCTCTGTGAGTAACATTTCAGAGCCTAAAGCCAGTATGTAGGACTAAGCCACTGAGCCTTCAGCAACTTCATGACATCTAGGAGCTCTGTGGAAACCAACAGCAGGGTTGAAGCAGCCTCGGGTAGACACTAGGGCTCAGGGTGGGTCACCAGGTTTCAGTCATCTGGGCCCCAGCAAGTTTGTTTTCTGGTCAGATAATAAGAAAGTGTCTAAGGGCTAGGGAGGTGTTGGGTGTTGGGGTGAGGGAGTGTCAAGGGCAGGGCAAAGGATAAGCAGGAAGATGAAAAGGGAGGACGATCCCAGGTCAGGTGTGTCAGGACATTGGGGCCATGACCTTGCAAGACAACATAGACCACCAGTTATACAGTCTTTGACCCAGCCACACTTCTATTAAGAGTCCTAGCACCTTGGATTCACCATTGACTGCCTGGCTGTCGTCCACTTCAGGGTGCCTGTGGAGTACATCCTTGGGGACTGGGACTTTCGATGGCTCAATCTGAAGATGACACCTCCGGTGTTCATTCCTACACCAGAAACAGAGGTAAGTGGACCACTGGCACAGGACAGCCAGGGAATGAGGACAGAAGTCGGGACCTGAGTTACTTCGAGGTTTCCTCTAGGGGGCGTAAGGACCACGTGTCTGCCACTCTCAGAGGCAGAGGTGGGTCTCTTTGCTGGCTCAGACTTTAGTCTACATGGCAGATCTGGGATTCATAGAGGGCTGACTGAAGGTGGGGCAGGGTTGGGTAGAGGCTGGTGGGAAAACAAAAGGCAATGGGGTCTGAGCAGGGTTGTTTCTTTGAGGAAATTCACAACCAAAGAACATTGCTGCGATGGATCAGCCCTTTTCTCCTTCCTGAGAGAGAGGGACCTAGAGCCCTCCAGTCTGAGTCCCTTGGCTGAGAAATCCTTTCATATTCACATCCTGTGGTTGGATAACTAGAACTCATCTTGCTGCTCAGTGTCAAGGCAGGACAATGAGAGATCCTGAGTCGTTGATAAGATCAGGGGATCCTCAGTGTGAGATTGTACTTGAACGTCCTAACTTGGTGCATGGTCAGTCCCATCTAAGACTGCCATGATGTAGGACATAGAATATAGAGAATCAGAGCAGGATGGGGTCTGTTCTGGGAGGCTTGAGTATTTTGTGTGAGCTTTGAGCTCCCGTGTGCCCACCTGCTTTCCTTTCTTGGGTGGGTCTTTGCGAGAAAAAACTTGAAACCAAGGATTGGGTCTTGTCCCTTGTCTTTGATGCTCAAAGATAGTACTCTACCATTTGAACAAAAGCTCCACTTCCAAATTTTTTAGGTGTTTAATTGGAGATAAAGAGTTCTCATGGACTTTGCTGCCAAGGGTGGCATCCAACTGCAGTCCTCAGATCTCAGTTTTCTGAGGGGATAGAATGAAAGGGATGGAAAAGTATCTTTGGCCGGGTGCCAGTATCTCATGGCTGTCATCCTAGGTACTCAGGAGCTGAGATCTGAGGATCACAGTTCAAAGCTGTCAAAAAAGACCTTGAGACTCTTATCTCCAACGAGCCACCAGAAAACTGAAAGTGGTGCTGTGGCTCAAGTAGTAGAGTGCTTGCCTTGAGCTGAAGAGCTCAGGGACAGCACCCAGGCCCAGAGTTCAAGCCCCACAATGGAAAAAAAGAAAAAAAAGAAAAAAATCTATGCCTGCAAAGGATGGTAGAGGTGTGTGGGGTGGAGGGTGTGGGGGTGCTGTGGTTGGGAGACCAGGCTTCACTGTACAGACATTTCCTCCCCAATTTTTCCCCAGTTTGAAGCCAAAGCTTCAAGAGGACATGGCCTGTGACAGGCAGGGAGTGGGCGAATGGGTGCAGTGGTGGGATTGTTGTGTCTGTATTCTCTCCATTGAAGGATGGATTTGGATGCTGGGTGACAAAGTCTGATATGAAGGGTTGCAAGAAGTTTGTAGCCTGATGAAGTTGGGTTTCCTCTGGGTATGCGAAGGTGGCTGAAGCCTAAAGCCGCTGGTGGCTCACAACTGTCATCCTAGCTACTCAGAAGGCTGAGATATGAAGACCATGGTTCCAAGCCAGTTTGTACAGAAAAGTCTGTGAGACTTGAAGGCCAATGGAACACCAGAGAACAGGAATTGATGCTGTGGCTCAAGTGGGAGAGTGAACACCTGAAGATCTAAGGGACAGTGCCCTGGCCCAGAGTTCAAACGCCATGACCAGCTACAAGAAAAGAAGGGGCTAAGTTTTCTGCACAGCGGTGTGTACAGTTGGAACTGCCATGCTGGACTATGAGACATTCCAGATATGTAAGAGGCTTACTGGTTTGTCGATAGTAGGTCTGATGAGGGTAGTGCCAACTTCTTGAGGGTGGGATGTGATCCTAATGGAGAGAGTTCATGGTTCTGTTCTCAGGAACTGCTGAAGCCTTGGGCTGGGCTGTCCATGTGTGTGTGTGTGTGTGTGTGTGTGTGTGTGTGTGTGTGTGTGTGTATGTGTGTGGGTGTGTGGGTGTGTAGGTGTGTCTGTCTGTCTGTGTCTGTATCTGTGTTTGTGTGTGTTTGGAGGTAGAAGACCTGGAGCTTGAACTCATGGCCTAGGTGCTGTTCCTGAGCTTCTCAATAGCTCAAAGCTATTGCTCTGACACTTGACCCACAGCTCCACCTCTGGCTTTTTGGTGGTTCACTGTAGATAAGAGCCTCACAGATTTTCTGGCATGGGCTGGCTTTCAACCGTGGTCCTCAAACCTCAGCCTCCTGAGTAGCAAGGAAGACAAACATGAACCACCCCTATCGGGTGTGTTTGTGTGTGTGTGTGTGTGTGTGTTTGTATGTGTGTATGTGTGTGTAGAGTGGGCTGTAACAAGGACTGCTGGACCCTTTGGTAACTTCTGACTGCTTTTTTGGGGGAGGTACATGGGCTTTGTGGCTGAGGTCTGGGGACCTGGAAGGGTGAGATGCTTGATGGGGACTCAGTACCGTTAAATTATAAGACCAAGGTATCTGTGTGCCCTGGAGCTATCTACTCCCTTGGGCCTGGTTGGTGGCAGAGGGAGCTTGAAGGACGTGGGGGTTATGCCCACAGGGGGTGGCTCCCCAGTGGGACAGAGAGCATGGCCAGCACTTAGTAAGGATGAGAGCCCTGTTACTATGGAGCGCACTGTTATGGGTCAGTCTTTGGGTCTTCTCATCATGATATCTGATGGGCGAGGCCAACCCTATTTTTAATATTGACCCGTGATCTTCAGATGTCAGCCTCCTGAGTAGCTAGGATTATAGGCATGAGCCTCTGGCACCCAGCCTCTGATTCTTTTTGGTATATTAGAGTTTGAATTCAAGGCTTAAGGTCTTCTACCGTTTGAGCAAAGACTTTCTGTCTTGGGCATTTCCAAGATAGAGAATATATGCTCAGCCTGGTCTGGATCAGGATTCCCCACTGCTACCTTTCTGGCCAGACCCTGTTTATAAGAAAGTGAGTTCACTCCATGTCTATTTCGCTTTGCTGGGGTGTTTCATTTCAGCGAGTGGAGGTGGTGTGAAGAGGAAAGACCCCAGAACTGACACCTCCTGGGGGACCTTTGTTCTTGTGACAGAGCCAAGTTATTACTGTGTATGACGAAGAAGCTGCCATCAGACTAACCTGGAACAATGCTCAAAGGTACGTAGGCTGTTGAAATATCAAACCCACCCATGTCTGCTTCCCACACACAACAAGGAGGGAGTGCAGCGCAGGTGGTCCAGCACTGACCCTAGGTGATTATAAATGGATGGTGGTGGTCAGGTGCCGGTGGTTCCCGCACATCCTCCTGGCTATTGGGGAAGCTGAGGTCTGATGGACATGACTCAAAGCCAGTCCAGGCAGGAGAGTCTGTGAAATTCTTCCATAAACGAACAACCCTCCCCCCGACAAAAAAAAGGCCAGATGTGGTGCTGTGGCTCAAGTGGATAGAGCCTCAGCCTTGAGTAAAAGAAGCTCAGAGATGACAACCAGGCCCTGAATCCAAGCGCTAGGACTCACAAAAAAAAGTAATGAAATAAATGAATTGTGGCACCTGTTATCTTACTACCAAAAAGGATGGATTCAATCTTCTCTCTGGTTCTTATAGCCAAAGGTAATGGGCTTCTCTTGATGTTCCTCTAAACCTCTCCTTCTCTCCATTTTCTTTCCAGGCTTCAGTTGCAGGATAGAATTCAGATCATTCCACTCGATATAACCTTATGTACCCTCCCCTACCCGCCTTCCTTGGGGTGGAGATCCTGGATATACTCACCTTTGGGAGGATGAGGCACCGGAGAGATAGGGTAGGTATCCCGAAACTTACACATACACAAACACACACACACACACACGCACACACACACAAACACACTCACACACATTCACCCAGGCAAACTCAGACTAGCCTTTTCCAAAGACATTTTATCCCTTTGGATTATTAACTGAACTAAGAGAGGAACTTGATTTCCTGTAACTGAGTATTTAAACTAGGGCTTGCTAGTTGACATGAAATAAACAGAAGCTCAAAAGAAAGGCTCTGGTGCCTATCACCTCTGGCTCAGGCTCACACCTGAAATCCTGGCTACTTGGGAGGCAGACATCTGAGGATCAAAGATTGAAGCCAGCCATAAGCTGGAAAGCTGGTGAGACTATCTCCATGGAGCCACCAAAAAGTCAGAAGTGGAGCTTTGGCTCAAGTGGTAGAGCACCAGCCTTGAGCACAAAAACTCAGAGAGACAGCTCCCAGATCCTCAGTTCAAGCCCACACAAAGAAATGGACCCATCTTGTTGCCCCAGACTGCCTCGGCCTCGAGTGGCCTCTCATGGAGTGTGATACAGCACCAGTCCCTGGGTAGTGTATCAGAGCCTTCAGAAATTGGGTGGTGGAAGCCAGGCCTTCCCCTTCGTGTGCTCTCAACCCACACCAGCAGGAAGGCAGAGCATGACAAGGCCTTCAGCCTGCAGAGCAGAGAAGACCCCCACTCTGCCAGGGTGATTGGAGCAGGCTTCTTAAAAGCAGCACTTAAAAAGGGGTCTTGCTTAACAAGGAGGATCTGACAGGAAGCACAGAGAGTTAAGATGCTATACATAAAGGACAAGATAGAGGAGTATGTTCATTTCCAGCCAGGGCTGCTGCTGAGAAACTCGGTACAGATGTGCAAGACTGTCCTGAGACAGGCCCGAGGGGTTACAGAAGAACAGCTATCAGGGTTGGAATTGTGTCTTAGCAGTGCTGGGCTTGCCTAGCACACAGGAAAACCTGGGTTCGATTCCTAGGTCCTGCATACACAGAAAAAGCTAGAAGTAGCACCGTGTCTCAGGTAGAAGAGCCCTCGCATTGAGCAAAAGAAGCCTGGGTACAGTGCCGGGCACCAAAGTAAAGCCCCAGGACTATCAACATAAAACAGCACTCTGAGGGACCTTGGAGACAGCTGGATGGCTATGCCCTGTAGCTCTTAGTAGATCCATTCATTTTTTTTGTGTCTCCTTCTTTGACAGAGGGGAGCTGGACACACCTTCTGCCCTGGTACCCCTTGGACCCAGTTATCAACAACCCTCTCATCATCTTCCACCAGGAAATTGAGCAGCTGGCCCCAGAAATCCTCAAATACCAGTTGGGTGGGGAGGGGGAGATAAAGGGCAGGCCCTAGAATTCCTAGTTGGTCTGATCTGCCCCAGATGACCAGGCCATCCAGAGGAGGCAGAGGGGAGCTTAGAGAGAGGTATTGATGTGGAAGGGACCCTTTAATGCCTATGGCCCTACCCAGATTCTGAGCCTCTCCTTTGCTGTCCCTGAAGGATCTAGAGGAGTGACCAGTTGGTAGTGTCTAGAGGGGGACTAGTTGGAAATTCTACAGAACGAAACACCATAAACCATGTGCCAATAGCTCATGCCTCTCATTCTGGCTAATAGGGAGGCTGAGATCCAGAGGATCTTGTTTCCCCAGCACAGGCAGGAAAGTCCCATGACCGTCTCATCTCCAATCTGCAACCAGGAGTGACACCATGGCTCAAATGGTAGAGCACTGGCCTTGAGCAAAATTCATCATCAGGGACAGTACCCAAGTCCTGAGTTCAAGCTCCTCAACCAAAAAAAAAAAAAAAAACAAGAAAGAAAGACACCCCTTGCCTGCAAGAGATGGTGAAGGAGTGGGGTTGCTGTGATTGGGACACCAGCTTCTGGACTTAGTGTACAGACATTTCTAAGAATTCCCCAGTTTTGCCCGTGTAAAGTTACACCATGGTGGGCGTTGCCTTACCAAGAACTCCAGAAGTCGTGGCCTTTCTTAGGCAGGGAGTGAGTGAATGGGAACAGGAGGGGGAGGGTAGTGTCAATTATATTCTCTCCATCCATGGAAGAAAGTTTTTGCATGCTGGTGTCAAAGTTTGAAGTGAAGGGTTGCATGTGGTTTGTGGCCTGACAAGTTGGGTTTCCCCTGGGTGTAAGAAGTTCGCTGAAACCAGGTGCTGCCAGTGGCTCACAACTGTCATCCCAGGTACTCAGGAGACTGAGATCTGAGGATTGCGTTTCAAAGACAGCTTGGGCAGGAAAATCTGTGAGACTTTATCTCCAGTGAACCACCAGAAAACTGGAAGTGGCGCTGTGGCTTCAGTGGTAGAGCATGCACCTTCAACTAAAGAGCTGAAGAACTGTGCAAAAGTCCAAAGTTCAAACCCCATGACCAACAACCAAAAATAAGGTAGGTGCGTTTACTACATATTGGTGTGTAGAGCAGGAAATGGCATGCTGTGTCATGAGCAATTCCAGACATGTGAGAGGCTCTCAGTTTTGTCTACAGTTGGTCTGAGGATGGCAGTGCCATCTTCTCAAGGGTTGGGATGTTCAGGTGCTCAGGAACTGCTGAGGCCTTGGGCTACTCATGTGGTGTGTGTGTGTGTGTGTGTGTGTGTGTGTGTGTGTGTGTGTGTGTGTGTGTATTTTTCCTTCATCTTTCTCTGTCCCCTTCCTGGGTTCCTGTCTGCCTCTCTCTGACCTCAGATGGTGCCCCTACTCTGCAGCAACCTTGCCTTTAGCCCCCTATCAGGGTCTACAATATGTCATAAATTGCCAGAGACTTGCATATTCCAGCTTTTCTTTGGGACCCAAGTCCAGTTGTCCATATCTTTGGCAACCTCCAGGGGATTCTGGGTTAGCAGGGCTGGCTGGCACAGGTTCTCCCCTGCCACAGGGTAGGGGGGTGCAGGGGCTCAGTCATGCAATGTCCTGTCCTTTTCCTCTGCTGGGCCTCTGGCTTCATGTCCCTCCCTGGAGGCAAGCAGTGGAGTGGGGGAAAGGTGGTTGCCAGTGGCTCTGGCCAACTCGAACCTGATAGCTGACTGAAAGCTAGCCAAGCAAGGAGGATCCAGGGCTACATGTGAGGTGAGGCCAAGGTGGCTTGGAAGTTAACCGTCGGTGTCTAGGAAATGTCAATGTACTTTACCACAGGAAAGTCTGTCTTTTGGCCCCAGCTGGGCCTCTGTAGGTCCTTTAGACAATTCCAGATGCCAGATGTCCAGAATACAGAGGCACAGACTTTTGATTCCTGGGCCAGGGAACTGGGGGATGAGAGACTGGTATGGCCAATACCTCAATGTTCTGGGGCATTGGCCTTGATGTTGCGATGCCCCTCTTGTGTATGTTCACTTCTTAATCCAGTGCTGGCCACACACTGGCCACTTGTGGAAGTGCTGTGGAAGTGGCAGGAGCGGAAGTGAGATATAGGATGACCAAAATCTGGATTTATGGTCTGTGGGAATGGGGATGGAAAGGGTGTCCATTAAGAAAAAACATCTCAGAGCTGGAACTCAGGGCCTAGCCACTGTCACTCAGCTAACACTCTACCACTTGAGCCACAGCTCACCTTCCATCTTTTATAGTAGTTTAGTGGAGAGAAGAGTCTCATGGACTTTCCTGCCAGGGCTGGCTTCAAGCTGCCATCGTAAGAGCTCATTCTTTTGAGTAGCTGGGATTGATGGTATGAGCCATTGGCAACTGCTAAGGATGTTACCGTGTGTACGTGCATGTTTGTGCACGTGTGTGTGTGTGTGTGTGTTTACGAATCTTGAACTCAGAGCCTAGGTGGTATCCTTTAGCTTTTTCGCACAAGGTTGGTGCTGTACCACTTGAAATATGGTAACTCCGCTTCCCAGCTTTTTGGTGATTCATTGGAGAGAAGAGTGCCCAGGCTAGCTTTGAATCTTGATTGATCCTCAGGTGTCACTCTTGAGTAGCTAGGATTAAAGGCATAAGCCACTGGCATCCAGGTACAAGGATGTCTTCTCATACTCTCTTCTGTTCTAACACATTGTCTACTTGCCCTGGCCTAGATCCTCTGACCTTCACATCAGCTCCCAGAAGCCGCTGACTGTGTGGAGAACATAAAGCTCAAACTTGATCCTATTTCTTTGTCCTCAGGGGAGGGAATGTTTCCTCTGAAGCCTGGGGTAGAAGGGGTAGCTGCAGATGGGTTCTGGGCTGGGAGAGAGGTACTCTGTTTTAGCCAAGAAGGGAGGTGTGGCCAGATGCCAATAGCTGAAGCTGTCCTATTCCTAGCTCCTGGAGAGGCTGAGATGTGAGGATTACCATGCAGAGCCAGTCTAGCTAAAAGAGTCTGTGAGACTCTCTTCTGCAAATAACCAACCAAAAGCTGTAAGAAAAGCTCTGGCTCAAGTGGTAGAGTGGTAGCCTTGAATGATAAAACTGAGGGACAGAGCCCAGGCCCTGAGTTTAAGCCCTAGCAAGAAGATGCGTGGGTGCCCGTGCATGCACACACATGCTCACACACAAACACACACACACACACACACACACATCCACCGCCCCACACACACACAAAGAGGAAGGTGGTAATGATGAGCTGAGCTAGAACTGGGGGCAGTCCTGAGGCATAGTCACAGTAAACTCTCAAGGCAGATCAAGTGGTTTCTCCCTAAGTCCTTCTTGGGCTGAGTGGGTCTGGGCCATGGCAGTAAGTTCCATGGAATCTGCCCCTCCATCCGTGCATGGTGCCATAGGACGGAGGAAAGGACACTATGGGTGCTCCTTTGTAGTCAGTCCACAATTGCAAACTTTTATCTATCCCCAAGCACTGGAGAGGAAAGCAGGGCTCCAAGCCCTGGGACTCCTGGCATAGCGACTGCTACAAGCATCAGCCAGCCGGCTGTGGATTCCTGAGCCTACAAGTCTGTCACGAGCCCAACTAAACACCTGCCCAAAGTGTGCCTATAGATTCACACTCTTGTGATACCCACGTGAGTGGGCATTACCTGCTATGCCATCTTGTAGCTCCTGCCCCTCCTGGCCCAGAACTATGATCTGAGATGTCAGTTTACTGCTCAGATGCACACTGCACCCATGACTGATGCCATTCTGATGACCCGGTTGATGACCTCCATGCCCCAAGGCTGGACCCTTCTCTGATACTCTGGCCTATTCCATACACAAAGGCCGCCAAAGAGGCTGCTCTGAAGACACCTAGACATTGGGTGACCCGACCCTCAGGGGCCCATTGGAAAGTAGTCTGCCTAGAACCACAGAGTGAGGTCCAAGCAGGTGTGGGTCACGGGGCTCAAACTCTGGGCCTGGAGACTGTCCCTCAGCTCTTCAGCTTACCACTTGAGCCACAGAGCTTCTTCTGGTTTTCTGGTGGTACCTTGGAGATCAGAGTCTCCTGGATTTACTTGCCTGGGCTGGCTTTGAACCACGATCCTCAGATCTCAGCCTCCTGAGGACCTAGGAGGACATGTGTGAGCCACATGCGCTTAGCTGATCTGGCCTTTCACCACAGTGGGCTAGGAGCTTCTGAAAGCTTTTCTTTATTTTTTTCTCTGCCAGTACTGGGGCTTGAACTCAGAGTCTGGGCCCTGGTCTCTTAATTTTTTCTCAAGTCTGGCACTTTACCACTTGAGCCACATTTCCATTTCTGGCTTTTGGTAGTTCATTGGCAAGAAAAGAGTCCCACTACCTTTCTTCCCCTGAGCTGACTTTGACCCACGATATCTGATCTCAGTCTCCTGAGTAGCTAGGATTTACAGGGGTTAAGCCACTGGTGACATCTTTTGTTAAAGAAGAGTTCTTCCCTGCATTTGCCCTGACTCCTCCATGCAAAGGAGGCCTCTAAGGGTCAGGAGCTGTTAAAAATAAGCTTCCAGCCACTGGAAATGGCTGGGGTCCGTGGTGAAAAGCCAGGCTAATATTTCCCCTGGGCCCCATTCTGGGACCCCACCCTCTGCCCTACCTGTGACTCAAGTACAAACTTGACCCAGTCTTGAATGTCCTGCCAGACTTGTCTGAAGCCACAGAACCTTCATTCCACCCACACCACCTGCTCTAAACCACACCTCAGGAACTTTACCCATGCTGTACCTTCTGTCTGAGGATCTCTGTCCTGTTCCACATCTTAGAACTCCTGTGGAATTTTGGCACTGGTTATATCACCTCCTGGAGCAAGTCTTTCCTTCCCTTTTCCCTCTTTTTTTTAATATTGAATTGCTACTGATGGAACTTGTGAAGACTGACTGGCAAATGGTCTATCTTGGTGTGTGTTTGTGTCAGTCTGGGGGTTTGAATTCATGGCCTTGACAGTATCCCTGAGATTTGTGCTCAAGGATAGCACTCTAGTACTTGAACCACAGTTATACTTCTGCCTTTTTGGGTGTTTAATTGGAGAAAAGTGTCTCATATAGTCTTTCCTACTTGTAATTTTGACCCTCAGATCTCAGCCTCCTGAGTAGCTAAGATTACAGGACACCTGACCTCTACCTCTTACTTCTAACCTCGGCCCTCCTCTGAGTCCTAGAAGAATATGTCTCACCAGGGTCCGGTTTTTGCCAGTCTTGGGGCTTAAACTCAAGGTCTGGGCATGTTCTTGAGCTTCTTTTGCTCAAGGCTAGTACTCTATCACTTAAGTCACAGTGCCAATTTTGGCTTTTTCTTTTTCTGTGGCACTGAGGAATTGAACCTAATCATGGAAGGGTGCTAGTTAAAGTTACATAAAACATGAATTATAATGTGAATGAAATTCATGGTTCCATTACTTGCTCTAAGAAAACAATTATGCCTTTTGTTTTGAATTATATTTCTTTGAGAATGTGTAACATTCATAGATTTCACTCTTAAAATTGATAACAATTATATTATATCAAGTTGATTCAAACTTGTATTTGAAAATTGCACACTTAACACAAATATACTCCCACTTTCTTTAACACATAATAAAAATAACAGTATAGCAAAACTTGGTGTTAGCCGTTCATTTGTAGAATCCTAGAAACTCAGGAGGCTAAGACCTGAATATTTTAGTTAAATGTCAGTGCAAACAGACAAAAATGTGAAAAATTATCTCCAATTATCCAGCAAGGTGAGGATGTGGCTCAAGGAATAGAGTGTCATCAGCCATCAGCAAAAAATATAAGGGAGACCATTAAACATTGAGTTCAAGCCCTAAATATGGCACATACACATAAGACAACAACAAAAAAGTAGGATGAGCATCAATAATGAAGACAAAATAGGAAAGATCATGAGAAATGTGTAAACATCTTGCAGACAGAAATCATTTGACAGAATTTTGATTCATGAGAGGGAAAAGTCACAGACTCATTTGTACAATCTTATTGTAGTCATTTGTGTTGAAACTTGGCTATGGGTAACTTGTGAAAGAACAGACTAGACTACCTGACAGTGCAGACATTGCCTGTGACTATGCACCATCCCATTCTGCAAAAATCTAAAATAGTGCTTGTAAATTTTTTGTAAAAAAAAAAAACCACATTAGAGACTGGTCCACACAGACTAGGGTCCTTATTTTGAGGCTTCAGACCAGTGCTTTTGTTGATAAACAGTCATATTTTATGTCTCTTCCTTTGTGCAGCTATACCTTACTTAGCTGGCACCAACCCAAGGCTTTGAACTAGACCCCTGCCTAAATCCCTCCCTTTTTTCAGCTACAACTCATTTCACATGCTATCTATGTTTTAACATTGTCTTCCTATTCTCCACAAGAAAACTCTTATACTCATGTAAACCCACTACACATAATCTAGGTAGATAAGGGAGTAAGGGTTTAGCATTGGCTGAGGCTCTCATCTGTTGGTTTGCTCCCTAATAAATCTGTGCTATACTATCTCTTTTTTCTTCATGGCTTTTGAGTCTGACAAATGATTGATTTGGTTTCATGTAATCCCATTTATCCAAATTTACTTTGGAAGTTTTGACCTGTGCCAAGGAGACCTTGTGTTTCCCCTAACTCTTCCTGTAACATTCTCAAGTTATCCCGACTTACATTGAGGTCTTCGATCCACTTGGGATCAATTCTGGTGCAGGGGTATATATAAGGATATAACTAAAGTTTTCTGTGTACAGACAATTCTTTCAGCACAATTTTTGAAAGAGGCTGTCTTTCTTCCATCCTGGGTTTCTGACTTACTTATCAAAAATTATGTGCCTATAGGAGTAGCTTTATTTATGGGCCTTCAATTCTGTTGTATTGATTAAATTCTGGGCTTCCTTTGGAAAGAATGGCATTACCCATTCCTGAGGAAATGGAAAGAATGGAAAAAAATGATATTAAGTGAAATAAGCCAGATCCAATTAAATATATGCTGCAAGGTTTTCCTCATTTGAAATAGCTGCACTATGTCCATAAATCTACAAGTTAATCCAATAGATAGTAAAAGACAAATAATTCCTCTTGGACATGATTAACTAACAGCACTCTAAACATTCACATGGCAAGAAGAAGGGAAGCTATTCTTAGGAGAGGATAACAATGGCTCAAAATGTATGTGCATATGACCAGATAAATGTTGCTGTTGCCATGAACTCTAAGAATCAATCATACATGTGAAGTGCATATATCTGTATATAATTTTAAAAGATGTCATAGAAACAACCTACTTCTCTGTAAACTCAACAGCAAGATTCTAAGTTTAGAAGATAAAATTGAGGAAAGTTTTCAACACAAACTAAAATGCACAGTGGAAAAGGTGGGAGAGAAAAGAGAAGATGAAAAGTAGAATAGCTAACTATTGAAGAATTCATAAACAATTTCCAAACTATACAAGAGAGCTGGGGTACAGTTCAGTTGTAGAAACAGACTAATATATACAAAGCCATGGGTTCAATCTCCAAGAAGGCCTAATAATAAGTTAATAAATAGTAGTAATACAATAGTTACTTGAAATATATACTTTCATATTAGAGAGGCCTGAGTCCTCAAAAAGTAAACAAAATATTTTCAATTCTTGTACCCATTGACATAAAACTACAAGAATGAAAAGGAAATAGTTTCCTTTTCTATACTTTCTTTTCCTTTTCTGTTTTCTTCTTTTCTTTTTTCCTTTGGCACTACTGGTGCTTGAATTTGCTCAGCCTCTAACCACTTTAGACTATTTTTCTGGCCAAGCCTTTCTTGAGCAATCATCTTTTACCTGTGATTTCCACAAACGTGAGATAACAGGGAAATTACACTATATCTAGCTTACTTTGGTTTTGTAATTTCTCACTATATTTTTGTCAAAACTGGCCCTGATATCAGTCTTCTAAATCTCTGCCTTCTAATTAGCAGGGTATATTTCATCTGAAGCTTGGACCCAGACTATTTTTCAATGTAAACATTCAATATTGACTTCTGTTTTCTAGATATCAATAAATTCTATTGAGGTTAGTATGGATCTTTATGAAGTTATAAGAAGAACACAGAGATATCCTTGGAAAAATTTTCCTGATTTCTTTAAATATTTATAGTATGACATCACAAGTAGGACATTAATATTTCACAAGTACTTTATGCAGATTTCAGTAGTTTTATTTTGCACACATATTAAGTCAAATATAATTTTATCAATTCTATATGAATATACCATATTTACAGATACGTTTCTTTACCACAAATGAGTCTGTCTCATGCTTCCCTTTTATAATTAAACCCACTACTTCTCTTTGTCCCATCCCAAACCTATTTCATCCTGGCAAACATGGCAATTTTTTTCTCTGAATTATAGATCATGCAATAAATAAGCTTTTAAGATTGCCTTCAAATATATGATAGATTATTCCCAGTTATTGTATGCTTTAATATTGTATTGTATTCACTCGAGTTGCTTTTGGTTCTGTCAATAGAGAATGTAGTACAATTTGTTTCCCATTCACCTGAAGAAAGACTGAATTGATTTCCATTTCTTTGACTAGAGGAAGTAATGCTGCTATAAACCTCTGTGTTTTGGCCTTTGGGTAAATGTTACATTTTATTTCTATGAGACAAATCCTAAAGAGCTCAATTCCTGTGCTATACTGTGCGTGCTTGCATATTTCATATTCTAGGAACCTGTCACAATGTTTTTAGAAGTGGCTTTCCCATTTGACATTCCTTCGTGCATCCAGTTTCTCTGTTCCTGATAGCATTTAGTATGGTCATTATTGTATTATGAGGAGTAATTCTCATACATGTTTTATGATGTCATTTTAATTTTAATCTGAGGATGTGCAGAACAACAATTAAGTCACATAAAGAAGAACGAAAGAGAAGAAAAGGTGAAAAGGATAAGAAAGAAAGAAAGAAAAAAAGATCAGATACACTTTAAATCACATCAAGGTTATATCTATTACCATCATACATGTAACAGTATGTAAATAGTAGTTTTATTGCATATTGGGGAAACAAATTTTTTCCTGAATATTTTAAATTTCTGGTTGGTTAAACACCTAGATGTGGGAATTCTGGTTACTGAAGGTTAACTCTATAAAGTACTTCATTGGTTTCAGGTATCCACTTGGAATGTATATCCAGAGGCTAAGCAGGAATTACTGTAAAGATCAACAAGAAACTTGAACCTCTTGTTTTGCCATAATTATTCACTAAATACAACATAGATAAATTGGATTCTGTACCTCCTCCTCTTCCTCCTCCTCCTCCTTGCTCTTTTACTTCTTCTTCTTCTTGCTCTTCTTCTTGCTCTTTTTCTTATTGATCTTCTTCTTCTTGCTCTTCTTCTTCTTGCTCTTCCTCTTCTTGCTCTTCCTCTTCTTGCTCTTCTTCTTCTTGCTCTTCTTCTTCTTCTTCTTCCTTCTTCTTCTTCCTTCTTCCTTCTTTCTTCTTCTTCTTCTTCTTCTTCTTCTTCTTCTTCTTCTTCTTCTTCTTCTTCTTCTTCTTCTTCTTCTTCTTCTTCTTCTTCTTCTTCTTCTTCTTCTTCTTCTTCTTCTTCTTCTTCTTCTTCTTTCTTCTTCTTCTTCCTCTTCTTCTTCTGTTTCTTCTTTTTCCTCTTCTACTTTTCTCAGTGCTGAAGATCCAACCCAGGTCCTCTCACATGCTAGGCTTGGTCTTTACCAGAGTTCTACATCCCAACCCTCTACAGCATCTAAAAAGCTAGTTTGATAGTTTCTCAATGTTTAATAATCAACATAAATTTTTCTTTTCCTTTCTAGTCTCCAATACAGGGAAAAGTGGTGGGGGAAAAATGGGACAGTCATCTAGGGAAAACTTTTCTGATTATCATATTTTAGTATTTTTGTTCAGTTGACAATTAAAAATATGTTAACATATAATTTAAATCCTATTTTTAAAATTTCTTCATAGGAGCAAAGACCAACTAAAAATTTTGGTCAATTTTATGTATAAAGTTCACAATGCTGTGAACGATTCTATAAGAATCTTTTAAAACATTCTTCTGACATGACTTTTACCATCTCCTTCGAGGCAAAGCTGAAGTCTATAGATTAAATATTCGAATCATTGTATGCATTAGAAACAATGAAAAATATGTCAAACAATAAAAAGGACAATTATCAATCAAACAGATGCTTATCATCTTGACAGGTGGAAAACAACTGTCTGAGAATGTGCAGAATTACTGAAAGGACAATACTTGAATTCAAAACAAAAAGAAATCATTTAAAATATTGAAAGACAAACATGCACCAATAGGTCATACCTGTAATCCTAGATGGTCAGGAGGCTCATTAATGGCTAAAGAAAAGCAAGAATAACCTGGAAAACATCAAGTGATAACCTTTCATAATTCAAAGGACACTATCACAGAAGTGAAAACATATCTAACAGATAGAGGACACATATTTGTTAATACTACAATGTTAATACTACAATTATCCTGAATCTTAAGTATTTATATATCTTCTAATTCTATATACATTTTTTGTGAATAGGATATTTCTTTAAAGAACATATGTAAATTAATAGTCAAAAGGAGGAGCATATGAAATAAGCTCCTCTTTAGTATCTAACAAAAATTAAAAGAAAATTCACTAATGTGACCATTATATAAAAAGACGACACAAAATATAGTAATGCATTTGTGGAGAAATTGATATACTCCACATAGCGTATCAAGTTGTATAATACTGCAATCATTTTAGCAAGCAAGTTTTCAAGTCTTTGAAAGGTCAAAGAGAATTGTATACGATCCAGCCATTACATTTCTATGTATGTATTAAAGAGAAGTAAAAAACTTTTTTGGACTGGTAATGTACTTCATTGACAGTGCACTGGAACAGTACATGTGCGACCCTGGAAATAATCCCCCAAAACAAATTTTGAAAAGACACACTAGAGATGATATATGCTGGACAATTTCATGTACAAGATAATGATTACATTTCTGGTGAAGTATTGTTGTTTCCTCTTTTGTTTCCCTTTCCAATCCCTTCCCCTCTCCCTATCTCTACCCCCTACCCTCCCACCCCACCACCACCAGCAAAACCACCACCACCACCACCCTGCCAAAGTAGTAAAGTTTGTTTTTTGACATAACGACTTGTATGTCTCATTGTTGTAATGGGTCCACATGTATCCCTATTTAAACAATTAGTTTTTCCCTTCCTCTCCACAAATTATACCAACATCAAATACAGTGAAAGCAGGGGTTATACCGTGGGGGAGGGACATACAAAGCAACAAAGAAATCATGCTATAAATATAAAAGAAACAATCGAAATAAAGAAAAAAACATTTGAATCCTTATCTTGGGGTTCATGTCACCTAACATCAACTTGTCTGACAGTTACTGTGTGTCTCAGACATATAATAGTTATTGCAAATAAGAGAAACCTTGAGACCTATGTTTCTTTGGGCCTGGCTTACTTGACTTAATATACTTTTTTCCAAGTCTTTCCATTTCCTAACAAATGGGGCAATGTCATCCGTTCTGATGGAGGCATAAAATTCCATTGTGTGTGTGTGTGTATATATATATATATATATATACCACATTTTCTTGATCCATTCATCAACTGAGGGGTATCTGGTCTGGGTCCATATCTTAGGATGGTAAATAATGCAGCAATAAACATAGATGTGCTGGTAGCTTTAGTATGGTCTTGATTGGGATCATGTGGATAAATGCTAAAAAGAGAGATTGCTGCATCACAGGGGAGCTCTATGTGGAGTCTTTTGAGGAACCTCCATACTGCTTTCCAAAGTAGGTGAACAAGTTTACCCTCACACCAACAATGTAGAAAGGTTCCCTTCTGTCCACGTCCCCTTCAGCATCTGTTGTTATTAGAGTTTTTGGTTATAGCCACTCATTTGTTTATAGCCCACTTATTTATTGGGCACAAAGTGGCAAATCCTTCCATGCTCCTGGAATGGAAGAATCAGCATCATGAAAATGGCAATACTTCCAAAGGCTATCTACATGTTCAATGCGATACCTATCAATATTCCTACCTCATTCTTCAAGGAAATAGAAGAGGCAATCCAAAAAGTCATATGGAACAATAAAAGACCCCAAATATCAAAGAACTATCTTTCCCAGAAAGAAAAGGGCTGGAAGAATATCAATACCAAATTTCGAACTCTACTACAAAGCCATAGTAATTAAAACAGCTTGGTACTTGCACAAGAACAGACCTCAGGACAAAAGGAAGAGAATTGAAAACCCAGAAATGAACCTACAGACATATAGCAATATAATATTTTTTTCAGGAAATGGAAACAAGAAGTTTTTTATTACACTGTTTGTGTTTTTTTTTATTTTTATTTTTTATTGTGAACATACTGTACAGAGGGGTTACAATTACATGGGCAAGATAACGAGTACATTTCTTATCAAGCATTGCAGCCTCCTCCTTTGTTTACCCTTCACGTCCCTTTTCAGCCTCCCCCCCGCCCCCCCTTTCAATCTCTCCCCCCACCAAAGTTGTAAAGTTCGTTTTCAACATGACAACTTGTACTTCTCATTGTTGTAACGGGTCCACAGTTATCCTTAAACGACTTGTTTTTTCTCTTCTCCTCCACAAATTCTACCGACATCAAATATAGTGAAAGCAAGGGTTATACTGTGGGGAAAGGACATACAAAGCAACAAAGAAATAATCTTATAAATGCGTTAGAAGCAAATAGATGAAAGAAAAAAACATTTAAATACATATCTAAGGGTTCATTTTCCTAACATCACATTATCTGACCTTAACTGCTTGACTCATACATATATTAGATATTGCAATAAGGGAAACCATGGGACCTATGTTTCTTTGGGCTTGGCTTACTTCACTTAATATAATTTTTCCAAGTCTTTCCATTTCCTAACAAATGGGGCAATGTCATTCTTTCTGATGGAGGCATAGAATTCCATTGTGTACATATACCACATTTTGTTGATCCATTCATCTACTGAGGGGAATCTGGGTTGACTCCATATCTTAGCTATGGTAAATAATGCTGCAGTAAACACAGTTGAGCTGGTAGTTTTAGTGTGGTCTTGTTGGTAAACATTTGGGTAAATGCCCAAAAGTGGGATTGCTGGGTCATAGGGGAGCTCTATGTAAAGTCTTTTGAGAAACTTCCGTACTGCTTTCCAAAATGGTTGAACAAGTTTACACTCACACCAACAATGAAGTAAGGTTCCCTTCTGTCCACATCCCCTCCAGCATCTGTTGTTATTAGAGTTCTTGATTTTTGCCATTCTAACTGGGGTGAGGTGGTATCACAATGTTGATTTGCATTTCCTTTATAGCTGGGGAGGTTGAGCATTTCTTCATGTGTCTCTAGGCTATCCTTTCTTCTTCAAAGAAGTTTCTCCCACTTATTTATTGGGCAGTTGTTTCTTTGAGGATTTGTTGTTGGGGGATTTAATTTTATGAGTTCCAAGTATATTTTAGATATGAGACCCTTGTCCGTTGTATGGCTAGTGAAGATCTTCTCCCAATCCGTGGGCTTTCTATTGATCTTGCTAGCTATGTCCTTTGCCATGCAGAAGCTCTGCAACTTCATGCAATCCCATTTGTCAAACTTTTCTTTGATTTGTTGTGTTTCCGGGTCTCTATTAAGAAAATTTCCTCCTGAGCAAAGGAGACCTAGGGTTTCTCCTATTCCATCTGTAATGTTTTCAGAGTGTCTGCTTTGACTCCGAGGTCTTTGATTCAATTGGAGTTGATTCTGGTGCAGGGTGATATATAAAGTTCTAGTTTGAATTTTCTACAAGTAGTTAACCAATTTTGCCAGCACTATTTACTGAAGAGGCTGTCTTTCTTCCATTCTATTTTTTTAGCTCCCTTATCGAAGATTAGATGGCTATAGGTCTGTAGGTTCATTTCTGGGTTTTCAATTCTATTCCATTGGTCCTAAGGTCTGTTCTTGTGCCAGTACCAAGCTGTTTTGATTACTATGGCTTTATACTAGAGTTTGAAATTTGATATTGATATTCCTCCAGCAGTGTTCTTTCTGTTGAGGAGCATTTTTGCTATTCGGGGTCTTTTATTGTTCCATATGAATTTTTGGATTGCCTCTTCTATTTCCTTGAAGAATGAAGTTGGAATTTTGATAGGTATCGCATTGAATTTGTAGATAGCCTTGGGAAGTATTGCCATTTTCACGGTGTTAGTCTTTCCAATCCAGGAGCATGGGAGGTTTTGCATTTTCTAAGTTCTGTTTTGATTTCCTTTTTCAATTTTTAAAATTTTTCATCTTAGAGGTCCTTCACTTCTTTGGTTAAGTTAATTCCGAGGTATTTTATTTTTTGTGGAGCTATTACAAATGGAGTTGCTTTCCTAATTTTAGCCACACTTTTCTCATTGTTGGCATACAGCAAAACCATTGATTTTGTGGGGTTAATTTTATACCCTGCTATTTTGCCAAAGTTTTGAATCAGCTTGAGGAATTTGGGAGTGGAATTTATGGGATTCTTTAAATACAAGATCATGTCATCTGCAAAAAGGGAGAGTTTTATTTCTTCTTTTCCAATTTGTATACTATTTATGTTTGCATCTTCTCTTATTGCTGTAGCTAGGCATTCTAATACTACATTGAAGAGAAGTGGAAAGAGTGGACATCCTTGTCTTGTTCCTGAGTTAAGAGGAAATGGCTTTAGTTTTTCACCATTAATTATAATGCTGGCTGTAGGTTTGTCATATAGAGCCTTTATTGAATTGAGGAATGTTTCATGGATTCCTAATTTTTCCAAAACCTTCATCATAAACGGGTGTTGGATCTTGTCGAATGCTTTTTCTGCATCTATTGAGTTAACCATGTGGTTCTTATCCTTGCTACTGTTGATGTGATGAATAATATTAATTGATTTGCATATATTGAACCAGCTTTGAATCCCTGTTTGATCGTGTTTTATGATTTTTTGGATGAATTGTTGAAGTCGATTGGCCAAAATTTTGTTGAGAAGTTTTTCATCAATGTTCATCAAAGAAATTGGTCTATAGTTCTCTTTCTTTGATGAGTCCCTGCCTGGTTTTGCGATGAGTGTTATGATTGCTTCATAGAATGTGTTCGGTAATGAACTTTCTCTTTCAATTTCATTGAATAGTTGGAGGAGTATTGGTGTGAGCTCTGCTTTGAAAGCCTTGTAAAATTCTGCTGTAAAACCATATAGTCCTGGACTTATCTTAGCTGGGAGGACTCTTATTGCCGTTTCTATTTCAATGCTTGATATGGGCCTGTTAAGATGGTTTAACTAATCTTGGTTTAGTTTTGGCATGTCAACATTTGCTAGGAAAAGGTCCATTTCTGCCAAGTTCTCAAACTTATTAGCATAAAGTTTTGAGAAGTGTTCCCTTATAATGTTCTGAATCTTGGTTGTTTCCATGGTGATGTTTCCATTCTCATCTCTGAGTTTACTTATTTAGGAGTGTTCTCTTCTTTTTCTGATAAGATTTGCTAAGGGTCTGTCAATTTTGTTAATTTTTTCGAAGAACCAACTTTTTGTTTTGTTGATTCTTTCTATAGTTTTTTTGGTTTCTAATTCTTTTAATTGATTTAATTTTAATTATTTTTTTCCGTCTACTGGATTGGGTTTTATCTTACTGCTCTTTTTCAAGGAGGTTTAGATGTCTCATTAAATTGTTGGTTTCAGATCTCTCCAATTTGTTGATGTAGGAGCTCAGAGCTATAAACTTGCCTCTGAGTACTGCCTTTGCTGTGTCCTAGAGGAGCTGGTAATTTGTGTGCTCAATTTTGTTGAATAGCATTAACATTTGAATTTCCTTTCTAATTTCTTCCATAACCCACTCGTGATTCTGCAGTGTGTTGTTCAGCTTCCATTATTACCGGACTTTCTTTGGTGGCTTTGGTTGTTGAGTTCTAATTTTATTCCCTTGTGGTCAGAGAGAATGCAAGGTATAACTTTAAAGTTTCTTAATTTGGACAAGTTTGCTTTGTGGCCTAAAATGTGGTCTATTTTAGAAAATGTTCCATGTGCTGCTGAGAAAAACATGTGTTCTGTTGCTCCTGGGTGAAATATTCGGTAGATGTATGTTAAAACTAGTTGATCTATGCAGCTGTTTATATCTGTGGTTTCTCTGTTGAGTTTTTTCCGAGTTGATCTATCTATTGGGGAGAGTGGTGTGTTAAAATACCCAACAATTAATGTCTTTGGATCTATGTGGGATTTGAGGGAAAGTAATGTTTCTTGGATAAATTTGGGTGCTCCATTGTTTAGCGAATAGATATTTAGAATTGTAATATCCTCCTGAAGTAGATATCCCTTAATTAGTATGTAGGGACCTTCTTTATCTCTTCTCAAGAATTGTAATTTGAAGTCTATTTTATCTGATATTATGATTGCAACTCCTGCCTGTTTATGGGGCTGTTTGCTTGGTAGATTTTGTTCCAGCATTTAACATTGAAAATGTGTTTGTTTTTATGGGCAAGATGTGACTCCTGAAGGCAGCAGATAGAAAGATCTTGTTTTTTAAACCAACTAGACAGTCCAAGACGCTTAATAGGACAGTTAAGTCCGTTAATGTTGATAGATAGGACTGAGAGGTATTTGGGAGTTCCTGCCATGTTATCCACCTTCTTGGGGGGCTGCAAAAACTGGGGTTTTCCTATGGTTCTTGGATTCTCAGTTTGGGTGCAGTTTCTTGGCCTTTATTGTGGTCTTGTTAGTTGTCTATGAGTAGGACATCTATAAGAATCTTTTGTAGGGCTGATTCGGTGGAGATGTGTTGTTTCAATTTTTCTTTGCTATGGATGGTTTCTATTTGGCCTTCATTTATGAAGGAGAGTTTAGCTGGGTACAGTATTCTTGGTTGATAGTTGTTTGTTTTTAGGGCATGTCATACATCCTTCCAGGCTCTTCTTGCTTTGATTGTCTCTGCTGAGAAATCTGAGGTGATTCTAATTGGTTTCCTTATATAGGTGATTAATCTTTTCTCCTTGACAGCTTTAAGGATCTTTTCCTTGGTCTGAGTTGATCCTGTGTGGATTATAATGTGATGGTGGGATGTCCTATTTTGTTTTGGTCTATTTGGAGTTCTAAAAGCTTCTTGTATCTGAGTAGGCCTACCTTTTTGCATGTTTGGGAAGTTCTCTGCTAGGATCCTGTGAAACAAATTTCGTAGACAATTCACTTCTGTTTCTAGGTGCTCTTCTACACCAATTATCCTTAGATTAGCTCTTCTGAGGCTGTCTTCCAAGTGTTGGATACAGCTATCATATTTCTTGGACTTGTCTTGGATGGTTGTATGTTCTTTCTCTATAATATCTAGGCTGTCTTCAATCCCCGAGATTCGATATTCTTCATGGTCTAACCTGTGTCAAGACATTCTACTTTGTTTTTTATTTCTTTCCTTCTAATTGGTCAGATTTGATAGCTTCAAGTTCTTTGTTGAAGCTTTGTTTTAGATCTTGTATTTACTTCTTTTCTTTCTTAATTTGGTGGTCAGTGTTTATTCTCAAATCAACTTGTTGATTGGTTATGGTTTCCTTGGACTCCCATTCCTTCTGTAGGGTTCCATTCAGCATTCCCTTTGTGGTCTCCCTGACTTCCTTCAGCTCTTTGTTAGTGGAACCCATGAATGCCTTTAGTCATCTTTGTGTATTTTCATCCTGCTCTCTCAATTCCTGTATTACTCTTTGCTTAGCTTCCTCCCATTCATGCCATTCCTGTAGTTCTCTTTGAGTGTTCTCAAGCTGCTCACACAAATCCTGTATCCGTTTTTGAGTAGCTTCCTCAAGCTCATGATATTCCTGTATAAACCTTTGGATTGCCTCCTCTCTCTCCGTATCACACTCATACAGAGTCCTTTGTAGGTTTTCAATCTTTTCGTTTATCATATTTCCCAGCAGTGTTTGTAGAGCTATTTGGGAACTCTCCTCTGGATTATTCATTATCTGTTCTGTCCGTGATTATCATGAGTGGGAGTGGAGATCCCCGGACTTGCCATTTTTCTTGTGTTTTTCCGGCTTACTCTGACCATTTGGGATTTAAATAACACCAGTTTTGTGCTAGAACTCTATCTTAAGTCAAGCATCAACCAAAGTCAGAATTTCCACAGTCAATAGTCTGCAGATACAATCTAGTTCAACAGATATATATTAATGGGCTAGGAACCGCAGAGAAGAATTTGGAAAACCAGAAATTATTAAGTTTAGGGAGTAATGTGGGTAAAAAGTAGGAATAGAGTGATGTGGGAAGGTACAGGGAAAGTAAACTTAACTAAGTCCTAATCTCAGAGCAGGAAATAGTTTGGATAGGATGAAAGTAGAGAGAGAGAAAAAAGAAGAAATAGAAAGGGAAAAAAAGAGAGCAGAAAAAAATAGAAAAGTAAAAATTACAAATATTATGCAGACACGAGAACAAACTATTCAAAGAACGTGAATATAATGAGAGAAAGGGAAGGACATAAAGGAGATGTGAAAAATTTAAAAATAAAAATACCTAAAATATTATATAGGTATAAAGAGGTATTAAAGGTATAGAGGTATAAAGCTGCTATTAAGAGATTTAAGTCTCAGAAGTTTTGAATTGAGTAATAAATTTGTGGATTATGTGTGTACACAATGGGAGATAGGATCTAATAGTCAACTACAGGTTTATCTGAGGATGTGCAGAACAATTAGGTCACATAAAGAAGAACGAAAGAGAAGAAAAGGTGAAAAGGATTAGAAAGAAAGAAAAAAAGATCAGAAGTTCAGTAGAGCTAAACAAAAAACAAAAAGAAATTAAAAAAAAAAGCAAGAGAAAAAAAAGAAAGAAAAAGGCACACACCCATGTATCCCTAAAATAAAAATTATAAGAGGAAAAAAAGAGTAGAAAACAATTTTTTTTCAAAAAAGGTAAAAGTTAAAAATTAAAAAAGTTTTACGAAAGAAAAGAAAATTTATAAAAGGAAAAATAAGAAGAAGAAAAAGCAGAAAAAAAAAAAGTTTTTTGATTTTTTTGGGAAGGTGGGAAAAATCCTGTATCTCCCTTGTGTCCATAATCAGCCTCTTGTTGGAGTCTCTGGTCTGCTTGTGGTCCTGTGGCTTGGTTGGTTTCTTAAGTCCGTTTGTTTGGACAGGCAGAAAAATGCTCTGCTTTACCCAGGATTTTGCGATCCTCCTCCCAGGTTAGTTCAATGGGTGGGAGATCTGCTTTGAGTATCACAAAAGAGGGAGATGGCTCTTTCCTCAAGTTTGGAGATGAAGTGATGAGGCCCGGTTCTGGGTAGTGTTGAGGCCTTTCAGAAAACAGTAGCTTTTCCCAGAGGCTAGTTTGTGAGAAACTCACAGAGCCCAGACTGGAGCCACACTCAGGATTTATGTTTACTGAATTTCAATTGATTTTCAAGGCTGCTAAAGGGAGGCGCAGCCTTGTCGGTTCTTGCTGGTGTTGATTAGAATCCGCTGCCCCGCTGGGTCTGGCTCCTTCGTCCTGGACTCTCTGTGATTCAGGTATGGCGGGTTCGGCCACCGCCACCACCGTTGCCATCGTGGCAGTGGCGGCTGCTGGCAAGAGCTCAGATCTGTCTCCTTGCCTGGCTTTTCCTTCTCTGGCCTAACTCTCTGTCCTGTGATAGCACACTTGTTGTGATTCTCTGGCTTAGGACTGGTCACTGGTACTCTAAAACTGCTTTCTATGCGAGAGCTTGATTAGCCTCCAGCTTCTCCTCCACCATCTTCCTGGAACTCTTAGCAATCTAATCTTTGATAAGGGAGTTAAAAAATTAAAATGGAAGAAAGACAGCCTCTACAGTAAATGGTGCTGGCAAAATTGGTTACTCACTTGTAGAAAACTAAGGCTAGATCCTTAGATATCACTCTGCACCAGAATCATCTTTAAATGGATCAAAGACCTCAGAGACAAAGCAGACATTCTGAAAACATTACAGGATGCAATAGGAGAAACTCTAGGTCTTGTTGGACAGGCTGAAATTTTCTTAATAGAGACCAGAAACACAACAAATCAAAGAAAGGTTGGACAAATGGTATTGCATGAAATTGCAGAGCTTGTGCACGGCAAACGACATAGGTAGCAAGATCAATAGAAAGCCCATGGATTGGGAGATCTTCACGAGCCATACAATGGACAAGGGTCTCATATCTAAAATATACTTGGAACTAAAAGAATTATATCTATTTTAATGTCTGTCCTAAAGTTTACAGCATTTCTATGTGAAGAAATGCCTATTTGTGAAAAATAGGCTTGGAAAACCTATGATTTTACATTTCAATTCCAAAGTTCTAAAATGTATATAATAAAACGAGATAATATATTTTATGTGAATTACATGTCAACCAAAAAAAAACTCTTGTTAAAAATACTCCACATAAAATCATAATACCTAGAAAGATGTTTTCTATGTTGGCTAAAAATGTGTCAACTACAGTTTTTGAAACAAAGATGTGATTCTGTTTATTTTGAATGTATACAACGATTACTCAGTCAACAAGTGTTTGTGATGACTGGATTACCTAGGAATTATGTATCGCTTATAAGTAATTGATATTTTCTGGAAGAAACTTTTATCTAATGACAGAAGCCACAAATCTATGCATCTGCATTTTATGAAAGACATATGTTACTTGCTCTATCCAATTGCTTTATTCTACTTTGCTAGGAAAAATGTGTTCTCGAGATAAGAACCAATAGTAGTGAAATGAAACAAAATACACAATCATCTTGATTTATTTGTGAAAATAATAAATCAGATAAAACAATTCCACTTAAGGGACTCCAATGTTCTTGTCTATGAACATGTTCCTAAATGGCAACATCCATTGACTTTTTGGAATTTTAATTTTTACGAACATATGAAAACTAGAACAAGGAAACAAATATAGTCTTATAGCAAACCAGCCTCAGAAAAATTTTCTTAATTGTTTTTAAATTACAAAAGTATTAATACCATTAAGAAAATTATCCTTTCTATGGAAATCATTTAAAAATGTTTATCACTTATTATAATACAAATACCAAACAAGAGTAATTTTATATAGTTATTACAAATATCATTTTATTACTATCATAAAAAAGAATAAAAGACCAGTCCCAATGTATTACCTACCTATCATTATTCTTAATTTGTAATCATTATGTAAATATCTTAAACAAACTAGTCATGTCTTTAACATAGACATAAATATTCTATACTTTTTAGAATACATTTTCCAAGGGAAGGTATTCATTTTTCTAAGAAATGTTCACAGCACTTAAAAGATGCTTTGCGAAATTAATGTGATATATTATTTGTTGTGGTTGTTGTTTGCAAAGCCTTGGCATTGTCCCTAAGCCTTTTTCTGCCCAAGAAAAGCACTCTACTACTTGAAGCACAGAGCTAATTCCTGTTTTTTAGTGGTTAATTGGAGATAAGAATGTAACAATTAATTTTCTGTCTGGACTAGTTTTGAAAACAATTCTAAGATCTCAGCCTCCAGAATAGTTAGAATTATATGTGTGAGTTACCAGAACTTAGTTTGATGTATTTTGTTAAATTTTAATAATGGTTTAAGATGTTTGTTTCAGTATAATGTACATCATTCTACACATACATTTAGATATATGAAAATATTGCTGATGAAAATTCCCTCTAAAAATGTATGACTTTCTACACATAACCTTTATATCTATATCTATATCTATATCTATATCTATATCTATCAATCTATCTCTTTATCTATATATACTTCTGAAGACAAACTTCCTCTAAAAATTTTATGCTGCTTTCAGCCACACTTTTCTCGTTTTTGGCATGGAGAAAAGTCATTGATTTTTGGGAGTTAATTTTATACCCTTCATTGTTGGTGGGAGTGTAAACTTGTTCAACCACTTTGGAAAGTCGTATGGAGGTTCCTCAAAAGACTCCACATAGAGCTCCCCTATGACTCAGCAATCCCACTTTTGGGCATTTATCCAAATGTTTACAAACAAGACCATACTAAAGCTACCAGAACAACTATGTTTATTGCAGCATTATTTACTATAGCTAAGATATGGAACCAACCCAGATGCCCTTCAGTAGATGAATGGATCAATAAAATGTGGTATATATACACAATGGAATTCTATGCCTCCATCAGGAAGAATGACATTGCCCCATTTGTTAGGAAATGGAAAGACTTGGAAAAAATATATATTAAGTGAAATAAGCCAAGCCCAAAGAAACATAGGTCCCATGGTTTCCCTTATTTGAAATATCAAGTATATGTATGAGTCAAGCAGAAAAGGTCAGATAAGGTGATGTTAGGAAAATGAACCCTAAGATATGTATTTAAATGTTTTTTTCTTTCATGCATTTGTTTCTAACACATTTTTTTTTGTCTTTTCTTTTTTGGTACTGGGGATCGAACCCAGGACTTTGTTGCTTCGTATGTCCCTCCCCCACAGTATAACCCCTGCTTTCACTTTATTTGATGTCGGTATAATTAGTGGAGTGGAAGGGGAAAAACAACTCGTTTGAATAAGGATACAGGTGGACCTGTTGCAACAATGAGAAGTACAAGTTGACATGTCGAAAATGAACTTTACAACTTTGATGGGGGGGGGAGATTGGGTGGGGGGTGGGGGGAAGGCTGGGAAGGGATGGGAAGGGGAAATAAAAGAGGAGGCTACAATGCTTGATAAGAAATTTACTCATTATCTTACCCAAGTAAATGTAACCCCTTTGTACAGTATTTTCACCATAAAAAAATAAAAAATAAAAAAAGATAATAAAAATGTAATTAAAAGTAAAAAAATTTGTTACAGTACATTTGGTTTAGTAAACCAACTCAACTACAGCCTTTTCCTGATGCAACTACAGGTACACCACATGTCCTTGTTTCTGAGAATAAGAAAAAGTTGCCACCGGCCTTGTACACATGTATGATGTACATACTAACGGCCTTGCATTAATGAAGTCTTGAAATTCTAAATAATATCTAAATAAGAAGCTCCTTATCTTTATTTTCACATTTGGGGATCACTAAGTACCAAAGTTATGTAAAAGGCTAGGGTAAGTATATGGAAATGAAATCTGTCTCCTAATATTATAAAGATAAATTACATCATTTTGAGTTACACTTTCTAAAATAATAACAAAAAGTAAAACAGAAACAGAAACTCAATTTTCTATCCTTCTTATCATTCCAACAGAAATTTGAGAATCCAGTAAAGATACAGCAATCCTAGGTTGGTATAGGATGTTATAGGATCACTAGATAGTGCAAAAAAGTTAACAAAAATGCATCTCCTGATACAAAGGAAACAAAATCTACACCTGTAGATTGTGATATAGGTAGAAAATAGTTTCTACTCTTCTAAGTCATTTCCTGTCAGGAAATGACACAAGGGTTTGCAGCTTAAAACCCAGCAACAAATAATGCTTCTAAATGTAAACAATCATGATACTAAGAGTAATCAAGTCTACTCCCATTGCTATCGCTGATAAATAAGAATGATATTGGGGAATAGTCAATCTTCAGCATTTTCATACCTTTCCTTTTCTCCAACATGACAAGTCCTAGGCAAGATATGTAAAATATTAACATAGGATTTTTTATATTTTTTTATTATGCACACTAAAGCAAATACACTTTTTCTTTGCAAGCCTGACTTTGAAAGAGTCAGACCCTCACAATTATTTTATAGAAAAAAGTTTAGTCCTTTGACTTAGGTATTTTCCTGCCTTTCAACGTTGCTCTCTATTATTTTGGCAACTACATAGAAAAACATAAATCCATTAAGCTTTTGTTGGATTGTTCAAGGTCAAGCTGTCTTCAAAGTTTTCTGTTCCCTTCTTCACTGCTAATTAAGGTTTAATTGTTGCTCTTTAAATGATAACAAAACGTGATACTTTAACATATATTCTCATTGAAACCGGTGAAAACAGGAAGTCTGCGATGGCTTTTTTAATTGTTTTCATATATTTTCCTTGGATATCTTCATTATTGCCTTTATTCTCATCTTCTAATCAGGAACACAGTGTTACACAAAAAGATCTTCTTATGATATAGGATGTTAGGCAGGAAAAAAATAGATGTATAATTCATATCTTAAGAGACCGAGAAACTCAGAAGACATCTTGCTATTACTGGCATGGTTAAGATGACTTGAATGTGTTGGTTCCTCAGCTAAGTGAAATGCAATAAAATGTTACAGTTGTTGCAAACAATGAATATATCATATACTTTTCTGCTCCAATGAGATGAAATCTCTGACAAGGTTGGAGGGCATATCGATTTTATGGTAGAAGGGTTAACGTTAGAAATCCAAGGGAGATTATTAAAACAGCACTGCCTATCACGAATCAGTTCATTATACTTGTGGCATATTAGTACATAAACATACAAATATGAATTGAGTGAGAAATGTCTGATTTATACAGTTGATTCAATGACAACTAAAACCAGAAAACACTTCTCTACATTTATATAAACTAGTATATCTATTGATGACTTTAAAAATTTTAGAATATGTTTTAATGTTTATGTCAAATTATTTGTTTATTTCTAACTATTTATTTTTAATTGTTGTCAGTCGTGGGGCTTGAAATCTGGGCCTGGACACTGTCCCTCAGCTCTTCAGATCAACACTAGTGCTCTACCACATGGGCCACTGCCAGTTTTCTGGTGGCTCATTGGAGATAAGAGACTCGTGGACTTTCCTGCCTAGGCTGGTTTTGAACCATGATTCTCAGCTCTCAGACTCCTTAGTAACTATGGTTACAAGCATGAAACATTGGCACCTGTCTACCTAAAAATTATTTTTAATCATTTATGAAATGGGGATTGGTAATCACATTCTTTTATATGTTGTGTAATGATCAAGCTATATCACATCGACTAATTTCTTTATGTAACATTTCGTTTTTGTGAGACTTCTAAAAGTCTTATCTTTTGGCTGTGATAAAATATCTATTCTTAACTATAATCACTTTGCTTTTTGTTGCATACAATTGATATATTTAGTTTTAGTCTTGGAAGTCTTCTAAACTCATGTAAAACATGAGTTGTAACGTGAAAGAAATTTATGGTTCCATTACTTGCCTTAGGAAAACAATTATGCCTTTTGTTTATAATTATATTTCTGTGGGAATGTGTAAAATTCATTTATTTCACTGTTAAACTTGATAAGTTATATTATATCAAGTAGATTCAAACTTATATTTGAAAATTGCACACTTACCTCAAATACACTTCCACTTTCTTCTTCCTCATAATTAAAATAACAGTAAAGTAAAGCTTGGTGTTAGCCGTTCATTTGTAGAATCCTAGAAACTCAGAGTCTAAGGCCTGAAGATTTTGGTTCAATGGCAGCCTAAATAGACAAAAATGTGAAAACATATCTCCAATTGTCCAGCAAGAAAGAGAAGGTGAAGAAGTGGCTCAAGGAATAGAGTGTCATCAGCCATGAGCAAAACATTCAAGGGAGCCCATTAAACATTGATTTCAAGCCCTAAAAATGACCCATACACATGACAACAACAAAAAAGTACTATGAAAATCAGTAATGAAGACAAAATAGTAGAAAAGATCCTGAGAAATGTTTTGTGAACATATGGAAGACAGAAGTCATTTGACAAGATTTTGATTCATGAGAGGGAAAAGTCACTGTCTCATTTGTATAATCTCATTGTACTTTTTGTGTTGAAACCTGGCTTCTGGATAACTTGTGAAAGAGTAGATTGGATTACCTGAAATAGCAGAAATTTCCTGTAACTATGCACCATCTCACTCTGCAAAAATCTAAAATTGTACCTATTAATTTAAATAAAACCTCATGATAGAAACAGTTTGGTTCACATACACAAGGATCCTTATTTTGAGGCTTCAGACCAGTGCTTTTGATTATAACCACTCCTGCTTTACCCCCATCCCCATGTGCATCTAAACCTTACTAAGCTGCACCAACCCAAGGCTTTGAACTACAGCCCCTTGCCTTAATCTCGTTTTTCTCCTGCTTCAACTCATTTCACATGGTATCTCTGTCTTAGATTTAGTTGCTTTCATTCTAATCTCCACCAAAAAACTCTTATATTCATGTCAACACACTATAAATAACCTAGTTAGAATAGGGAGTAAAGCTTTAGAATTGGCTGAGGCTCCCATTTGTATATTTGCTCCCTAATAAATCTGTGCTACACTATCTCTTTTTTTTCCGTGGTTTTTCAGTCAGACAAATGATTGATTTGGTTTGATGTAATTCCATTTATCCAGACTTATTTTGGAAGTTTTGACCTGTGCCAAGGAGCCCTCTTGTTTCCCCTAACTATTCCTTTAGTATTCTAAAGGTATCTGGACTTACATTGAGGTCTTTGATCAATTTGTAATCGATACTGGTGCAGGGGGATATATAAGAATCTAACTACAGTTTTCTGTGTACAGCCAATTCTATCAGCACACTTTTGTGAAGAGGCTGTTTTCCTACCATCCTGTGATTCTGGCTTCCTTATCAAAGATTATGTGCCTATAGGAGTGGCTTCCTTTCGGGCCTTCAATTCTGTTGCATTGATGGAATTCTGTGCTTTCATTGGAAAGAATGGCATTACATCATTCCTGAGGAAATGGAAAGACTGGAAATTAGCCAGATCCAATTAAATATATGCTGCATGGTTTTCTTCATTTGTAATAACTAGATATGTCCATAAATCTACAAATTAATCCAATAGATAGTAAAGGACAAATAATTACAATTGGACATGATTAACAACACTCTAAGCATTTACATAGCAAGAACAAGGGAAGCTATTTTTAGGAGAGGATCAAAATGGCTCAATAGCTATTTGCATATGACCACATAAAGTGTTGCTTGTTGCAATCAACTCTAAGAATCAATCTAACATGAGAAATACATATACCTGTATATAATTTTCATTGATGTCACAAAATTAACTTACTTCCCTGTAATCTCAAAAGCAAAGTTTTAAGTTTAGAAGATAAAATTGAGGAAAGTTTTCATCTCATAAACTAAAATACATAAGGGAAAAGGTGGGAGAGAAAAGATAAGATGAAAAGTAGAGTGCTATCAATTTAAGAATTCATAAACAATTTCCAAAAATGTACAAGAGAGCTGGGGTAGTTTTAGTACTAGATTAATATATACAAAGCCATGGGTTCAATCTCCATGAAGGCCTAATAATAAGTTAATGAATAGTAATAATAAAATAATTCCTTGAAATAAATGCTTTCATATTAGAGAGGCCTGAATCCTGACAGTAAACACAATACTGTCAATTCTTGTATCCAATGACATGAAACTACAAGAATGAAGAGGAAATAGTTTCCCTTTTCTATCTTTTCCTTTCCTTTTCTGTTTTCTTCTTTTCTTTTTTCCTTTGGCACTACTAGTCCATGAAGTTGCTAAGGCTCTGACCACATTAGACTTTTTTTTCAGCTGAGGTCCTACTTTTTGGTCAATCCTCCCTCCCTGGAACAATAATTTCTTACCTATGGCTTCCACAAACGTGAGATAACAGGGAAATTACACCATATCTAGCTCTCTTTGTTTTTGTAGTCTCTCATGAATTTTTTTTTTATCAGATCTGGCCCTGGATATCAGTCTTTTAAACCTCTGCCTTCTAATTAGCAAGGTACATTTCATCTCAAGCTTGGACCCAGACTATTTTTGAGTGTAAACATTTAAAATTGACTTTTTTTCCCTAGATATCATTAAATTTAATTGAGGTTAGTATGAGTCTTTATCATGGTATAAGAAGAACACAGAGAAATCCCTTGAATATTTTTCCAATTTATTTAAATATTTCTAGTATGACATCACAAGTAGGACAGTAATATTTCACAAGTAACTTATGAATACTTCAGTTATTTTAATTATTTTGTGCACATATTAAGTCCAATATAGTTTTATCAACTCTATGTGAATATACCATATAATGTTTTATTATTTGAATCTTATTCTCCAAACCTCCAGGTTAAAAATATTTTTAAATGTGAATTGAATTGTGGTTCAACTCTGTATTCAACTATCATAATTTATTTTTTGAACATTTTTATTATCTTTAAGTTGTTGTACAAAGGATTTGCCATTCGCTCAAACAGTTTATGCATACAGTGCATCTTGATCAATGTCACCCTTTTCAATACTCTCATCCACTCCTCCCAATTAACCTCAGTCTTTAGGTATCCAAATATTATGTTATGTATGGAATTACTTGCCATTTAACAAAGCAGTTTATGTGTACAATGCCCCTGGAATTCCGTTACCACTTCAACATCTTCACCCCCATTTCACACTACCCCTTGCTTTGTATATTTCAATTCTGGGAAGTATGCAATGGATTCTTGCCTGTGTTCTATCCTTTTCCACTTCAAATTTTTACCCTTCTCACATTGCCCCCCCCCCCCACTTTCCTCTCTTGTAGTGCACATTTACTGGTATATATTTTATTAGACTTTGACTTAATATATTAAGGGAATTAGAGTATTTTCACTCTCCATGGACTCTGACACTTCAAATATTTCATTTGTACCTCTTTGCATACCATGCAGTGTGTTAACTTTTATGATTATAGGCATTTTCTATCTACCAGAAATGAGGAAAATCATGCCACCTAAGTTTCTCTGGGTCCAGTTAATTTCACTTGACATGATTATTTCTAAGTTTTCCATTTTCCTTAAGAATGGTGCAATATTATTCTTTTTGATGGATGAATAGAATTTGATTATGTATGTATATATATTTATACAGATACATATATATACACATACATAAATATATACATACTTGTAAATAGGGATCAAAAATTATGTATATATAATTCATACACACACATACAATTATTGATCCTTTTTTAGAATGAGAAGCATCTGGGAAGATTCCATAGTTGGCTTCAGAAAATAATGCAACAATGAACATGATTGTGCTGGCAGCTCCAGTGAGGCCTTCTTTCTGCTCTATTGGATAAACGCCCAAAAGTTGAATTGCTGTATCATAGGGAGGTCTCGATTCAGTTTTGTGAGCCACCTCCATAGTGTTTTCCAAAGTGCATGAAGAAGATTAATTTCCACCAACAGTGTAATACAGTTTCCTTTGGGCCACATCCTTATCAGTATCTGTGATTGTTCGTTTTTACAAAAGACATTGTAACAGGGTTGAGATGAATCACAGCGTTTTTTGGATTTGCCTTTCTTTTATGAAGAGGTATCTATTTGTCATTTAACTTCTTTTTCTAAGAAATTCTCTTTAAGCCTTTATCCAATATATTAATTAGATTGTTGTTTATTTGAGAGCTTATTTTTGTTGGGTTTAAAATTTTTGATTTCTCAGTATGGGTTAGTTATGAAAATCCTTGTCTGGTGCTTAGCTAGTAAAAATATTCTTCCATTCTTTTCTATTTCTATATATCTTGCTAATATTTTCCTTTGCCATGAAGAAACTCTTCAGTTTCATGCAATTCTATGGATTAGAAAAGAATTATATCACACCATTATTCATAAGGAAATGGAAAGACTTGGAACAAACTTACATTAAGAGACATGGAGGTCAGTTCCAACGTTTATGGAATTCAGTGGAAGTGAACACACAAAATTCTATATCCTCTGGGACACAACAGCACAGGCAATAGTCAGAGGAAAATTTATAGCTTTGAGTATGTACATCAACAAATTAGAATCAGCACTAATGATGCACCACTAGGTCCTTGAAAAACAGGAACAAGCCAATCCAAAAACCAGTAGACAGAAATAATATAAATTCGATCAAAGAAATAAATTAGAGTCTCAAAAAACATACAAACAATCATAATTGACTTTTATCTACTAGTAGCTCACAAATTCGCCCAATAAATATCAATGTAGCTACTTCCAGTGATAGACTCAACCAGCTCAACTCAGTGAACAAAACAAACTTCTAGCATTCTAAGAAACAATGCTTTAATTGCTTTTCTAAAATAAATTTATTCTGTTGTTATCATTAAGGTGATTTATACAGGGATTGCAATTACATGAGTCAGGTAATGAGTACATTTCCTTTTATGAAATGTCTTCAGTTCCCTCACTTGTTCTGAGTCCCTCCCTCCTGTCCCCACCCATATGTTAAGTAGTTCACTTTCATTAATGTTCAATGAACTCCACTGCTGCATTTTTTCACCTTTTTCCCTAAAGCTCTGTGCCCACCTCACATCTTGAAGACATACAATGGATATAACATGCATAAAGTAAGGAGACAGAATCACCACAAAATATAAACAACAATAACAAACACAAAACCAAAAAAGGAGTATTCTGTTTCCATATCTCATACTTTGTTTCAGTATGTATATCATTATATATATATATATATGTATATTATATATAATATATATAATTATATTTTCTCATAAAGTCAATTCTGGGAATAAGGTGATAACATAATTTTGCTTTGTATTTAAAAATGCCTTTTATTTTAACTTTAAAGTTGTAAGTAACACAATTAAAGTCCTAGTGAAATTTGAAGGTTCGGATTGAAAATTAAATTTTCAAAATGTCTAATAGTTCCATTTTGACAACCAAAATCAAAAACAGGTATGTTTTATCCTGAAGTGTGTCATTATTTTATTTGAAGAAACTAAAATAAATGTAATATTAATTCAGTGGAAATAAAAAAAGACATCAAATACTTATAGAATGCATCAATTCCATAGATTTTGAGATTTATTGATAAAATTAATAAAACTTGTTTTAAGTAGATTACTTAAGATATGAAACAAGTGATAATTTTCTTTGCTAGGTGAAGTTGATATAGGAATCAAAACCCAAAGATTCCAGAATTCTGTGTGCTTGATACGTGTCAATTTACACATATGCTTGGCTTATCTCAATGTTATATGAAGATAACTGAGAACAGGAGTAGAATAAAAATTCACTCAAAATTTTAGCTTTATTTTGTGATTAAATATGTCTTTTTTAATATCTCTTTATTTTATTTGAAAAATCTGATAAATTTATTTAAGTCACATCAACAATAATGAGAAATAAACAGCCCCTAGCTCCTTAAAAGACGTGAGGAAGCTAATCAAAGAGTAATACAGGAATTGTGAGAGCGGGATGAGACTAGAAAAGATCAATCGAGGCTTTCATGGAATTCATAAATAGACAGCTGAAGGAATTCTGGGAGACCCCAAATGCAATGGTGAATGGAGCCCAACAGAAGGAATTGGAGTCCAAGGAATCCATAACCAATCAAATTTGAGAATAAATACTGACCATCAAATTAAGAAGGTAAAAAATTCATACAAGATCTAAAACAAAGCTCCAACAAAGAATTTGAAACCATCAAAGCTGACCAATTAGAAGGAAAAGAAATAAAAAACAAAGTAGAAAGTTTTGACATAGGTTAGACCATGCAGAAGATCGAATATTGGGGATTGAAGACAGCCTAGATATTGTAGAGAAAGAACACACAACTATCCAAGACAAATCCACGAAATATGATAGATCTATTCAACATTTGGAATACACCATCTGAAGGCCTAATCTGAGGATAATGGCTTTAGAGGAGCAGCTGCAGACAGAAATTAATGGTCTAGGAAATTTCTTTAAAAGAATCCTAGCATAGAACTTCCTAAACACGCAAAAAGATAGGCCTATTTTGATACAAGAACCCCAAATAGACCCTACCGGAAAATTATATCCCACCATGACATTATAATCCCCACAGGATCAATTCAGACCAAGGAAAATAAGATCCTTAGAGCTGTCAAGGAGATAAGATCAAACATTATAAAAGGAAACAAATTAGAATAACCTCAGATTTGTCAGCAGAGACAATTAAAACAAGAATGGAATGATGTATATCATGCCCTAAAGACAAACAACTATCATCCAAGAATACTGTACCAAGCTATACTCTCCTTCATAACCAGAGGTCAAATAAAAACCTTCCATAGCAAAGAAAATCTTAAACAATATGTCTCCACCAAACCATCCCCACAAAAGATTTCGTCATATAGAAAATCAAAAAGACCACAATAAAGGCCAAGAAACTGCACCCAAACTGAGAATCAAGAACCATAGGAAGAACCCAGTTGCCGCAACCCCCAAGAAGGTGGATAACATGGCAAGAACTCCCGAATACCTCTCATTCCTAACTTCCAATATTAACGGACTTAACAAAGACTGTCTAGTTGGATTAAAAAGCAAGATCCTTCTATCTGCTGCCTTCAGGAGTCACACCTTGCCCATAAAACAAACACATTTTGCATGAAAGGAAAAGAAAAACAAAACAAAAAAAAACATTTCAATACTTATCTAGGGGTTCATTAAGGTGGACCCATTGCAACAATGAGATATACAAGTCATTATGTCCAAAAACGAACATTACAAATTTGGTGGGGGGTGGGGGGAGGAGCAGGTGGAGGGAGAGGAGGAGTGTGGGAAGGAATAGAGAGGGGAAATACAGAGGAGGCAACAATGCTTGATAAGAAATGCACTCATTATCTTGCCCATGTAATTGTAACTCCTCTGTAAGATATTCTCACAATAAAATTAAAAAAAAAAGAAAACAACAACAACAACAAAAAACATATTTTGAAAGTGAAAGACTGGGACAAAATCTACCCAGCAAATGGCCCACATAAACAGGTGGAAGTTGCAATCCTAATATCAGATAAAATAGACTTCAAATTAAAATTAGTGAGATAATATAAAGAAAAACACTACATACTAATTAAGGGATCTCTCCTCTAAGAGGATATTACAATTCTAAATATCTATTCGCCAAACAATGGAGCACCCAAATTTTAACCAAGAGACATTACTTTCCCTCAAGTTTCACATAGATCCAAAGCCATTAATAGTCTGGGACACCACTATCCCCACTAGATCGATCAACTCAGCAAAAACTCAATAAATAAAAATAAAACAAAAAACAAAAAAGCTCAAAGGTCATTTAAACTATCAGTTAATGTAGGTGCTCTCAACTTTCTTCATCAAATCAGTCACCTGTAATACAGCAAGCTAAATTATATTTAACTTTTGGAAACTAACTTCATCAACTATGAAAAAGTTTCATTTGAAAAGCATTTGAATGCTGATCTGTTAAGATGTTAATGAGATGTACATGTCGTTATGTCAAAAAACGAACTTTGCAACTTTGTTAGGGGGAGGGTGGGGATGCGAAGGGATGGGAAGGGGAAACAAAGGAGGAGGCAACAATACTTGATAGGAAATGTACTCATTATCTGCCCATGTAATTGTAACCTCTCTGTACGGTATTTTTAAAATAAAAAATTTTATAAAAGAAGAAAAAAAACTCAACAGATCTAAACAACTGCATAGATCAACTAGATTTAACAGACAATCTACTGAATATTTCAACTAGCAGCGTCAGAATACACGTATTTCTCAGCAGCACACGAAACATTTTCCAAAGTATACCACATTTTAGGTCACAAGGCAGAAGTGCAAATTCAGAAACATTGAAGTTATACCATGCATTCTCTCAGAACACAAGGGAATACAATTTGAACTCAACAGAAAAAGCCACCAAAGAAAGTACTGTAACACATGGAGTCTGAACAACACATTGTTTTTTTGTTTTTAATTTAATTTTATTTTATTTGTGAAAATACTGTACAGAGGGGTAAAAATTACATGGGCAGGATAATGCATACATTTCTTAGGAAGCATTGCAGCCTCCTCCTTTGTTTACCCTTCACATCCCTTCCCAGCCTCCCCCCGCCCCCCCACCCAATCCTTCCCCCCCTCCCTGCACCGACGCTGTAAAGCTCGTTTACTACATTACAACTTGTACTTCTCATTGTTGCAACAGGTCCACCTGTATCCTTAAACGACTTGTTTTTCCCCATCTCCTCCACAAGTTATACTGACATCAAATATAGTGAAAGCGGGGGTTATACTGTGGGAGAGGGACATACAAAGCAACAAAGAAATCATCTTATAAATACGTTAGAATCACATGCATGAAAGTAAGAAAACAGGGCTGGGAAGGAGGCTTAGTGGTAGAGCACTTGCCTTGCATGCTCCAGGCCCTGGGTTTGATTCCTCAGCACCACATAAGCAAAAAGAAAAAAGCTGGAAGTGGTGCTGTGGCTCAAGTGGTAGAACGCTAGCTTTGAGCTGAAGAGCTGAGGGACAGTGCCCAGGCCCAGAGTTCAGGCCCCACGACCGGACCCCCCAAAAAAAAGAAAAAAGAAAAAAGAAAAGAAAGAAAAAAACTTTAAAATACATATCTAAGGGCTCATTTTCCTAACATCACATTATCTGACCTTTTCCTCTTGACTCATACATATACTAGATATTGCAAATAAGGGAAACCATGGGACCTGTGTTTCTTTGGGCCTGGCTTACTTCACTTAATGTATTTTTTTCCAAGTTTTTCCATTTCCTAACAAATGGGGCAATGTCATTCTTTCAGAAGGAGGCATAGAATTCCATTATGTATATATACTACATTTTCTTGATCCATTCATCTACTGAAGGACATCTGGTTTGGTTCCATATCTTAGCTCTGGTAAATAATGCTGCAATAAACATAGTTGTGCTGGTAGCTTTAGTATGGTCTTGTTTGTAAACATTTGGGTAAATGCCCAAAAGTGGGATTGCTGGGTCATAGGGGAGCTCTATGTGAAGTCTTCTGAGGAACCTCCATACTGCTTTCCAATGTGGTTGAACAAGTTTACATTCACACCAACAATGAAGTAAGATTCCCTTCTGTCCACATCCCCTCCAGCATCTGTTGTTGTTAGAGTTCTTGATTTTTGTCATTCTAACTGGAGTGAGGTGGTATCTCAACGTTGTTTTGATTTGCATTTCTTTTATGGCTAGGGAGGTTGAGCATTTCTTCATGTGTCTATTGGCCATCCTTCTTTCTTCTTCAGAGAAGTTTCTCTTTAAGTCTATAGCCCACTTATTTATTGGGCAGTTGTTTCTTTGAGGATTTGTTGTTGGGGGATTTAATTTTTTGGGTTCCAAGTATATTTTAGATATGAGACCCTTATCCGTTGTATGGCTAGTGACAATCTTCTCCCAATCCGTGGGCTTTCTATTGATCTTGTTAGCTATGTCCTTTGCCATCTGAACAACACATTGTTGAATCACCAGTGGGTTGTGGAAGAGATTAGTAAAGAAATTCAAAAGTCCATGATATTCAACAAAAATGAACATACAAATTACCAGCTTCTCTGGGACCCAGTAAAGGCAGTCAATAAATAAGGAGATATGAAACCAACAGTTCAAGGAGACATTTGATTATCCTTGAAATAGATTAGCAAGATAAACCTCAATACAGTAGATGGAAAAATACCATTAAAATTAAATCAGAATTAAATGAATTAAAATCCAAAAAAACCCCTAGAATCAACAAATCGTTGGTTTTTCGAAAAACTTACCAAAATTGACAGTTCCTGAGCAAATCTTACCAGAAAAAACAAGAGAACACAACCAAATAAACAAACTCAGAGATCAGAATTGAAACGGTACCACAGAAACAAACAAGATTCAGAGCATTATAAGGGAATACTTCTCAAACCTCTTGCTAATAAGTTTGAGAATCTTGCAGAAATGGAACTTCTCCTAGCAAATATCGACACGCCAAAACTAGACTAAGATGAGTTAAACCATCTTAACAGCCCCATATCAAACATTGAAATAGAAACAGCAATAAGAGAACTCCCATCTAAGAGAAGCCCAAGACAAGATGATTTTACAACGGAATTATAAAAGGCCTTCAAAGCAAAGCACACACCAATACTCCTCCAAATCTTCAAAGAAATTTTAAAAGAAAGTTCAAGACCGAACTCATTTTATGAAGCCATCATAAACGTAATCCCATAACCAGGCAGGGACTCAGGAAACAAAGAGACTCATTTCTTTGATGAACATTGATGCAAAACTTTTCAACAAAATTTTGGCCAATCAACTTCAACAATTACTCCAAAAAATTATAGACCACAATCAAATAGGACTCAGTTCAGGGATGCAGAGCTGGTTCAATATACACAAATCAATTAATATAATTCATCATATCAAAAAGAACAAGGATAAGAACAACATGGTTATCTCAATAGATGCAGAAAAAACATTTGACAAGATCCAACATTCCTTCATGATGAAAGCTCTGGAAAAACTAGGAATCTAGGGAACATTCTTCAATGCAATAAAGGCTGTATATGACAAACCTACAGCCAGCATTATACTAAATGGTGAAAAACTAAAGCCATTTTCTCTTAACTAAGAAATGAGACAAGGATGTCCACTCTCTGCACTTCTCTTCAATTCAGTATTAGAATGCCTAGCTACAGCAATAAGACAAGATGCAAACCTAAAAGGTACAGGAATAGGGAAGATGACGTAAAACTCTCCCTCTTGCAGATGATATGATCTTGTATTTAAAGAAGCCCATGGATTCCACTCTCAAATTATTCATGCTGATTCAAAACTTTGGCAAAATAACAGGGTATAAAATTAACCCTGACAAATCAATGGCTTTTCTGTACACCAACAATCATAAAAGTGTGGCTGAAATCAGGAAAGGAACTCCATAATAGCCTCACAAAAAATGAAATACCTAGGAATTAACCAAAGAAATGAAGGATCTCTATCATGAAAACTATAAAAACCTGAAAAAGGAAATCAAAACAGAACTTAGAAAGTGGCAAAAACTCCCATGCTCCTGGATCAGAAATATCAAGATCGTGAAAATGGCAATACTTCCCAAGGCTATCTACAAATTCAATGTGATATCCATCAAAATTCCAACCTCATTCGTCAAGGAAATAGAAGAGGCAATCCAAAAATTCATATGGAACAATAAAAGAACCTGAATATCAAAATGATCCTTAACAGAAAGAGCAGTGCTGGAGGAATATCAATACCAAATTTCAAACAGTATTACAAAGCTATAGTAATTAAAACAGCTTGGTACTGGCACAAGAACAGGCCTCCGGACCAATGGAATGAAAGTGAAAACACAGAAATGAACCCACAGACCTATAGCCATCTAATCTTTGATAAGGGGGTTAAAAAAAATAGAATGGAAGACAGCCTCTTCAGTAAATGGTGCTGGCAAAATTGGTTAATCACTTGTAGAAAACTAAAGCTCGATCCTTATATATCACCCTGCACCAGAATCAACTCCAAATGGACCAAAGACCTAGTAATCAAAGCAGACACCCTAAAAACATTACAGGACAGAATTGCACATACCATAGGTCTCCTTGGCAGAGGCTGAAATTTTCTTAATAGAGACCCAGAAACACAACAAATAAAGAAAGGTAGCACAAATGGGATTGCAAGAAATTGCAGACCTGCATGGCAAAGGACATAGCTAGCAAGATCAATAGAAAGCCCACGGATTGGGAGAAGATCTTCACTAGCCATACAACAGACAAGGATCTCATATCTAAAATATACCTGGAACTCAAAAAATTAACCCCTCAACAACAAATCCTCAAAGAAACAATGGCCCAATAAATAAGTGTACTAAAGACTTAAAGAGAAACTTCTCTGAAGAGGAAAGGATGGCCAATAGACACATGAAGAAATGCTCATCCTCCCTAGCCATAAAAGAAATGCAAATCAAAACAACATTGAGATACCACCTCCCCCTAGTTAGAATGCGTATAATCAACAACTCTAATATCAACAGATGCTGGAGGCAATGTGGCCACAAGGGAACCGTATTGCATTGTTGGTTGGAGTGTAAAAATATTCAACCACTTTGGAAAGTAGTATGAGGTTCCTCAAAAGACTCTATGTACAGTTCCCCTATGACCCAGCAATCCCACTTTTTGACATTTACCCAAATGATCGAAAATAAGACCATACTAAAGCTACCAGCACAACTATGTTTACTGCAGTATTATTTACCATAGATAAGATATGGAACCAACCCAGATGCCCCTCAGTCTATGAATGGATCAAAAAAGATGTGGTATATATACACAATGGAATTCTATGCCTCCATCAGAAAGAATGACATTGTAGCATTTGTTAGGAAATGGAGAGACTTGGAAAAATTATATTAAGTGAAGTAAGCCAGGCCCAAAGAAACAGAGGTCCATGGTTTCCCTTATTTGCAATTGCTAGTATATGTCTGATGCAAGTAGAAAGGGTCAGATAAGTTGATATTAGGTGAAATGAAACCCAAGATAAGGACTCAAATGGTTTTTCTTCCTTGCTATTTTTTTCTAGCATACTTACATTATGATTTCTTTGTCGCTTTTAATGTCCCTTCCCCATGGTATAAGCACTCTTTTGATGTTGCTACAATTTGGGGAGGGGAAGGGAAAAATAAATTGTTCAAATAGAGAAACTGGTGGACCCATTGCAACAATGAGATATATAAGAGCTTATATCAAAAACGAACTTTACAACTTTGGGACGGAGGGGGGACCAGGAGGTGCGAGTGGGGGAGAGATGGGAAGGAATGATTAGAGGAAAAAAAAGGAGGAGGCATAATACTTGATAAGAAATGTACTCATTACACTGCTCATGTAATTGAAACCCCTCTGTACACATTTTCACAATTAAAATATCATTAAATAATAAAAATCCATGTCAGATTTCTTTTTTGTCGGTTGTGGGGTTGAATCTCTGGGCCTGCACACTGTCCCTCAGCTATTTAGCTCAAGGCTACCACTCTACCACTTGAGCCACAGTGCGGTTTCTAGTTTTCAGTTGGTTTATTGTAGATAAGAGTCTCACAGACTTTTCTGCCCAGGCTGGCTTTGAACCACTATCCCCAGATCTCAGTCTTCTGAATAGCTAGGATTATAGGCATGAGCCACTAAAGCACCGATCCAAGTCCATTAAAGAAAACATACTTATTGAAATTTCTAGCTTTTTCCAATAAGCAATCTTACTTTTTCAGCATTAGTTTATAACTATGAGTTATTTTTAGATGTAACTGTGAGTTTTTTAAATAGAATCAAATATAATTTTACTGTTATTTATTATCTCACAAAAATCCACTGTAATTGATTTCCCCAAAGTCCATTATTACAGACTATATTAATCACTATTATTATTACACTCTAAATTACATATAGCATGAAGTGAAAATAGTTTGGACTATTTCATATAAATTCGTAGATGCTATTTTAGCATTATAAATTCATATCTGTGATTTTAAATCAAGGAAAGAAGATTTTAGGGTTAACATGAAATATGAAAGTGTAGTGTGTCCCAATTAAACCAAAATTTTGAGTTCATACAGAAAAAAATTATTTTCTTTCCAATAAAGTCTTTGAAGTAATACTATTGGAAATAGTGAGGCAAAAGGAGGAAGAATTCAAATCATGTCAAACAATGTCCCTGTTATTCTGTTATCCCCTCCACTAAGAAGACCTGCCCATTCCTAGTTGTAACAAAATTTTGAGTGTCTATCTTAGAATTCTATTTGGAAATTTCTAAATCACTGAGTCTTTTTGTACTTTGTGTTATATGAAATAAAATATAGACACAAAAATTTGAAATAAAATGCACACATATGTTGAAGTCATCACAGCTGGAAAAACAACCAACAAAGTAGAAAGAAAGGGAAAAAATGAAAAGAATTACAAAATAGGACCAAAAGTTCCAAGGAGATTATTTTAAAAGCACACACACACATATACAGCTAAAATAAAAATTATGAGAGGAAAAAAAGTTAATAGAAAACAATTATTTAAATATAAAAATTTAAAAAAGCTTATAAAAAGAGTTCTTTGAATTTTGGCTTTTTTTGGTGGGGGGATGGAAAGATTATGTATCTCCCCTGTATCCATAACCAGTCTCGTGATGGAGTCTCTGTTCTGCTTTTGGTGTTTGGTTTTCCTGTGGCTTGATTGGTTTCTTAAGTGAATTTGTTTGAGCAGGCAGAAAAATGCTCTACATTACCCACAATTTTGGGATCCTCCTCCCAGTCTAGTTCAGTGGGAGGGATATCTACTTAGAGTCACAAAAGAGAGAGATGGCTCTTTCCTCTAGTTTGGAGATGCTGTAATGAGGCTAGGTTCTGGGTAGGGTTGAGGTCTTTCAGCTTACAGTGGCTTATCCCTGAGGGGCTAGCTCCTGAGACTCTCACAGAGCGCAGTCTGGAGCCATTCTTAGGATTTATGTTTACTGAGTTTCAACAGTTTTTCCAGGCTGCTGTAGGGAGTGTTAGCCTCTGGCTCTTCTAAGTGTAGAAAGTCACTCCTCTGTGGGCAGAGCTATTTCTGCCTGGGCAGGGTGACTTTCACCTGGGTGGAGCTGAGCCTGCCAGGTCAGGTCAGGTTCTTATGACCTGCTAAATGACTCTTGAGGCCTTAGTTGGAGCTAGTTTGCTCAGCCAGGCCTTTGTCAGTATCAAAGATGGAGATCTCCAGTGTTGGGGGTGAGGGGTGGCCTTTCCTCCTCTGATCCCTGAGAAGGACAGAGGATGTCAGGGTTCTATCATGCCAGAGTCTTGGTTCCTGGGCCGTCTCTGGTCTGTGATCTGCAGGATGAAGATATCTACTCCTTGTCTGTTCTTGCTGGTGTAGTGTAGAATCGCTCGCCCGCCACATCTGCTGCCTTTGTACTGGACTCTCTTCATAGGTTTGGAAGCTTTGGCCCCCTCTGCTGCCAATGCTGCCACTGCTGCTGCAGCTGTGGCTACTGGCAAGTGCTCAGATCTGTCCCCTTGCCTGGATTTTCCCTCTTTTGCCAAATTTTCTGTACTGTGATGGCACACTTGATGTGATTCTTTAGCCTAGGACTGTTCACTGGAACACTAAAACTGCTTTCTATGGGAGAGCTTGTTTAGCCTCCAGCTTCTCCTCCACCCTCTTCCTCTGAAACGTCACTCACTCTTTTAATGTGAAGTATGGCTCCTATTTTTTATAAGGTGAATCAAGCAGAGGAATCCGTTTAAGATGTGAAAGAGCCTGTGGAAGAGTCTTTGACATTGAAAATTGTCCTGGGTATGAATTTTTGGACAAATATCCCCATTCAAAGACGAATGATTTTTTTTTTTTTATTGAGCTGGTAATGGGGTTTGAACTCCTGGCCTTGAGCTCTGGGCTTTAATTCTCAATGTTTGGACTATATCACCTATACACCTTCACTTCTTCCTTTTACCAAAAGTGAAAGAAAGAATCCCTTAGATTTATTTATTTGGAATAGCTTTGAATATCAATTGTCAAATTTGAAGCTACCCAGTAGGTAGGTGTAAGCCACTGGTTCTATTGTAGAACTAACTTCTCAAGAGTAAATAATCACAAAAAAAGAGAAAAAAATTCAATCATTTATGTGTTGTCGGATAAGCCATATTACTTGCTACTAGAAGAGAAAAGAGAGCAAGTAAAGATGAATATGGAGGAGTGAGACACAAAGAGAGAAGGTAGGGAAGGGTAAGTAAGGAAAGGGAAAAGGAGGAGACGAGAGGAGTGGAGAGATGAGTAGAATTGTGTATTCCTCACTAAGGTACTGTTGGACAATCAGTGCCTTTGCATGTATGTAGCCAAAGATTTATATTTATGATAGTAGTAAGTTGAGATATAAAATACCAGTTTATAGGTAATATCCTGGTAGTGTGCTTCCTCCTGCACCAAGGGCACCACAGTTAGATTGTTACAGAAAAGGCAAGAGTCAGCAGTTTTAGTGATTCTGAGAAACAATAATTGACATGCCAGGAATGCTCCTTTGTATGGTGAAGTCAAGCATCACTCTTGTGCCCTGATCCAGTCTTCCTCTCAGCAAGAATAGCAGAAACAGAAGAGGAAGGAGATATCTGAGTAATGATCACCTCTCTGTTTTTTCTTCCTTTGGCCTCTCAAATAATAAAGCCCAAGGAGACTTAACATGAAGTAGTGGGGAAAGTGGGGGGAGGGAAGATCAGTCTAGCTTAATGTGAAAGTTGTAAAATAATTGGGACAGCGTTTCAAATACTGAAATAAAACCATTGTAATTATTAATAAAAACTAACTCTAAGTTTATTTGAAAATGTAAAAGACTACAGGACTCACTACATAGTGGAATCTGTATAATCAAACTTACTCAATCGTCTATCATCAGAAATTGAAGACCGTTCCTAAACTTTCAATACTAGGTTAATTACCCTCGATATTCACTTAAACTGTGTGAATATGATGCAGAAAACATGACTTTAAATTTAGATTGCTGAAGTGATAAGCAATGGATTTTCATGATGGATAGCACAATGCAAAGAGCATGGAAATTATTTTCCTTCCATCTTCAGTGCGTAGGGAAGGATAAAAGCTCCAATTCTGAATTTAGGACTGAAGGTGAATAGTAAAGGAGACCTATTTCAGCCATTCAGAGATTAGTAATGTGGAGAAAATTCCTCATTTATGTAGGCCAAACATGGAAGTGAGGATGTGGCAATCCCAAAGCCAAATCCCAAAGTCAGAGATATTTAACAAAATACCATGAAGTTCAAACAAGACTTAAAAGGGAGAGTTGGACTTAAGGGGAGTAGGGCATAAGAATGGAGAGGGAAATGGTGGACTAATACAATCATACACATGTAAGAATATAAGTAGGAAACCTGAAGGAATAGATGGGGTTGGCGTAAGGGAAGGAAGAAAAATAGAAAGTTTGACAATGATCCAGATGTATTGAAACGCACATATACTCTATTCAACACTGACATGATGAAGCGAAACTCCTTTGCACAACTAGCTAAAAATTAATTTTTTAAGTTTTAATATTAAGAGAGCAGAAGCATAAATCTTTAGAAATAAATAAAAGGATAGCTTTGACATATTACTGAGGCTTGTGCTCCTTTCAATATGCAAAATTTAATGTGTCAAGCCTGTTGCAAATGTAAATCTTATTTTGCCAATCCTTTTTGCAAATTGCTTAAAATATAGAGAACCAAAAGCCACTATCCCTTCACTTTCAATAAAAAAATCTTATACACCTTTAGGTTTCTCAGGTGTTTATAAATATTTTAATGTAATGCATTGGAACTAATTTTATTCTACATTTAAGTTTAAATTTTAAATCACTTAATTCTTTTAAAATCCTCTCACTCGGGCACAGGTCTGGATAGATAACTGATGTGGGCAGAATCAGAATTATTAAGAAGGCTATAAAAGAATGTTTACCTAATTTTCTCTCTGCAGGATCATAGAATACAGACTGTCCTTATTAGGAAAATGGAAAAGGTATAGGACAGACTCAATAATCAATGGGAGATGATTGTTTATTAAGGAACAGCGAGAGGCATAGCCATTCCAAAGGGTTTGAAGGTTGTGTGAGGGATCTGGGACAGGATTTTTGTTTTTATAGGAGGTCTGAGCAAGGAGAGGTTATTGAAAAACCCCTAGGTCAAAAAGGTGGGGGCTTTTCAGTTGGGCCCACAATGGAATATTTACAGCTAGGCCTATGTGGATTGCCCTGCCTTCACTTCAAAGGAATTCAAACATACCTGGAATTTTGCCTGGAATCTGTATTGGCCTAGGACAATAGGATGGGGGTCAATCCCTCATATTCCATCTTTAGATACATAAAATGATAGGGCAAAGAGGGGAGAGGCTATTCTTCATATAGGATCTTTGGAAACATAAAAAGAATTGGGCTGAGAGTGAAGTATCATTAAGTTATGAGAACAAAGCAGATTCCAATGGTTTTAAACCCTGGAGTATAAAAGGTGGAGGTCATTGTGGTCATTTCTGGCAAAGTCCTGCTGGCATGGGAATGTTGAGCAGTCATTGGGGCCGGGGCCTTCAGGTCCAGGTCTGTGCTGGGTCTAAGCCAAAGCCTCTGGTTGCCTGCAGTAATAGGATGGCCTTGACTTGGTCCCAGGTCTAAGTGAGGGCTGTTATCTTGTTATAAAGTTGAAAATGCTGAGATCAGCCAAAAGGCTGACATGGTGGCAGGACTAGATACGAGTGATACAGGAAAACACACCCTGGACACAAGCCAGAAAAATTCCATTTGGATCATGTGTCGAAAACCAGTCAGAAGCCAGACCTGAATTGGAGTAGATAAGAGCCTGGTGAGAGAGTTTGATCATTTCCTATAAATAGCAGGTAACAAAGGCAAGAATATAAATTCCTGTCCAGTTAGAAGTTACACAGATATGGACAGTAGATGGACAAGCTTCTCAACTTGTTTCTATTGACCTCCTGGCTCTGGTTAATTCTGAAAGGGCAGGCACAAAGTGGCTGATGTGACATCATCTCCTCTTACTTTTTTCCACCTTGTCCGGTGGTCTAGGTGCTTGTGGCTGGGATATGGGCTTTGAACTCAAAGCCAGAGCATTTTCCCTGAGCACTTCTGCTCGAGGCTAGTGTCCTACAACTTTGACTTGGAGGGCCATATTTAGTATTTTGATGGTTAATTTTTGAGCCAGCTTCCAGACTGCTCTTTGCTGGTTAGCTGGGAGATAGAGTATCTGAGGGAATTTTCTGCCGGGCTGGTTTGAACTGCAATCTTTGCCACAAAACCCTTTAATATTTCCAATTAAAGCAACAAGGAGATCAATGGGAACAAGCATAGCTTACATGCACCCTGTCAAGAATTGATCAACAAATACTTGCCAGAACACTGCAATGACACAACTCAATAGATGGGATGAGAGTTTCAGCATAGCTTGGATGCCTGTGAAACCTGAAAAACAAAGTTTACAAGAGGCTTTCCTGGCCTACATATGTTTCAAAAGCAAAACAACATAGCTGGCTTTTTCAGGTCAGGCTGTGTAAGGTTTACAGAGAGTGTTCCACAAGAGTCTTAAATTTGTAAACGTAAAGCAGTCTTATATCAAAAATCAGCTGTGTGTGATGGAGTCAGACAGGAGTCCAGTTTCCATAGTGGAGGCAGGATGGTCTAGGCAGGATCTGGGCTAGACTGCATACCTCAGATGAATTGTCAAATCTCCTGGGTAGTTGCTTTCATATTTATAAACAGACCGTTTGAAGACACTTGAATTTAGATGGACATAGAGAATGACATGCTAGATTTAATGTAAATCAAAGCCAACAATTATATACCAACTTTATTCATAAGGTATCTTTTAAGGCATACTCATACCATGTGCTACATACTTGAAATTTCTGAGGACAGAAAGATGTGAAAAAATTTTTTTAACACAATTCTTACCTGAAGCAAATAGTTTAAAATGCCTACTCTCTTTCTTTCAATGTAGTAATATACATTTCATATTCTTTCTGCCTCTTCAAACAAGCCTGAAATCACTATTTCACAGTAACACAAAGAGCAAAACAAAAATAATCTGATACAACAATCACAATCCTAATTTACCTGAAAAAATCAACAATATATGAAATAAATCTGAGGAAGAGGAAAAACAATGGCATAATAACAAAAAAACTACCCTAGTTCTCTCTAGTGAAACAGAGATTTAGGGTCCTACCAGGTACTCCACTTATAGAGGATCACATCAAGTCAGCTATAATTATATATAGATACACAATTCAAAAGAAGATTTTATTTTGTCTTCATAAGAAAACAGAAATCTATGAAAAGTTGACCAGGCAGGCAGGTGATTGCTGTGACTGTGTTGGCTAATATATTGAAAAGCACAGCTGCAGTGTGGAAATAAAAATGCCACATGGGAAAAAAGTAGGAACAGTGACAGCCCATCCAAACACAGATACAATTCACCATAGCACTGACAGTCAGAACTGTCACTGGAACCACAAGTATTAACATCAGAACATCTCACCACACTGATTTGTATTCCTACACTTAATGGTCTAGACAAAAACCTAATTCCAGAAAAACAAATCACAACACAATATCAAATCAACATCTTGCAAATCAACCAAGAACATAGAGAATCACCTATTAATATCGTAGATCCCTTAAAATAAATCCTCCAAATGGATGAGAACGATTCACAAAAATACAAGAAAAGTGATGTCAAGGTAGTATAATTCACAGTAAATAACCAGGCACTAGAATACCCAATCAAGAACATAGAAGATAGTTTTCAAAATACATTACAAATACTGCTAAACAATGTGATTAATGAAAAGATACAAAACCTCTACAAGGAAATTGGTGAACAAGATGAGACCAACCAAAGATTAGTAAAATAATTCATGGAGACTACAAACAAAATGTTTAATAAATTCTGGAAGTCAAGGGAGTCCAAGGAAAAAATGGATCCTACTTAAAAGATATAAGAGAATGGCTAGGAAGGTGGCTCAGTGGTAGAGCGCTTGCCTAGCATACATGAGGCCCTGGGTTCGATTCCTCAGCACCACAGAAGCAAAAAAGAAAAAAGCCAGAAGTGGCGCTGAGGCTCAAGTGGTAGAGTACTAGCCTTGACCTGAAGAGCTGAGGGACAGTGCCTAGGCCCAGAGCTCAGGCCCCATGACCGGACCCTCCCCCCCAAAAAAAAAGATATGAGAAGACACATATGAAAAATCAACCCTCCCAACCCCCTCCACTCAAAGAAAAGATGTAAAGAAAGTCCATACAAGACCTAAAACAAAGCTTTAATAAAGAGATAGAAGCTCTGAAAAATGACCAATTAGAAGACAGGGAAATCAAAAACAAAGTAGAAATTATCCACAGCAAATAGATGACATAGAAGATAATCTCCAGAGTCAAAGGCAGAATAGGTCTAATAGGAAACAGGAAATAATCACTTAGAACAAATCCAAGAAATAAGAAGTGATCTTGCCAGAACTTGAAGACTCAGAAGATCAAATTTGGGGGAGACAGGTTCAAGAAGGAGAAGAGCAGGAAACTAAATGCATGGGAAACATATTACAGAAATCTAGCAGAGATCAGGCCAAACATCCAAAGAAGCTCATTCAGAGAAGAGAAGCTTTTAGAACACCAAACAGAGAATTCCAGAACAGAACAGCCCACCACCACATCATAATCCATTAGAAGATCATTAAAGATCAAGAAAAGCGTTTTTAAACCTGCCATAGTGAAAAGATTGATTATTTATAAAGGATATACAGTCATAATAAATATAGATTTCTTAGCTGATATGGTAAAAACAGAGCTTGGCATGATACATGTCAAACATAAAGGCAAACAACTACCAAACGTGAACTTGCTACCAAGCAAAAATCTCCTTTATGTTTAAAGGATATATAAAAATATTTCATGATGAAGAAAATTTGAAAAAAATGTATCTTCACCAAATCAGCAGTATAGAAGTTAATTAAATATATCTTACATAGAGAAGATCAAGAACAGTAACTGGTTATATACAATGCTCCCTACCAAAGAATAAGGTAAATATATTAAGAGTAGATGAGGCATAGCTGTTAAGAGCAGGTGTATAACATAGCAGGACTTATCAGATATTTCACAGTCTTACCTCTCAATATCACTGGACTTCAATTTCCAAATAGAAGACATAGATTAGATAGCAGCATTAAAAAGCAAGACACATCCATCTACTTCCTACAAGAGACACATTTTATTAACATAAACAAACCCATACTCAAACTGAAAGATTGGAAGTAAAATTTTCAAGCAAATGGACACCATAAACAGACCACAGTCGAATTGCTAACATAAGATAAAATAAAATTCAAATTGAAATTAGTAGGAATAGACATTACATATTAATAAATGCAACTCCATTAGCCCTGAATCCTGGAGCACCCCACTTCATCAAACAAATACTACTTAACCTGAAAACAAATCTCAACACATCATTGTCATCCATGGATGGCCTATCCAGGAAAAACTCAACCAACAAACTGAAGACCTAAAGAATTACATTGACAACCTAACCCTAACAGACATCTACAGAATATATATCAGAATATACATTTTTGATAGCAGTTCATGGAAGATTCTCCAAAATAGAACATATCTTATTTCACACATAAATTCTGTCCAAATTGAAAGAAAAATTATTTGAATTCTCATCTCTTGTCAGACCACAACACAATAAACTTAGAATTACATAACTTAAGCAAAAAAATTCTCAAACCCATGAAGACAACCACACGTTGCTGAATGACCAGTCGGACATTGAAGAGATTAGAATAGAAATCTGGAATTTTGGGGAATTTAACAAAAAGGAAGTCACAAAATACCAGCTCCTCTGGGATACAGTAAATGCAGTACTTAGAGGAAAATTTATAGCTCTGAGTGCCTACATCAAGCAATTAGGGATATCTCAAATGAATATTTTATTATGTACCACAAGCTCCTTGAAAACAGGAACAATACAAAACCCAAAGCAGTAGACAGAAACAAATAAAAAATTAAGGCAAAAATAACTAGAGACAAAATAAAACTTAAAAAGAATCAACAAAACAGAATTGTATCTTTCAATAACTTAACAGACTTGAGAGTCCCTTACCAAATATAAGAAGAGAAATTATATATATAGATAAGTAGAAAGCCAGCAGATAAAGATCTTTACTTGCTCTGCAACAGGCAATGGTACTCAAATACATTAAAAGCCCCAAAAGTTAACCCCCCCACAAAAAAAAACAAATCTTCACAGAAACAACAGCCCTGTTAATAAGAGGGATAAAGATTTAAAGAGGAAACTAATTGAAGAAGAAATATGAAGGCCAATAGACACATGAATGAATATGCAACATTTCTGGCCATAAAAATGCAAATCAAGGTAACGTTGAGATTCCACCCCACGCCAGTTAGAATGACCATTATGAAGAAAACTAATAATAACAGATGCTGGGCTTGTGGGGATGTGGCCAAAATGGAACATTAGTACACTATTGGTGGAAATTTAAACTTGTTCAAATAATCTGTGAAGAAGTACAGAGATTCCGCAATAGTGCTCACCTATGACGCAGCAATGATGGATCAAGAAAATTTTGTATATATTCACGACAAAACTCTATGCTTTCATCAGAATGAATGACATTGCCCAATTTGTTAATTAATGGAAAGACTTAAAATCATGTTAAGTTTAACAAGCCAGCCCAAAAGAAACATAAGAGTACATGTTTTTACTCATTTGGAAAAACTAGAATGTGTTTAGGATATTCTTAGGAAAGATCACAATAACTCTAATAGCTATATGCATATCACCATATAAAATGATGCTTATAGAAATGAGTTCCAAAAATGGATACAAGATGATTGTATAGTGAACTGTTTTTAGTTATGTATATATAGTTTTACCCTTTGGTATTCACTGTTTTTGATTTCTGTATCCTTTCTCTTATACATAAGTTAATATGATTTGGGGAAGGGAAGGAAAATCACAGAAATGACGGGAAAAAGTTTAACCAAAGCAACAGTGCTATACACTAGACACTATGTTAGAAATGAACTTTACAACTTTGGGGGAGTGGGTTGTCGGGGTTGGAGGAAGCAGGAGAAAATAAGGAAAGGTAACACTTAAAAATGTACTCATTACTTATGTAAATGTAACCCACCCCTCTGTATATCACCTTCATAATATAAAATCCAAAATAGAATAAGAGAACTCACCCAAATAGAGAAAATTAGAGACAAAAATGAGATATCACAACAGAAATAAGCAAAATTGAGAACGTTATAAGAGCGTATTTGCAAACCTTATGCCAATCACCTGGAGAATCCTAGAGAAATTAATGCTTTCCTGTACTCGATCTGAACCAAGAAGTAACACACAAGAAGTAATGAAAATGAAATGTCAATAAACTACTTCCCATATCGGAAAAATCTAGGACTCAATGAATGAACCATGAAATTAAGGCCTGCAAAGAACTTACAATACACAGATCTAAGTCTTCAATGGAATAGAAAGGTAAATGGAATTATTAAACATTCTATGAAGCTAGAATTAGACTCATTCCCAAATCAGAGAGGAACTCACCAAAGAAAGAGAACTATAATTCTACCTCATCCCAGTTAGAATGGCTATTATCAAGAAAACTAACAATAGCATAAGCTGGCGAGGATGTAGCCAAATGGGAACTCTATTACGTTGATGGTGGGAAATTAAACTTGTTAAACCACTCTGGAATGCAGTATGGAGTTTCTTCAAAAGACTAAATATAGATCTCACGTATGACCCAGTAATTCCCTTCATGGGCAGTAATCCAATAAATAACAAACAAGCTCACATTAAAGCTACCAGCATAACCATGTTCAGGGCCCAGGCCCAAAGTTAAGGACTGGAAAAAAATTACCACTGCTATTATTTGTTTTTGCAAAGATGAATCTTTTGATATAAGGTACCAATTCATTGTATTACAGGAGCTAGGATAGGACTTAAATGTAGTGGGTGATAAAATGGCCTCTTTGTTGAATATCAGGAAAAGTTGTAGGCAGTCCAAGAAAAGGGAGATTTTTTTGTTGTTATTGTTTGTCGAGGAGCTTGAAGTCTGGGCTTGGGCACTGTCCCTGAGCTCTTCAACACAAGGTGAGTGCTCTACTTTTTGAGCCACAGTGCCACTTCTGGTTTTCTTGTAGTAAAATGGAGATAAGAGTCTCAGGGACTTTCCTGCCAATGCTGGCTTTGAACCACAATCCTCAGATTTCAGCTTCCTCAGTAGCTATGATTACAGCTGGGATCCACTGGCACCAGGCTAAAAATGGGGGATTTTTAGAAAATAAAATCCACCTGTTCACCTTTGTCTAAACCTCAGATATCACTATTAGAACACTTCACTCTCAACTTATTTCATCAGACATTTGTAAATTTTCTCTTTACCTTCATGTGAGAATACTGCAGTCAATATCAATTCAGCTATGAGACTGGATCAATTGTATGGTAATGGCTATCAGATAAATCAAGAACTGTTACATCAAAACAAATGAAACCCTCATTTGGAAAGATATTTTTCTCTTTTTATTACAAATATGTACTTGATTATTCCTAATTTGATATTGGACCTCCTAACAGAGTGATGACATTTTCTTTCTCTTCAGCAATTGGCCTTTACTCACAAATGGTCAAATATTTAAGAATTCAAAGATTTCCATTGATAATTCATTAAGCTGACCTCTAAGAAAATGTGCATTTCTGGAATTTGGTCTGTTGTCTTGTTCTCATATACACACGCTTTTTATGATTTACTTGTTCTACAAGGAATTCTATTTTTAATCAATGAGTGTCCAATTTTAGTCTCTCTGATTAGTCTTTCAGACTCTCTCTCGAGTCTCATTTCAGTCTGCCTCATAAAATTATTTAGTTATCTGCTACATGACTCTGTGCTTCTGTTTTTTGCTTGACTTCATGTACGCTGTGATGGAAGCACTGCCTGGCTGTGCTTACTGGAATTTTGTTGTTGTTGTTGTTTTGTTTTGTTTTGTGGGTTTGTTGTTGTTTTTTTTGGTTTTAGTTTTAGTTTTTGTTTTTAAGAGATCTAGGATTACTATTCAATGTAATAGCTTCTCTTGGCCCCAGTGATTCCCTGGCTTAGAGTCAAGGGGTTTTTCTCCTAAGGGTACAAAGAATAGCTGACTAAATTGCTGTTTTAATTGTCACAAAATGAGGCAATCTGGCTTCCTTGCAAAGACATAAATGATCCTGTGTAACCACTTACAGAAATGATCTATCAAGGTGGCTTTTCAAGGTTGACTGTGAAAGATGTTCATTTCCAAGTCACCACCATAGAACAGATCATATCCCTTGGAGCATACTTTTGGAAGGAAGGTTCCCCTTTCTTCCTTCTCTTTTGATAGATCAAACCATAATATTCTGCAGTCGTGGTCAGCCTGGAGCACCTTTTCCCAAGAATATTCCGTCGTGTAAAAGAGGACTAACTATCAAAATAAAGGGGAAAATACTTGTCTACTACAGACTGATTCACCTGGCTTATATCTGTTGTTAATTTCATTACTTCAAACACATGGATAATTTATATTGGGATTAGACAAGTGGCAAAATACTAATGGAATAAAGATTCAGTGTACTTTTATATATCCAATATTATACATTTAACCCCTTATGAAAAATTAAACAAATTGTAGAAACAATGTATACTCTGGCACACATACACCATCATCTACTCAGAAATTCAGTCTCCCTATAAATATTTATTTGGTTCAAAATAATAAAAAAATTAATTAATTAATGTGACTTTTAACTATCATCTGAAATACTCCTCGTTTATATAATTGTATATAATTTTATCGATGTCACCTAGACAGGAATTTAACATGCAAGTAGAAATCAAATTTCTATAACTTAAGTGATATGAGAGGAGTCATACCCTCGTGTACTATGTGGTGTGAATTTTACCATAGTGCTGAACCCTCCCATCTAATACAAAGAGTCATGTGCAATAATTTATTATTTGATGTTAAGATGAGCGCTAAGTGTAGGATACACTTTGAAATATTACATTAATTCACAGAAATGAAACAATAATGATATATTATTTGTTTAAATTTTAATGCTTCTCAATTTTTCAATTCATGAAATGTATTATTAAAATTAGTTTCACTTTCTTCTTTTCTTTTTTTTTTTTCCAGCAGGTAGAAAAACTCATTTATTAACAGAGAGCAGCCCCTTTTAAAGGCAAAAAGGGTGGGTGGCATGGTAAGGGAGGAAGAGGAACCAATCACTGTCAAGGTCACACCCTATCATTCACCTGAGCTTTCACGGGCTGGTTAGGCACTGATCGGCAGATCAATTGGGCTCTGCCCACTCTACTCTCTCCCAGCGCCATCTTGGCTGCCCATGTGCTCCAGATTCCCCCCTTTTTTTTTGTTTTAATGGCAGACCCACCTAGCACAGTAATAAACATCAGTCCCACCACAGTTAGAAATGTCCAAAGCAGTTCAATTAATTCCTGGGCACCTGGTGTCTTTTAAGTAAGCCAGTTCCTAGTACGTGCCTTTAAGCTAGCACAGGGGTCAAGATGACCTTTGAGCTTTACTGTCAGCTCCCAATGGCTCCCAACATCATCTTTCCCCCCCCCCCCCCCCCCGTCTTTGTTTAAAGAAGTGAACCCGCCTGTCTTAGGTTGGGTGGATCACCTTGTCTGCCTTACCCGTCATCGGGAACTTCTTCAGAGCAAAGCTGAAGGCCCTGTCTTAGAGGTTGGTCAGACTGACACCCCCTCTTACCCATCTCTGGCTGCGATTCCTCTCGGTGGGGGGAGGGGGAAATTCATTCATTTGGAGCTTGGTAACTGGCTGGCTAAGCTCATAAGAGTTTTGCAGTGCACATATAATGCAAGGAAGGCATAGAAAAAACCATCAGCAAAAGCATTACCAGGCCAGGAAATGTCACTACTAGTCCTTTAACCTTAGTGAAGGATGGCATAGGAGTCTTTGCCACTTCAGAGTCCAGAGGTGGGGATTGTTCTAATCCAGCTATTTGCCTGTGGGGTTGGACAAGATCTAAGCTGGAAGCATAACAAAAGGTGGTTGTTTAACAATAAGTATGGATTCAATGCTGCTATGCAAGCAATTAGTAAAAGAACAATTAAAGCAGGTAACATTAAAATAATTAACTCCTACAAAAATATTAAAACAGTCCATGGGGTGGTGATCAAAATGAAGGTCAGGCCACCAGGTCAAAGGGACAGCTTCTCTTGTGGTGCTCCTGACGATTTCTGCATTGCCAGTGTTGATCACTGCCCAGGTCACCTGTTGAGGTTGATGCAGGTTCCATAGGGACATTCACAGGATTGGGAGAGTCAGGACAGCCAACAGCTGGAGTATCGCCATCTGCAATTGTTAGAGAACACAAGAGCTTCTCAAGGGCTGGTTGCCCTTGGGGATGGTTAATAATTGTCTTTCTGGCTTTTGTCTTTAAAACACAAGCCTCAGCCATGGCCTTTATTTTTCCTTGTTGGTTAGCTTATTCTTGGGCATCCTCCTGTATAGAGGAAATGGGTAAAAATGTAAGGTTCCTGGCAGGGATCCAAATGGGAGTGGACTCCCCTATGGGGAAAACACATCCAAATCCCCTGCCCATAGTAACTAGGGGGTCAGGTCCTCTCCATTGTTGTGTCAGGGGGTGCTTCCACCTGACTTTCACTTGGGGCTTAGGGTTTAGTTGTCCCCAGTGCTTCTGAAACCTGGATTCAGTTGCCCCTTTTGAAAAATTTAAAATGTTAATGGTAAACAAAGCTATCTGTAACTGTATATGGGGGCTAACTCCCCCTTTTTTGTTTTATAGGCTATCAGAATACAAATTAAATGGTTTTTGAATGTCCTGAAGGGCCATAATTACGGCCAGCATTTCCTTATATTGTAATAACTTCTTGTGGTGTCTTGTCTTTTAGCAGGGCAAATAAGGGCACAAGACTATCTTTAGGGACAGAAACCCATGGCAACAGCCAATTGATTTCCCCTAAAAGACTCTGAAGTTGGGTTAAGGTTAGAGAGGCTGGAATATCCAGCAAAGGCTTAAGGGGGCTGGCCTGAGTCAAGGTAAGGTGGGTCCCGAGCACCTTAAAAGGAGCTACCTTTTGAATTTTATTAAGGGCTATGGTAAAACCCCCCTTTTTTAATATGGTGAGAACCTGGGCCAGAAGGCCCTCCAGGCAGCTTGGGTCCCGGTGCCCCAGAATCATATCATCCATGTAGGCATAGACAAGGGAGGTATCTGAACCCAGCACAGGCCCTAAAAGTGTGGCCAAGTATTGTTGGCAGAAGGCTGGGCTATTGGCCATACCTTATGGCAGCACTGTCCATTCAAATCTCTGATCAGGCTGGGAAAAATTAAGAGAAGATACAGAGAAAGCAAACTTCTCGCAGTCATCTGGATGCAGAGGAATAGAAAAAAAACAATCTTTGATATCAATCACAACCAAAGTATATTCTGAAGGTATAGCAGGAGTCTAGGGCATGCCTCTTAGGGGCATTCCTACTAGCTCCATCCTTTCATTTAGGTCTTGGAGCATTTGCCAAGCCCCAGAGGCTTTTTGAATAACAAATACGGGTGTGTTCCAAGGACTTATAGAAGGGCGGATATGCCCAAGGCTTATCTGTTCCTCCACCAGAAGGTGGAGGGCTTCAAGTTTAGGTTTGGTCAATGGCCACTGCTCCACCCAGATTGGGCTTCCTGGCTTCCACCTAATGGGAGGTACTGGGGGGGGCAGTGGCCTTTAGGATTGGGGGTGCACCCGAGCGGGTCCCCTATGTTCTTCTCTGTAATTATGAAAGTTAAAAAAATCCCCTTCCTTAACTCCCTCTAGATCCTGTTTAAGCCTTTGTGCTTCTTCCCCATCCAGGATATCATCATAGGATGCTCGATGGTCTGTAGTGACCACGGCATCCATTTGTCTTAGCATATCTTGCCCTAGTAAATTGGCAGTGAGGTTCTTTGCCACTAAAGGGCGTATCTTTCCCTGTTCTCCATCTGGGCTAGTCCATGTCATAAGGGCAACCGTCTCTTTGGTCTGGGAGTTGCCCCCTACCCCCAATATCGGGGGCCCAGGTGCAAACTTCCAGTCCAGGCGCACTTCCTCCTCCCTGAGTATGGTTCGGTCTGCCCCAGGGTCAATTAAGCAGTGAAACCTCTTTCTGCCTATGAGAATACTCATTTTAAGGCGGAGTCCGTCTACCAGGGGGACGGTCCAATGGACCTGGGTAGCCCTGCCATGAGGCTGCCTGGGCCTCACAGCAGGGGGAGGGTCCTCCTTGAGTTAAAGGGGCTAGAGGATGCCCCTCCCCAAGTTTAAAGACTTCCCATCTAAATCAAACTTGTATCCCCCCCTGCCCCTGGGGCAGGGTATAGGGGGCAGTTTGCCCACGGGCCAGTTGGCAGGGGATTGTTGTAAACAATCCCTCTTAAAGTGCCCCTCCTGCCCCCATTTAAAACAAGTCCCTCTCCCCAATGGCCTTGGGGTTCCTTGGCCCTGGGCTGCCAGAGCCTGAGTAATGACCTCAGTCATTGTAGATGCCTGAGCCTGCAAAGCTAAAGCTAGTGATTGGGACTGATGCTGTTGCGTTCCCACATCCTGTGAGGCCACCACCCATCTGCTCAGGGAACTCTCTCTCAATCCCATGCAGGCCATGCAGTGGTCTGCATTCATCCCTTCCCAGACCAGCAGCTTTACAAACTGATCTCGGAGGTTCCCTGTCAGCAGCTTGCAGTGAACGCTCTGTTGGACTCGGTCTATGAAATCAGGTAGAGGCTCACCCAGTTTTTGTCTCACTTCTGCTATGGGGGACTCAGTAGGCCCATCATCTGGTTTGTACCACGTGGCAAGTCCTGCCTGCCTCACCTGGTCACGGTACGAGCCAGGTTTTGCGGCCTGTTGGACGCCGGTGGAGTACCCTTCCCCCGTCCCTGCTAGCATGGCATAAGTAATAGGTATTGCTGGTTGAGCCTGCCGGTTTCCCTCCGCTCGCACTCTGAATTCCTCCTTAAAGAAAGCACACCATTTAATAAACTGAGAACTAGTGGTCTGGGCCCAGGGAGAGTTTGGGCCATCCTCCACCACCGCCTTGCGGAGCTCTTTAAGATCCTTAGCTTCCCATGGATACCATTCCAAGGGCCTGTTAGCCCCTGATGCCACATTGACTGGATACGCTTGGGGAAGCAAATCCTGTGGCCGAGAGTCTGGGCTCTTGGGTGGCCCTTCCTTTCCAGAGGAGGTCTTTTCCAGAGTAGGTTACTTCCTCAGCCCTTGGTCCCTCCATGTGGTAGGGGTCTAGGTTTTGCAAGTCCCTCTCGCAGGTCTCATAGGGTGCTATACCTCCCTTCCAATCAGGGGAATAGGGAGGGGGCCTAGGACCGTCCAGGGCACCTGAGTAGCTGCCTCCACCCCTGCATGCACAGATAGTGCGTTCCCGGTCGAATTTAACCTTTTCCTTTTCCTTTTTACTTTCCAAGTCTTCCTGTACTCTTTCTAGGCCTAATGTTGCCTCCTCCTCCTTCTTTTGTGATATAGCATTACCCATACTTAGGGTTTCACTTACCCCAAAAGACCGTCTATCTACTACCTTCTACATTGTAAACTAAATGCCTCAGCAATTCTCATTTGCTTTACTTTTTAAAAAATTTCTCTCTTAATGTTTGAGGTTGGGGTGTGTGAGTGTGTGTGTGAGTGTGTGTGTGTGTGTTTGGTTTTACAAAGATCAGAAGACAACGTCTTTCTTCATTTAGAATACATCTTTCAAGTCATTGTAAGTTGTGGCTAATGGGAGAAGTATTTTGCTATTTAAAAGATGAAACAGAAAAATATATTTGTTCATGTACCACAGTTGTTTTATTAGTCTGTAGTTGAAAACTTAACTTCGATTTATATCTTGGCTGTTGATGTGAATAATGTGAATAACAATGAAATACAGATATACTTAAGAGTTACTCATACAGAAATAATCATATGATTGGTGGGTCAGATGATATTTCAACTTTGCATTTCTTTAGAAAACTGCATACTACTTTCTACAATGAGAATACTAACCTGTATTTTGAACAAGAGTGAAGAAAATTTTATTTCTCTACACTCTCACCAACATTATTACCTTTAGAGTTTTTATAAAGGCAGGTTTTTACAATGTGCAGTACCCCAGACTGGCCTTAAACTCAAATTCTCTTACTCCAACCTCCTAACTGCTTGCACTTACTAGCCTTTACCATCACACCTGACTCCTTTGATGTTTTGATTAGTTTTAATAGTTATGAAGTAGTATCATAGTAATTTTGAATTGCATTTCTCTATAATGACTTCTGTTCACAAAGCATTAAGCCAACATGGAAGTGGTATTAAACCCAACTTTGTAAACCCACTGGTGATTTTCAGGGATTTTTGGAAAATAGGTCTATTCAGAACTTTTGTTAATCTCATCTTTAATCTCTCTATACAAAATCAATACTTAATTCAATATAGTAGAAAGGAAAAAAATTAAATTCCTAACATTTTTCAATTTTTAATAACATGATATTGCTTAAATCGTTTTCTGTTTACACTTGAGACTATATAACTCAATTTAGTTGTACCATTTACAAGGCGATACATATTTTATTTATTTTATGTTGATTGCTCTTTCCAAAGCCTGCGAGTCTAATTTCCCTTAGCTTCTTTCAGTCTCATGTAGTTCAGATTTCAAACTGAAGAATAAATGGAAGAAAGCAAATAAAAAAATACATTTCCTCTCATCTGATGATTCCTCTACAAGAGTGAGGAAAGAGTTCATCCTTCTTAGGACCCATGAAAATATATCAAAAAGAGAATTCATTCTGCTAGATTTTCCCTATCTTTACAATGTAACTTAAATGATGTAAAAAACAATATACTGCTGAGATATGTTTATGTTTTATCAGGTTTGTACTTTTTTATATGGACTTAACCTCAATCTACACCATTACTTCATGATTCTGTCCCTGATATTTTTAAACTACCAAGACATAAGATAATCAACTTGATGTGCAGCATGGGAAGTTATCCATCTGGCTTCCTTCGAAGCAGAGCATGGTAAATAGATAACATTACATCTGGTTATTCACTACATGTAATGGTTTCTGTAATACTTATTGCGTTCTATTTAGTATTTTAAAAAACTGCTGGCTAAACTCAAAGCTCATTCATAGAATTTTATGTTAAGTATTTCACAAGTTTTATTTTTTAATTCTTAAGATAAAATTTGCTTTAATGCTAATGTTATTGCCATTTTAATGTTGGGAAAAATTGTAATTAAAGGCATGAATTGTATGGCCCAAAGACACACAGTGAGGAAGGAAATGAGTTAAAGTTTCCAACAGTCTTTCAGCAATACAAAATGATAAGTAAAATCTCTCCATTCTCTTACACTCTCAATTCAATATTCATGTTATCCAAGAAATAATAGCATAGCAATGCCCATGGTTATTTTTTTCTGTTACATTTTGTCTTCAACCCAGATTGTTTTGGTGACATTGGCTTATCATCCACAGAACTGAGCGCATAAATTGAGGTCCAAGGAGGGGCAAATTTCTTCTGTCCCATAGTTCGTTTCCTTTTTAAAAAGTAATAAAACTTTCAAATATCATCACTTACAGTTTTTAAGAATCCAGAAGCGAAATGAATTCACATACAATCAGTGCAAAATGCTTTAAAATTAGTAGATAATAAAACAGGCTCCCGTGAAGTAAATATTTTACTACTTTTAAAATTATTTTTAAAGCCTTGTGCTGGATGGCCACACCTGTAATCCTGTCTACTTGGGATATCTACTCAGGAGCGCCAGATCTGTGGATAACAGTTGGAAGACAATCAGAGCAAAAAAAAATTCATAAGATTATTTTTCAAAACTTTTAATGAACTACCAAAGAGCCAGGAATGGTGATGTAGCTTATATAGAACCTCATCAATCTAGAGAGGAAATGCCTAGCAAGACCTTGAAGTCCTGAGTTCAAACTCTGAGCATGCCAACACAAATGCAAGAATACTCACATGTGCGCGGGCGTGCACACACACACACACACACACACACACACACACACACTTTTGCAAAATACTTTCATGTAAGTGTTTTGCATTAATTTCTTTGTTAACGATATTATATAGGGAAAATGGGGAAAATAAACTTTTCCTTCTCAGATCATTTTCATACATTTTTATTGGAAAAATAACTGTACACAGGGGTCACATTTACATGAGAAAGGTAATGAGTACATTTCCTAAAAAGCATTGTTACCTCCTCCTTTATTTCCCCCCACCATCCTTTCTCTCTAACCTCCACAAGTAGCCTCTCCTCCCCGTCTCCCCCACCCTGCCTAAATATAAACTTCATTTTTCATCATAATGTCTTGTGCATCTCATTGTTACAATTGGTCAACCTGTATCCCTATTTAAACATTGTGTTTTTACCTTTCCCCTACCCAAATTAGAGAAGCATATATATAAGATATTGGTGCACCAACTTCAAATGCAGTGAAAACAGGTGTTATAAAGTGGGGGAGGAACATATAAAGAAACAAAAAAAATCACATCATACATTGTAAGTCCATTAAAAACAATAGCACGAAAGAAAAAAACCACTTGTGTCAATATCTTGGAGTACATTTCCCTTAACATCACCTTATCTAGTCATATGCACATAGCTTTTGACCTTTTTTATTTATCCCAGACATATATTAGTAACTGAAAATAAGGGAAAGCAGGGGTCCTATGTTTCTTTGGACTTGTCTTACTTCATTTAATAAGTTTTTTTCCAAGTCTTTCCATTTCCTAACAAATTGAGTGATGTCATTCTTTCAGATGGAGGCATAGAATGAATCTGTCTGTCTATCTATCTATCTATCTATCTATCTGTCTATCTATCTATCTATCTATCTATCTATCTATCTATCTATCTATCTAATCTATCTATCACATTATCTTGCTCCATTCATCAATTGAGGGGAATCGGAATTGGTTCCATACCTTAGCTATTGTAAATAATGTTGCAGTAAACATAGTTGTGCTGTTAGTTTTATTGTGGTCTTGTTTGTGATCATTTGGGTGAATGCCCAAAAGTGGGATTGCTGGGTCATGGGGGGCTTTATGTGGAGCCTTTTGAGGAACCTCCATACTGCTTTCCAAAGTTGTTGAACAAGTTTACATTCCCACCAAGGATTCGGTAGGGTTCCCTTCTGTCAACATACCCTCCAGCACCTGTTGTAAAAATATGGAACACTTCAAGAATTTGCATGTCATCCTTGCACAGGGGCCATTCTAATCTTCTCTGTATTGTTCCAATGTTAGTGTATTTCCTGCTGAATTGAGCACAGAACATTTTTTATATATGAAGTGTAATTCATTTTCTTTCTTTTTATTGTGAAAATACTGTACAGAGGAGTTACAATAACATGGGCAAAATAACGAATACCTTTCTTATCAAGCATTGTTGCCTCCTTTTTGTTTCCCCTTCCTCTCCCTTACCCAAACTCCCACTAGCTTTGACACCTGATCCTCTCCCCCATCAACGTTGTAAAGTTCGTTTTACGACATAACGACTTGTATATCTCATTGTTGCAATGGGTCCAACTGTATCCCAATTTAAATGATATTTTTTCCCTTCCCCTCCAAAAATTATACCAACATAAAATACAGTGAAAGCAGGCGTTAAACCTTGGGGGAGGGACATACAAAGCAACATAGAAATCATCTCATAAATATATTAGAAACAATTGGATTAAAGAAAAATCATTTGAATACTTATCTTTGGGTATATTTCCCTAACATCAGCTTATCTGACCTATCCTGCTTGACTCAGACATATACTAGTTATTGCAAATAAGGGAAACCATAGGACCTCTGTTTCTTTGGGCCTGGCTTACTTAACATATTTTTTTCCAAGTCTTGTCATTTCCTAACAAATGGGACAATGTCATTCGTTCTGATGGAAGCAAAGCATTCCATTGTGTATATATACCACATTTCCTTGATCCATTCATACACTGAGGGGCATCTGGGTTGGTTCTATATCTTAGCTATGGTAAATGATGCTATGAAAACATAGTTTTTTGAGTTCTAGGCATATTTTAGATATGAGACCCTTGTCCATTGTATGGCTAATGAAGATCTCCGAATCCGTGGGTTTTCTATTGATCTTGCTAGCTATGTCCTTTGCCATGCAGAAGCTCTGCAATTTCATGCAATCCAGTAAGTCCAACTTTTTTTGATTTGTTGTGTTTCTAAGTCTCTATTAAGAAAATTTTGGGATGTGCAAGGAGACTTAGAGTTTCTCCTATTGCATCCTGTAATGTTTTCAGACTGTCTGTTTTAACTCTGAGGTGTTTGTTCCGTTTGGAGTTGATTCTTGTGCAGGGTGATATATAAGGATCTAGCTTTAGTTTTCTACAAGTAGTTAACCAAATGTGCCAGCACCATTTACTGAAGAGGCTGTCTTTCTTCTGTTCTATTTTTTAGATTCCTTATCGAATATTAGATGGCTACAGGTCTGTAGGTACATTTCTGGGTTTTCAATTCTATTCCATTGGTCTCGGGGCTTGTTCTTGTGCCAGTTCCAAGCTATTTTGTTTACTATGGCTTTGTAGTAGATTTTGGAATTTGATATTGATATTACTCCAGCACTGTTCTTTCTGTTAAATATCGTTTTTTTCTACTCCATGTTTTTTATTGTTCCGTTTGAATTTTTGGATTGCCTGTTCTATTTCCTTGAAGAATGAAGTTTGAATATTAATAGGTATCACATTGAATTTATAGATAGCCTTGGGAAGTATTGCCATTTTCAAGATGTTGATCTTTCCAATCACAGAGCATGCGTGTTTTTTGCCACTTTCTAAGTTCTGTTTTGATTTCCTTTTTCTGGTTTTTTAAGTTTTCATCATAGAGGTCCTGCAATTCTTTGGTAAAGTTAATTCTTAGATATTTCATTTTTTGTGAGACTATTATGAAAGGAGTTACTTTGCTATTCAAGCCACTCTTTTCTCATTATCGGCATACATAAAAACCATTGATTTTTGAAGGTTAATTTTATACCCTGCTACTTTGCCAAAGTTTTGAATCAGCTTGAGTAATTTGGGAGTGGAGTCTATGGGATTCTTTAAATACAAATCATGTCATCTGCAAAGAGGGAGAGTTTTATTTCTTCTTTCCCTATTTGGATCCCCTTTATGTTAGCATCTTGTATTATTGCTGTAGCTAGGCATTCTAATACTAGATTGAAGAGCAGTTGAGAGAGTGGACATCCTTGTCTTATTCCTGATTTTAAAGGAATTGGCTTTAGTTTTTCACCATTGAGTATAACGGTGGCTGTAGGTTTGTCATATACAGCATTTATTGTATTGAAGAATGTTTCATGGATTCCTAATTTTTCCAGAACCTTCATCATAAAGGGGTGTTGGATCTTGTCAAATGCTTTTTCTGCATCTAATGAGATAACCATATGGTTCTTATCTTTGTTCTTGTTGATGTGATGAATAATGTTAATTGATTTGTGAATATTGAACCAGCTTTGCATCCCTGAAATTGAATCCTGTTTGATCATGGTGTATAATTTATTGGAGTAATTGCTGAAGTCAATTTGCCAACATTTTGTTCAGAAGTTTTGCATCAATATTCACCAAAGAAATGGGTCTATAGTTCTCTGTCTTTAATTAGTCCTTTCCTGGTTTTGGGATGAGGGTGATTATGGCTTCAAAGAATGAGTTTGGTAGTGAACTTTCTCTTTCTATTTCATTGAAGAGTTGGAGGAGTATTGGTGTGAGCTCTGCTTTGAAGGCCTTGTAGAATTCTGCCCTAAAACCATCTGGTCCTGGGCTTTTCTTAGATGGGAGGTCTCTTGTGGCTGTTTTTATTTCAAGGCTTGATATGGGCCTGTTAAGATGGCATGACTCATCTTGTTTCAGTTTGGGCATGTCCATATTTGCTTGGAAAAGGCCTATTTCTGCCAAGTTCTCAAACTTATTAGCATAAAGTTTTGAGAAGTATTTCCTTATAATGTTATGAATCATGTTTGTTTCTGTGGTGATGTTTCCATTCTCTTCTCTGAGTTTATTTGGGTGTGTTCTCCTGTTTTTCTAAGAAGATTTGCTAACCATCTCTCAATTTTGTTAATTTTTTCGAAGAAACAACTCTTTGTTTTTTTTTTATTTGTTCTATGTTGTTATTGGATTTTAATTCATTTAATTCTGATTATTTATTTCCATCTCCTGGATTGAGGTTTATCATGCTGCTCTTTTTCAAGGATGCTTGATGTCTCATTAAATTATTGGTTTTAGATCTCTCCAGTTAGTTGATGTAGGAACTCAAATCGATAAACTTGTCTCTGAGTACTGCCTTTGCTCTCTCCCAGAGGAGCTGGGAGTTTGTGTGTTCATTTTTGTTGAATATCATAAACACTTGAATTTCATTTCTAACCTCTTCCATGACCCAATGGTGGCTCAACAGTGTGTTGTTCAGGCTCCACTTGTTACAGGAATTTCTTTGGTGGCTTTAAGGTGTTGAGTTCAATTTTTTCCTTGTCATCTGGGAGAATGCAAGGTATAACTTCAATATTTCAATGTTTCTTTACAAGTTTGGTTTGTGACTTAAAATGTGTTCTATTTCGGAAAATGTTCCATGTGCTCTTGGGATGAACGTGTATGCTGATGCTGCTGGGTGAAATATTCGATAGATTTCTGTTAAATCTAATTGATCTATGCAATTGTTAAGGTCTGCAGTTTCTATGTTGAGTTTTTGCCGAGTTGATCTATCTAGTGTGATAAAGTCCCGAACAATTAATGCCTTTGGATATATGTGAGATTTGAGAGAAAGTACGATTTTCTGAAACTAGACAATTCATCAAAAAGTAAGTCGTGATATTTTAGAACCATGTAAGAATAAAGGCAAGATTGACATGACAAAAACAAAATAAGTCAAGATATTTATTTTTCAAGAGATGTGTAGGAGGAGAAATTCAATTATTCTATACAAGCACCTGTCTTAATGGACACTGCAGCAAGTGGTAAGGTTTGTTAAAATTTTTAAAGTTTTAAATATATTTAATTTTGGGAATTTGCTTATATATGCCATAATTAGGACTGTTTGGCAGGTCATAAAACTTTTCTATAAAGTATTTAAGATTAACGGTAGCAGACATACTACTAAGTATGTTCATTTTCAGAAACTTTACTAATGAGAAGTTGCAAAGTCTGTGTAAAGAAGTCGAGTGAAGAGTTAAGACTTTGTTAACTACACAGTTTATGTTAAAACTTTAGGGCTTCCTTACTTTATATTTTTGCGAGGAACAAATGATGATATAAGCCATATAAAAATCATGAGATGAGTCATAAATAGTCATCTTAGTGGGTAACTTTAAAGACTACACATAGCCTATAAAACTCTTGTTGAACATCATAATCTTAGCCAGTTTTAAATATACAGGAATATGAGAAAATAGTAAAACCTAATATGTAGTACACCATCAAATACTGAAAAAACTGGTAATTGTTTTGTTTTTTTATTTTATTAATCATTAATATTTAATCATTGGCTTTCTTTATTTGTAGCATTGTTTCCCTTGTAACATAATAACACTTTTTGTAAGTCGTCATCAGGAGATACTTTGAGAAGGTTACTGGGTTGGCAAAACCATTTTTTATAGGTGCATGTGAATTTATAAAGAGGAAAATTAAGAACAAAATATGTATTAAAAAATTTTCAAGTAAAGTGTGAATCAGGAGTATTGATAAATGTCCACACCTAAAATCTTAGCCCTAGGCTGAAGCAGCGGTATTACAGAGTTGAAGCCAAAAATGTGAGAGACTCTGTTTTGTTTTGTTTTATATTTTGATTTTGTTGATCATTGGGGTTGAACTCCGGGGCCTGGGTACTCTTCCTCAGCTCAAGGCTACTGCTATCATCTGAGCCACAGCGCCACTTTCATCTTTTTCTACTTATGTGGTGCTGAGGAATTAAACTCAGAACCTCATGCATGCAAGACAAGTAATCTACCACTGAGCAACCTTCCCAGATCCTGAGAGACTGTGTTTTAAAAAATAATCTAAAAATTATTTGCTTTCTGCTTTGGGTTATAAAATAAAATATATGAATATGAATATATATCTATATCTATCTATCTATCTATAGTCTGATATGGTGCTTGAACTATTGGCTTGAGCACTGTTCTTATGATCTTCAGCTCAAGGCGACCCCTCTACCGCTTGAGCCACAGAGCCACTTCCAGTTTTCTAGTAGTTTATTGGAGATGAGAATCTCATGGACTTTCCTGCCTGGGCTGGCTTTGAACCATGATCCTCAAATCTCAGCCTCCTGAGTAGCTAGAATTTCAGGCAGGAGCCACAGGCACCCAGCTCTTTTTATATTTTTGTGAATTGTCATACTTCGAAATTTATATTAACTACAGCCACTTTATCCTTTTCAAAGTCATGAAATATCTCTGAGAGTTTGCTTCTGTGCAGATTGTTTTTGCATTTATAATTTCTTCTTAGTCATTTTTATTTTTTATCAAAATCACTTTACATTTTATGTTGATATGTTATCATACATCAGATACCGACAAATGTACATTTAGGGTCTAAAGATAGCAGTATGAATATTCTCATACAACTCTTGCTTATCTGTTATGCACTTTCAGTATTATGATATTTTTCTGTCTTTTTTTCTTTCTCATTCATTCTCTTTCTCTTTCTGGCTCCATGTCTTCTACTTAGAATTTCTGCTGGTCTACTATTATACTTCAGGATCCACTGGTTTTGGGGGAACATGATAGGGACCCTCAGTTATCCTTGCATTCTTCGAGAGTTGTAACAGTGACGTGATATTATTCTTTGCCATTCTAAATGACAAGAATTCCCTTTCACTTTTACTACTATTATAAATTTTATATATTTTATATAAAATATTATATATTTTATCTCATAGGAATCATTGGGACAGATAAGATACTTTTAACCTGTGACCTAAATGTCCTTTTTCTTTTAAAAACATCATTTTTATTTTATTATCAGGAAGGAAATACATGTAATTAAAACAAATCTATCCTATGGAAATTAGACCGAAGTTGTTCACAGGGATGAAGAACAAGGTAATGGGGGAAGTAACTACAAAGGATGCCCATCATAGAGCACAGATCCTCATAGTAGTTTATCATGAACACTTTGTGAGAATGGCAAGGTGCTGGGAACTAGAGATTAAGTCACTGAACATTTCATATATATGCACTATATATATATATATATATATATATATTTGTATATGCATATATATGTGTATATGCCATTATATATGTACACATTTATGCCACTATATACACAAATACACACATACATTTACACATGTATACATGCACACCTGGAGAAAGACACATAGTCACAGCCAACACAAATTTCACTACTTGCTGAATATGCCTTAGATGGAATGCTTGGAACAAAATATGTTGAAGATGTATTTGTCTCTAAGAGTTCTTTTATCACTCCTCTTATCTCTTAAAACTGGTAAGTTTGGACAAATTGACTTGCAAAGTTCAGTACAAGTGATAGCAAGTTAATCAGAAATATCAGTAAGTAAAGGTCATATGCTGACTCCCTGCTTCGCATGGAATGCTTGCTCTTGTAGACACTCTCAACAACCAAAGCAGCAGGAGAATATCCTGGTATAGAATAAAGTTATAAGGCTTTAAATGGCATCCTTCCTTGACCTCTTTTCCAACAGCCAGCATCATTTCCTAAGCACATGAGTGAGTCCTCAGAAGACTGGAGCTCAGGCCAACATTTAACCAACGCATGTGAAAAGTCCTATGTGAGAAATGTTGACTGAGGTCTTGCTGATTTCCTGACCAAGAAAATAAGAAAAAAAGTAAGTATTTTTAATGTATTAAAATTTGAAAATAATTTGTAACCTGTCAATAAATATGTAGAACACAATTAAAGCAATTGACAAAAAATGATGTGCGTTTCATTTATGTGCTTTTGAACTTGGCGAGTGATTTTATTTCTGTCTACACAAGTAGAATCAGATTAAATCAAACCATTATTTCTTCATTTAAATAAATGGAAAAGATACAGATTGACCCATTGTAACAATGATATCGACAAGACACACTATCAGAGGGATGGTGGGGGAGGGGTTGGGGAGGTGTAAAGGGAAGGGATGGGAGGGGAAAAACAAAGGAGGGCTTAAAAATATTCAGTAAGAAATGGACTCATTACCTTAGTTATGTAACTGTGACCCCTCTGTACTGTATCTTTACAATAAAAATATATATTAAAAAGATACAAGGAAAACTTCTGTACTTATATGAAGTTGTATTTATCACTCAATATCAATAAGGTATTGGTTTTAGGACCACAGGCATATTAAAACTTTGGATACTCAAATTCTCTACATAAACACAGTATATTATTTACATTAGAATCAGTCCACAACTTTAACTGGTTTTCCTACAAATTTATAGAATAGTGTAGCTAAGGAAAGATAAATAAATATTGCATTTTCATATTGGATTACATATCCTTTCAAGTGTTGTCTAAAATTGGTCTACAATAAAATCATTCCCATTGATATCTTTCTCAAGATTGCAAATGTTTGTACTTTCAGCTGACCTTTCATAAAGCTCATACTTCAAACATAACTTTTTAGTTTGTTCATGCAATCATAGGACATAAACATATGGCATAAAATATTAATTACCTTTATCTGCTGTCATTAATGTAGTATAACTAATACAATTAAGTATATATCGTGATGGAAAGAAGATTCTTCTTTCTAAATACATGCTTGCAGGCATGTACACACGCACACACAAACGCACACACACACACACACACACACACATACACACACATATATTTACCACTCTAACTCGAGTTAGGTTCCTGATATTGGGTCTCAGACAATGATCTAATAATCAAACTTTCTTGCCCACACATAAAATACATTTATAGTTCCAAACATGCAAAAACACCTGATCATTAAAAAAGGAGAATATTTAACAGAACCACCCAGCTCCTGAGCTATCTATTCCCTGATTTCATTCATTCATGATGATGCATTTTTCATATCATATTTAAAAATATTTTTGTTTCTCTGATTAGCAAACAAAAATATGCTGTCATAAAATACAAAATGTAGGTGAAATTACTTGTCTTTAATATACCTTATCAAAGACTTCTGTTTGCTTCTTGTAGAGTGTTTCTGACATTTGCCCTAATGTCTAATATTAAGTTACAAAGGACATGCCATATTCTTAATTAATTTTTCCTAAAGGTTATGCTATGGAGTTGACTCTTATTTGTTTCCTTATTCTAAATTAAATTTTCTTAACAACTTGAATTATTTCTTATGTTACTTCCAAGCCATGTGAAATATCAAAAAGAACAGGAAATTCACATACTCAAATCTATAAATTTTCCTCTGAGTATTACCTGTGCTGTTGTGTCACAGAGGAGGTAGAATTTTGTGTGTTAACTTGCACTGAATTGCATAAATGCTGGAACTTCCCTCCATATTTCTTCAGTGACTCATTGATGATTTCGCAATGTGTTATTCAGTCTCTGTGAGTTTCGCAATTTTCTGTGATGCCTTTTGATGTTGAGATCTAATTTGGTCCCATCGTGGTCTGACAGGATGCAAGGAATAACTTCATTTTTATTTTTGAATTTCACATATTTTCCTTGTGATCTACGATATGATCTATTTTGGACAACATTCCATGGGCTGCTGAGAGAAATATATATTGTGACTCTGCTAGGTAAAATATTCTGTAGATATCTGTTAGGTATAGCTTGTCAATGCAGTTATTTAGTTCTGAAGTTTTTTGCTAAGTTTTGACCTGGATGGCCTGTCCAGAGGTAAGAATGATGTGTTCAAGCAACCAACAATGTGTTTGTATGTATGCATGTTTTTATGTCAATTCGCATTTGTTTGATGAATTTGGGATCTCTAGGATTCAGGGCATTAATATTTAGAATTGTTATATCTCCAGATAGTTCTCTTTATCAATATTTAATGTCCTTCTTTGTCTCTTTTTACTTTCATACCACTTGAATTTAAAACCTATTTTATCCAATATTAGTATAGCTACTGAGGCCTGTTTACAAAGTCGATTTTTCATTTGTAAAGTTGATGTATAGAATTGTTACAGTTACATAAGTCAGATAATGAGCACATTTCTTTTTGAACAGTGGCACGTCTTCCCTAATGTTCTCCCAGTTTTTCCCTTCCAACCTCCCTCCCCCACAAGTTGTATAGTTCATTTTCAATGTAGTGTCTATTGAGTTGCACTGCTGCATTTGTTGACTCTTTGTCCCACTATGTCTATGTTCCCTATTGCCCTTTCCAAACTGACATATACGACCTAAGTTATAGAAACAGAAAACATCAACAGAAGGCAGAAGGGAAAAAGCAAAATAATAAATAAAACCTTACATATCCATTTCCTGGAGATCATTTGGATGAACATTATTTTATATGATAATATTGATATAGCTATTGAGCCTTTGTGATCCTCTCCAAAGGGCATCCTCCTTAGATCTTAGTATGTAAATGTTTAGAATCCTATATAATTTATCATGTCCAAGTGTAATGGTTTCTCCTTTACCTTCCAAGTGTGTTTACTTGTAGAATTAGAGGCACATTCTAATACAACAGAATGGAAGAAGATTATTTTTTTTTCTTTTTGCTTATGTGGTGCTGAGGAATCGAACCCAAGGCCTCATGCATGCTAGGCAAGTGCTCTACCACTGAGGCACCTGGAAGAAGATTATTACTACCTAAGCATCAGACAAGGGTTTTCAAACATAACCCGTATTTAAAGATAAAAAATTAAACCCAACGAAAATAAACCCTAAAATAAACAAGAACCCAGTTAATATATGGGATAAACACTTAAAGAGAAACTTCTCAGAAGAAAATTGACAAATAGACATATCTCTCTCCATAAAAGAAATGCAAATCCAAACAACACTGAGATTCATCTCACCCCTGTTACAATGTCTTTTGAAAAAATGAACAATCACAGATACTGATAGAGATGTCGACCAAAGGAAACTCTATTAAACTGTTGGTAGGAATGTAATATTCTTCAAGCAGTTTGGGAAACACCATGGAAGTTGCTCACAAAACTGAATAGAGAGCTACTTATGATCCAGCAATTCCATTTACAGGCATTTATACAATAGAGTAGAAATAAAGGGACACTGAAGCTGCCAGCACAATCATGATAATTGTTGCATTATTTTCTGTAGCCAAAATATGGAATCAACCCACATGCCTCTCATTGTAAAAAGGGATCAAGAATTTATATATGTATATATATATATATAAATTTATATATTTTTTATTTTATTGAATCCTGTTTACAAGTGTGTATGTGTTTATATACATATATTTACATACAAACATACAGCTATACATACATAATGTACTTCTGTTCATCCATCAGAAAGAATAATATTTCCCCATTCTTAACGAAAGTGAGACAAAATATTAATCTTAAGTGAAATAAACTAGACCCAGAGAAACTTAGATTACATGATTTTCCTCATTTTTGGTACAGAGAAAGTGCCTATAAATGTAAAAGCAAACACACTGGATGGTATGCAAGGATGTACAAATGAATTATCTGAAGTGTCAGAGTCCATGGAGAGTGAAAATACAATAATTCTCTTAAAAGACTAAGTCAAAGCCCAACAAATTAAATACCAGTAAAAGTGTACAGGAGAGGAAAGTGGGGGGAAAAGTGAGAGGGGTAGGAAATTGAAGGGAAAAAGGATAGAATACAGACAAGAATCCCTTGTATAGTGCCCAGATTTGGAATACACAAAGGAAAGGGTAGTGTGAAATGGAGTGAAGATTTTGAAATGGTAACACAATTCTAAGTGCACTGTACACATAAACTGCTTTGTTAAATGGCAAGTAATTCCATAACATAATATTGGGATACATAAGGATTGAGGTTGATTGGGAGATGTGGATGAGACTGTTAAAAGGGGTGACATTGGTCAAGATTCACTGCATGCATAAACTATTTCAGAGAATGGCAACTCCTTTGTAGAAATAATTAAAGATAAAAGTATTCAAAAATTATGATAGTTGAATAGAGAATTGAACCTCAATTAAATTCACATTTAAAACTATTTTTAACCTGGTAGTTTGGAGAAAAAATTCAAATAATTAAATATTATGAATCTTTTTTACCAGAATTTGTGAAATTAGAATCAAAACTACTTTGCTTCATGTCAGCCATTGGGCTGTTATAAGAGAATATTTCAAAGTGACTTAAAAAATCAGGAGTATATTATCCATACTCCAGAAGGTTGAATATTGATTATAAAAATGGTTATTCAAAGCAATTCCTTGCTTTATGGGGGCCTGCTTTCTGGTTCATTAAAATTTATTTGCTGGACATTCACATGGCAGAGTAATTATATTGGACTTCTTTTATCAAGATCATTATTGCAGGGTCATCTCTGAAAGGATGATTCTAATGTCACCAGAGAGGAGAATAGATTTTCAACATGTGTATCTGGAAGGAGTTACATCGTCCAATACACTTTGCAACTTTTTCTTTAACTCAGTGTGGTGCGTCATTTGGATATTATTTCATAGAAGATAATAAGTTAAGGACAAGTTTATATCATGTGAATTATGTGAATGATTCTTCTTACAATGGGAGTAATTATAGTGATGGCAAAGTGAAGTATGATTGCTTAGTGGTTCTTGAATCACATCATAGGTAATCATTTATATGTGGTACAGCCTTTCTAAGGCCCTTCTGATGTGTTTGAATAATCTCCGATGAGTTATTTGCTGTCAGAAATATTCATTTGAGCCAACAAATTTAGATGTCCTTGATTTTAATTCCGGTCTGTTATTAGGACTCCCACAGACATCACAATCAGAGGATGATAATTTCTCTGATAAAATACATAATAAAATTTATTATAATTAATATAACATGAAAACTGTAATATTAATAGCACTATAAATACAAGTATTCATTTTTAAATATATTGACATCCTTTGGTTACATCAATTTTTTGAATAGTTAGAATTAAATGTAAATTGTTTGCAAATAGATATTTGATGATGCATAAAAAATGAGAAAAACATTTGTGTACATATTTACTACATATGCAAACAGATTCACCTGCTTATTTCTGACCCTTCATTTGTTGGTTTCATTCATGCATGGAGAACATGCAGATAAGTGAAAATTGCAAACTTGCATTTACTAAACGGTTAATTACATGCTGTTTATTTTGGGATAAAAAGCAGATTTTATAAATTAAATTGTTTCAAGTATCACATTTTACTACTATCTTAGATAGCAATAACTTTCTATTCCTTTGAGGCATGAGCCCTCAGGATGTTGACCAAATTTCTTAGTTCATTTACACAATTAATATAAGTATGTATTTTCTCATCTATCTTTCATTTCACCATAGAATCTGTATTTATACTTTATGTCATACATGAATATCAATGCCTTTAGAAGATATTTATTAATTGGAGTATATTATTTGTAAAAGGCAATCTTATTGAAATATTTTACACACTCACATATTGATCAAAGGCCTGATTAACTTGTTTCTGACTTTCTCCATTCCCATTGCCCCTTATTTTTCAACTGTTTTCTGTGAACTTCTTTGTGCTATCTTCACACATGTCAAAATGTATTATAGTGTTGTTCACCCTCTGTCATTGAAAATTATACAATGCTGAACATAAAAGCAAAAATCTAAACAAATAGAGATATATCATTCTTGTGGATTGGATGATACAATTGAAAAAAGATATAAATTGTCCCCTCCCCTTTGTTTTGGTCATCCATTGGGCTTGAAATCTGGTACTGGGCACTCTCACTCAGCTCTTCAGTTTAAAGTGAGTTTTCTACTCATTGAGCAACTGTGTCACTACTGGTTTTCTGGTGGTTAATTTGACATAAGAGTCACCCGGACATTCCTGTTTCAGCTGGCTTTGATCCACAATCCTCAGATTTCAGCCTCCTATGGAGCTAGGATCATAAGCATTAGGCAACATTGCCCAGATTCACAGTTTCATTTATAAGTTTATGACAATTTCTAAAAACACCTGACCAGCTATTTTTGGCTCACTGACAAAGAAAATAAACTGGAATATATTTCTCTATCCAATATTAAAACTGAAAGTGTAAAATTGTTATATTTGTAAGGGAAGATTATACAGCTCAATGGGTCTGTAGGGCACCAGATTAGATCCATATAAATATTATCAAGGGATATTTAATAAAGGGTAAAAGAAAACATTGGTGGAATTAAATTCTCTTTAATAAGTGGTGATAAGGTAGACCGTATTGGGGGGAATTAAAAAGTGAACATTGACTTAAACATAATTTATTCAAATGTTAACTTCAAGCAGGATTAAAATGTGGCATATAAAACAAAAAGAGTGATGTAAATGTAAAGCAAAGAAAGATGTCGACAATTTTGGAGATGAAGCACTCTTAAATTTGGCATTAAAATTACAGGAAAGGAAAACTTGATATAGCAGAACTCAATACAAGTGTAAAATAATTTGGTCTTTGAAAGCTCATATGCAAGTAGTGAATAGAAGTTGGAAGTTGGGGGCTCATGTATCTCATCCTAGCTATTTGGGAGGCTGTGATTTGCGTATTGCTGTTTGAAGGCAGCCCACAAAAGAAACTCCCTGAGAATCTTACCTCTGATTAACAGCAAAAAAGCTATAAGTGCGGCATGACTCAAATGGTAAATTGTTAACAAATTGCAAGAAATCTCAGGGACCATGAGTTCAAGCCCCAGGAGCATACATGCATGTACAAAAGTAATAGTAGTGATGATGATGATGATGATGATGATGATGATGATGATGATGATGATGATGTTGATTATGATGAAGGGTATCCATAGTCAAAGATAAAATATTTGCAAATCCTGTACCTAAAGAATGTCTCAAATCTAGACTCTGTATAGGACTCTCAAAACAATGTTAAAAAGAACACCAAGTATAAACCACCAAAATACATGTTGTGAAAAGTAAACACAAGAGAAGCATCATCAGTCATCAAATAAATGCACACTAAAACTAAAATGACATCATAAGTCATGTATGAGTATTACTTCACATAATACAATAATGACCATACTGAACGCTACCAAGAAACAGAGAAACTGGATCCTGGCAGGAATGTCAAATGGGAAAGACACTCCTGAAAATGTTTTGGCAGGTTCCTAGAATGAAGAATATGCAAATACCCACAGTATAGCACAGGAATTGAGCTCTTCAGGATTTGTCTCATAGAAATAAAATGTAACATTCACCCAAAAGCCAAAACACAGAGGATTATAGCAGCATTATGTACTCTAGTCGAAGAAATGGAAATCAATTCAAGCTTTCTTCAAGTGAGTGGGAAATGAATTGTGCAACATTCTCTAATAACAGAAACAAAAAGCAACTTGAGAGAATACAGTATAATATTAAAGGATAAAATAACTGGGAATAATCTACCATAGATTTGAATTCAATCTTAAAAGCTTAGTTATTACATGATCAAGAAGTCAGAAAGAAAAAAATGTGTTGTTTGCCAAGATGAAACAGGTTTGGGATGGGAGAATGAGAAGTAGTGGGTTTAATTACAAAAAGGGAAGCATGAGACAGACTTATTTTTGGTAAAGAAACGTATCTGTAAATATGATATATTCATATAGAGTTGATAAAAATTATATTGGACTTAATATATTTAGAAAATAATTAAAATAACTGAAGTATTCATAAGGTACTTGTGAAATATTAGTGTCCCACTTGTGATATCATACTAGAAATATTAAAATAAATTGGAAAAGTATTCAAAAGATTTCTCTGTGTTCTTCTAAGATCATAAAGATCCATACTAACCTCAATAAAACTTAATGAAATATAGAAAACAGAAGTTACATTTATAAATGGGGACCAAGCTTGAAATATACCTTGATAATTGGAAGGCAGAGATTTAGAAGACTGATATCAGAGCCAGTTCTGACAAAAGAAAATTCATGAGAAACTAAAAACAAAGAAAGCTAGATATAGGGTAATTTCCCTGTTATCTCACATTTGTGGAAGCCATAGGAAAGAGATCTTTGCTTAAGGGAGGCTTGGCCTGAAAAATAATATAAAGTGATTAAAGCCTTAGCAACGTCAAGCACCAGTAGTGCCAAAGGAAAAGAAAAGAAGACAACAGAAAAGGAAAGGAAAGGATAAAAAAGGCAACTATTTACTCTTCATTCTTGTAGTTTCATGTCATTGGGTATAAGAATTGAGAGTATTTTGTTTACTGTTTTTAGATTCAGGCCTCTCTAATATGAAAGTATTTATTTCAAGTAATTATTTTATTACTACTATTTATTAGCTTATTATTAGGCCTTCATGGAGATTGAACCCATGGCTTTCTACATATATATATATATATATATATATATATATATATAGAGAGAGAGAGAGAGAGAGAGAGAGAGAGAGAGGGAGAGAGAGAGAGAGGGAGACTAATATATATATATATATATTAGTCTAGTTCTACAACTGAGCTGTACCTGCAGGTCTCTTGTATAGTTTTAGAAATTGTTTATGAATTCTTCAATAGTTATCTATTCTACTTTTCATCTTATCTTTTCTCTCCTACCTTTCCCCCTATGTATTTTAGTTTATGTGTTGAAATTTTTCCTCAATTTTATCTTCTAAACTTAGAATTTTGGTTTTAAGTTTACAGAGAAGTCGGTTATTTTATGACATCTTTTTAAATTATATAGCAATATATGTATTTCACATGTATGATTGATTCTTAGAGTTCATTTCAATAAGAAACATTTATATGGTCATATACACAGAGCTACTGAGCCATTGTGATCCTCTACTAAGAATAGCTTCCCTTGTTCTTGCCATGTGAATGCTTAGAGTGCTGTTAGTTAAGCATGTCCAATTGTAATTATTTGTCTTTTACTATCTATTGGATTAACTTGTAGATATATGGACATGTCTAGTTATTACAAATGAGGGAAACCATGCAGCATATATTGAATTGGATCTGGCTTATTTCACTTAATATCATTTTTTTCCAGGCTTTCCATTTCTTCAAGAATGGGGTAATGCCATTCTTTCCAATGAAAGCACAGAATTCCAACAATACAACAGAATTGAAGACCCAGAAATTGGCATATAATCTTTGATAAGGAAGCAGAAATGAAGGATGGAAGAAAAACAGCCTCTTCAAAAAAGAGTTCTGGTAGAATTGTCTGCACACAGAAAACTGAAGTTAGATCGTTATATATCCGTCTGCACCAGAATTGATTCCAAATGGATCAAAGACCTCAATGTAAGTCCAGATACTTTGAGATTGTTACAGGAAGAGTTAGGGGAAACAGGAGGGCTCCTTGGCACTGGTCAAAAATTCCAATGTAATTGTGGATAAATGGGATTACATCAAACCAAATCAATCATTTGTCAGACTCAAAAGAAATGAAGAAAAAAGAGATAGTGTAGCACAGATTTATTTGGATGCAAAGCTATAGATGAAAGCCTCACCCAATACTAAATCCTTACTCCCTTTTCTATCTAGGTTATTTATAGTGGGTTGACATGAATACAAGAGTTTTCTGGTTGGGATTAGAATGAAAACAGCTAATGCTAAGACAGAGGTAGCATGTGAAATGAATTGTAACTGGAGAAAGGAGGAATTAAGGTAGGGGGGTCTAGTTCAAAGTCTTGGCTTGGTACCAGCTAAGTAAGGTATATCTGCACCAGGGAAGGGGAATAAAACAGGAATGGTTATAAACAAAAGCACTGGTCTGAAGCCTCAAATTAAGGACCCCAGTCTGTGTGGAATGATCTCTAACATGAGGTTTTATTTAATTAACAAGCATGATTTTACATGATTGCAGAGTGGGATGGTGCATAGTCACAGGAATGTCTGCTATGTCAGGTAATCCAATCTGCCCTTTCACATTACCCAATAGCCAGGTTTCAACGCAAATGATTACGAAGAGATTGTACAAATGAGGCTGCGACTTTTCCCTCTCATGAATCAAAATTCTGTCAAATGATTTCTGTCTTCAAATTTGATTATACATTTCTCATGATTTTTCCTACTATTTTGTCTTCATTATTGATATCCATAGAATGTTTTTGTTGTTATCTTGTGTGTATATGCCATTTTTAGGGCTTGAGCTAAATGTTTAATGGGCTCCCTTGTATTTTTTGCTCATGGCTGATGACACTCTATTCCTTGAGCCACATCCTCATCTTCTCCTTCTTGCTGGATAATTGGAGATAAGTTTTCATATTTTTGTCTGTTTGGACTGACATTGAACCAAAATCTTTAGGTTTTAGCCTCCCGAGTTTCTAGGATTCTACACATAAACGGCTAACACCAACCTTTGCTTTACTGTTATTTTAAGTATGTGTTAGAAGAAAGTTGAAGTATATTTGTGTTAAGTGTGAAATTTTCAACTACAACTTTGAATCATCTTGATATAATGTAACTGTTATCAATTTTAACAGCTAAATCAATTAATTTTACACACTCCCACAGAAATATAATTGAAAACAAAAGACATAATTATTTTCTTAATACAAGTACTGGAACCATGATTTTTTTTCACGTTACAATTCATGTTTTATATAATTTTGATTAGCAGACATCCATGAATAAAAGTAAATATATTAATTGTAAACCACAAGAAGCAAAGTGATTTTAGTTAAGAATAGATATTTCATTACAGTCAGAAACTATGTTTTTGAGAATTCTCACTAAAAATAGAAGTTACATGCAGAAATTAATGGATGTAGATTGATCATTACAGAACATATGAATGAATATGTAAATATGTAAAATATAAAATGTAAATATGTTAAAACATAATTATGTAGCCAGGTGCCTGTGACTCATGCTTCTAACCCTAACTACTAAGGAGTATGAGAGCTGAAATCATGGTTCAAAACCAGCCTAGGCAGGAAAGTCTGTGAGATTCTAATCTCCAATTAGCCACCAGAAAACTGGCAGTGGTCCAAGTGGAAGAGCAGTAGTCTTGATCTGAAGAGCTGAGGGACAGTGTCCAGGCCCAGATTTCAAGCCCCACGACTGACAACAAACAGTGAGAAATAAACTATGCTTTAAAGAGTTAGCCAAGGCAAATGGTTTATTAGATATTTAGAGTCATGTTCAGACTTTGTGGTGGAAGCCAGAAAGAGAAAAAAAATCATGTTTTTATACTTCCTTGAGCCACTCTAATTTACTTCATCTATTTCTGGAAGAATGAAATTCTTGATGTGAAGCCTTTTGCTTGATATCCACAATGTGTCATTCTTCCTTTATTAATAGGAGAATTTGGAGAAAGGATGAGAATTCACACTAGGAAAAGGAGAAGAGGAAAAGAGAAGGAGAATTCTAGATATTTTGTTCTTCCTCATCTCAATCACAAGGTTTGGATAATGATTGTGGATTTTAGATACATACTCTAGAGTGATTAAAAACATAATGGAATTCTATGCCTCCATCAGAAAGAATGACATTGCGCCAATTGTTAGGAAATGGAAAGACTTGGAAAAAATTATATTAAGTGAAATAAGCCAGGCCCAAAGAAACATAGGTCCCATGGTTTCCCTTATTTACAATATCTAGTATATGTATGAGTCAAGCAGAAAAGGTCAGATAAGGTGATGTTAGGAAAATAAACCCTAAGATCTGTATTCAAATGTTTTTTTTTTCTTTCATGCATTTGTTTCTAACGCATTTATAAGATTATTTCTTTGTTGCTTTGTATGTCCCCCCCACAGTATAACCCCTGCTTTCACTATATTTGATGTCGGTATAATTTGTGGAGGGGAAGGGGAAAAACAAGTCATTTAAATAAGGATACAGGTGGACCCGTTGCAACAATGAGAAGTACAAGTTGTCATGTCGAAAACGAACTTTACAACTTTGGTGGGGGGGAGGATAGGGTGGGTGGAGGATGCTGAGAAGGGATGGGAAGGGGAAACAAAGGAGGAGGCTACAATGCTTGATAAGAAATGTACTCATTATTTTGCCCATCTAATTGTAACCCCTCTGTACAGTATTTTCACAATAAAAAATAAATAAAAATTAAAAAAAGAAAAAAGATAACCCCACAAGTGATCACATGAAGAATGCTTATTTATAAAATATGTAATAGCATCAAACAGGAAATGTTATCTATTTGTTTAGTTCTTGTTTAGTATTTGTTAAATTCTGATGTGCTATCGTCAACTATCATAAAGGTATATAAGAATGGTAAGCAACTAACTTCTTTTTTTGGGGGGGGGTCTGGTTGTGGGGCCTGAACTCTGGGCCTGAACTCTCCCTCAGCTCTTCAGCTCAAGGCTAGCCCTCTACCACTTGAGCCACATCACCACTTCTGGCTTTTTCCTTTTCTTTTTTGCTTATGTGGTGCTGAGGAATCGAACCCAGGGCCTCATGCTTGCAATGCAAGCACTCTACCGCTGAGCCACCTTCCCAGCCCCGCAACTAACTTCTTAATATCAAATTGTAATATTAGCTTAGTGCTGCCTGTTATATATATGTGGCTGTATTTGAGTTTTGCCTCAATTTTACATGCTATATTCTTCCAGTATATAAGTTGAAAGAAGACTCCCTCTGGAAATATGCTATTTTTATAGCTAATTGAAAACAAGTCAGCTGTTTGACACAGACAATGAGATAGAAATCTTCCCCTAGAAATACCCTTTCACCATTTATGGTTTATATTTGTAACCTGAAGTAAGTCACATGACCTATCTTGACACTTCAGAGTAGAGATAAATCTCACCTACGGGAAGCTGAAGCAGGACATAAAGTAACATGCCAAGTTATGCAACACTTGACATAAGGAACAAAAAGAAGGAAACTATAATACAACCAATCATACTTGCCATAACATGTCACTTCCGGAAGGAAGATATTATTTACTTTTGTTTCTAAAAGTACTGAGATCTTCAAATCCTGCCTTTTATTCTCGGCTAGTACAGGAATTAGAGAACATTTGCATACTGAGGCAGCAAAAAATCTCTAGAAAGCTGGAGTAAGCATTTTAATACTACATTTTGTTCTGCTAGGAAAGGAAATCATTTTATAGACAACACTTTATATTTTCTTACCTATTATCTTTTTTTCCAGAACTTGTTTTTGTTAATATATGTGACTATCCACTAGAATAAATGTCTTCATTTATCTGCATCTTGTGCAGAGAGCTTAGGCAATTAGATGTAAGTGGGAGTTCATCAGTAGCACTTTTTAAAAATGCAAAAAAATGTGGATAGGGAACCAATATACATATTTTTCCACCATCACCTTCTACATCCTCCTTCTTCCTTCCCAGGACACACCCAATCTATAAAAAGGCTACGATATTTGACTCTTGACTTTGAAAGTGGAAGCAGAATGCTATGGATGTTGGAGATGACTGTTAATAGTGTTTTCCATAATAATGTCACATACAACAGTCCTATGAGTCCTGCAGCTCGTAACACTATATTTCCTTAGTTATGTGATAGGAATGTCAGCCTTACTGGACTTAGTATTGTTTTCCACTTCCTTTTCTACCACCTGGTCTGAATTATAATATATAGTAAAAGAATGAAAAAGTAATGCCATCTTAAAAATTCCCATTGCAACTTTAGAACTTTGGCACAGGGCAGGCGGGGGAGGATTGGGGGGAAATTTGTGGGCAGGGATGGTAAAGGGAAGCAAAGGATGAGGCAGCAATCCTTGATAATAAATGTACTCATTACCTTGCTCATGAAATTGTAACCCCTCTGTACAGTATTTTCACAATAAAAATAAACTTATGAATATAAAAAAGAAAGTCAATCAGAGGGTAAAAAACAGTTTTGACAGAAGAGAAGAAATAAATCCAGATGGAAAGAATAAATAATAATATTAACTAACGCATACCAGAAACTCTTCTAGGGAACCATTTTTGGTTATTGAAGAACTTGTTATCAACTAGTCTTATTCCTCATTGCCTTTGGAATTCTAAATCTCTTAGGCAATTTCTCTGTGTGATAAATGATATATTCTTCTATGCTGTTCTTTTATAACTGATGTACTTTGTTTTCTAAAAATCTCAGTTTTTCTCTATTTTTATATGAACAATATCTGATACTATATTCACATACACAGACAGTGGAGGATGGTAATGTAAGAGTCTCATAGCTCATGAGTCATTAATGAAACAACATGCAAAAGGAGGACTTATTTGTTACTACTTCAATTTTTCTGAAAAGTTGCAATGTCATCCTTTGCTTCAAATTTCCATTCTTTGTCTTCATAGTGTCATTAAGTGCACTAAATGGACATATGAGCCAGACACTAGTGGCTCACGCCTGTAATACTAGCTACTCAGGAAGTTGAGACCATAAGATTGTGGTTCAATGTCAGCCTGGTCAGGAAAGCCCATGAGACTCTTATCTTCAATTAACCCCCAGAAACCAGGAAGTGGTGCTGAAGCTAAAGTGGTAGAGTATTCAATTTGAGCTGAATAGCTTAGGGACAGCACCCAGGATGAATGTTCAAGTCCCACAACCAACTAAAATGTGCAAATATGACTTTGAATTTCCCCAAAAGGAACAACAAGGTCAACAGTAATCTTTCCAGGCAGAAAAAAATATAATTCTAAAATGATTCAGTGCACCTACTTTTGCTGAGTTATTTAAGATATGCCTTTTTTACTGAATATATTCTCTTCTTTTAAAAATTGTCAAATATTATCTTTATAATAAACTTCATCTAATATTTCTTGTTTCAAAAGAGAAGTCTTTAGAGTTGATGTCAGTTGGCTTTCTTACAATCTTAGTTCAAAGCCAACCCAGGAAGGAGAGTCTGTCAAACTCTTATCTGTAATTAAACACCAAAAAAGCCAGAAGTGGATTTTTGTCTCAAGCAGTGGAGTACAAGCATTGGGGCAAGTGGGCAAGAAAGACAACTGTTCAAGGACAGGGTCCAGCCTCTGAGTTCAAGCCCCACAACCAGCACAAACTAAGCAAACAAACAAAAAAAACCCACATATTTCTTTGGGACCTTCCTTAAAGCACTGGTTTGAAAAGAGGATCATTTTGTTGATCATACTTACTGGATCCTGCTTTTTGGAATCCTTATTAGTATAGAGAACTCAGGAACATACTAAAGGAATGGACAACTGACTTCTGCAACAAGAGAATCATCTCAGGAGGGAAATATCCATGCACAAGACACTTTAAAACCACCATTTCTTTCTTTCTTTGCAGTAGAACACTTTTTTTGTTTGAGTGTTTTGTTTTTCACCTTTTTCTTTTTTGTTATTGTGAAAATACCGTACAGAAGGCTTACAATTTCATGACCAAGATAATGGGTACATTTCTTATCAAGCATTGTTTCCTCCTCCTTTGTTTCCCCTTTCCATCTCTTCCCCTTTCCTCCCCATCCCCACTGCCACCCCCCCCCCCCTCCAAAGTTGTAAAGTTTGTTTTCAACATAAATTCTGGTACATCTCATTGTTATTTCCATTTTTCCTATTCTGGCCTTTCTTTAGTAATACTTTCAACTAGAAATTTACAGAAAGGTTTTATATGAGTAAAGAGCAACCACACTCCAAGAAGTCAGGGATAGAATTTACTTCAAGCCTATTCTTTTCTTGTACAGTAAAAGGACAGCACAAAATAATTGGAATTTTTCATTTCTCTATGTTCAATTCCTCTTTTGGATTCAGTTTCCACTTGCAGTAACAGTTCTTTCCACTTACTTCCATTAACAATCTATAGTGCTTCTCCAGGTAAAATGAATGTTTTCTGGCCTCACTGAAATAGCTCAAGAATATTTTTGGACATGAGGTAACACGTGTTTCAGAAAAAAAATCGTAAGGAGAAATATGATATTTAAATGGCTTATAAAACATTATCTAAGTACATATGGTCATATAAGATGATGTTAAGTGAAATGGACCCCAAGATAGGGACAAAACTTGTTTTCTTCTTTCTTGCTATTGTTTTTAATGTATCTAACATATACTATGTGATTTTTTTGTTTCTCTTCTATTTTCTTCCTCCACGGTATACCCCTGTTTTCACTGTATTTGATGTCATTGACCTGTACCTTGCATATACATTTTTCTAATACAGAGAGGGGAAGGTAAATAACAAAATGCTGAAACATGGATACAGTATGACCCATTGTAACAATGAGATGAACAAGACACTATGTAGAAAATTTACAACTTGGGGAAGGGAGGGGGGAGTTGGGACTGTGAGAAGAAAAGGGTGGCAGGGGAAAAACAAAAGAGGAGGTAACAATGCTTGATAGATAATGTAATCATTAACTTACTTATGTAACTCTAACCCCTCTGCACACTATTTTTTTAAAAGAGTGAAAAACCATTTCCTGGAACACATTATGTTCAAATTTCATAAATGCTCTGTAAATTAAAACCAATTTTAAGTGGGAAGAAGGTTCTCAGAAATATATTTTGTGGATGAATGTGTGTGTTGTGCATTATTTCCCAAGGGTACATAAGTTAACAGTAGGAAAAACAATAGGAGTCATAGGAGAAAGAGAAGCTCTGTGTTTAAGTATAATGGTTCAATCCACTTTAGAAGAATTTGCATATAAGACAACTTTGAAACAATAATGCTAAGACCAGTATGTTGATTAATGAGAATGATATAGAGAGACATTACTACTAAGTGGAACATGAAGGATGAAGCCACTCTCTTTCATCTACCAGGGCTAAATCATGGTAGCTAATCATGAAAATTTGTAAAAAGAAGAATGGAAGAATAATTCTGGTTCCAACGAATGTCGGATATAAGAGCATGGACTTAACTGGAAATAATATCATGTTGAGAGAGCAGGAATTATACTAGCAATGAACTGGTTGCTAAGATCACATTTCATTTTTCCTTTTCCTATTTTTTTTGATGGTTGTGGGGCTTGAAGTCTGGGCCTGGGCAATGTTCCTCCACTGTTCAGCTCAAGGCTAGCTCTCTATCACTTGAGCCACAGCGCCAATTCCAGTATTCTGGTGGTTAATTGGAGATAAGTGCCTCGGAAACTTTGAATTGCAATCCTCAGATCTCAGCCTCCTGAGTAGCTAGGATTAGGCCTGAGTCACTGGCACCAGGCTTAAGATCACATTTCTAACAATGTACATTCAGGATATGTAATGTGTATGTTCATCTAACTTTATATGAATTATTGTGTTAAAAATCTGTGCTACAGATTAGACTTTACACTTACAAAAATGTTTCTAGTTAAAAAGTTGATACTCCTGTAAAAATAAAACCTAAGAATTTAAAGAGGTCTGGGAAGTTCAGTTTGCATCCAGTCTGGGCAGAACAGTCTTTGAGACACTACCTATCATTAACCAGCCAAAAGCTGCATTGGAAGAATTACTCAAGTGATTTAGTACTTGTTATGAGCAAGATTGCTGAATAAGAGCTTGAGGTTTTTGCATACATACATACAAACATGCACATACAAACAGAAGCACTTATATGTGCAAACACATATATGCAACAACTCTCAGAATGTATATAAATGTTAGAAAATGATAGAAAATTTGTCCTGAGGAAGACTACAACATGTGATAATTTTTAATATTAGAAAGTCGTCAAGTAGGAGGCAACAATGCTTGATAATGTACTCATTACCTTGCCCGTGTAATTGTAACCCCTCTGTATGGTATTTTCACAATATAAAAAACTAAACATAAAAAAAGTCCTTAAGTGAACTTTCCCCAAAAAAGGTTGAAAATATTACATAGATAGGTCGCAGAGATAGTAAGAAAATCAAGTCATCATAAGGGATCAGATCCATCCATGGAGGAATGAATCAGAGACCACTGCACGTGCATCTGATAATATTAATATCCTGTGTTAAATGTTAGAACATCTTTTTAAATTGCATAAACATCCTGAGCAGTCAGTCTAGTGGATAAGATCATCAGAGAAATTCAGAATTGCTAGTCTGTTTCTAGATTAAATAAACCATCTAACTATAGCAGGGTAATGTGATACAAGTATGGAATTCTAGCACTCAGACTAAGACAGGAGTGGAATTACAAAGTGATACCTTCCCTGGACCAGGTAGTATAATTTCGTGTCAATAAAACAAACCAAAGAAGAAGAACATAATACAGAGTTGGGAAGTTTGTCATTATGTTTTGGGAAGTCAAGTTTCCTATTGAAATGCAACTCATATATAATCCTCAGTTGTGTTTTAAATGCTCTCTTCATTACAGAATATTCCTAGATGGTTCATGATTTCCAACCAAAAATTTGAAAAAGTAAGTATCATTCGGTTGGATTCCAAAGAAATGATGAAGGATTACAAAATGTTAAGCATGGAGAAACAGAGAAGTTCCTCTAATATAGGAATTTGTAGACCTGGCTAATTGGAATTTAGATTTAAAATAAATATTTTTCTTTGTAATTTCATATTCTATTGGATATTACAAAATTCTTTTCAAGTAAAAGATTTAATTTGCAAATTCAGAAATAATTCTGGCATTCTATTTGCCTAGAATATTCTTTCAAGTGAGATATAATTAGAACTGAGTTAATAGATAATTCCAACAGTTCATATATAGTATGATAATGTGATAATCTAGACAGAGTTGCCAACAAATGGATGATACTAATTTATAAATTTAGAAAAAGAGCAATTTTTGAGACTTTAGTATAACATGGTATGAAGAGTGTAATTGTGTGACATCTTTTTTTTTCTACCTACACTTAACACAGGAAGAAATTTCCTTAATTACGTACCTTTGTATACAATGATAAAAAATGCTAGGTTTGGGATTTGTTTTTATTTTTTTGTTGTTGTTGTTTGGTTTGTCCTAGGGCTTATCCTCTGGCCCTGGGCACTATCCCTGAGCTTGTTTTTGCTCAAGGCTACTGCTCTTTCACTTGAACCTCAGTGCCACTTGTGTCTGGCTTTTCCTGGGAAGTTTATTGGAAATAAGAATCTAAGGTACCTTCCTGCCTCGGTGGGCTTTGAACCATAATTTTCAGATCTTAGCCTCCTGAATGTCTATGATAGATAAAAAAATATATCTAAGTATATATAATATTTGCAAGTGTTCGGATGTCAAGAATACCACTGGGGAGAAAAGGAGATGCAGAAAAGTTTAGTGTAGCATTCTTTCCACCAAAGGAACAGCATCCCATTAGGAGAAGTGTAATACTTTTTCACAATAGTGATAAGCTAGTCATGACGTGAATTTAGGGATTTTAAGGTGTACCTTACATGTTGGAACCTGTTAGGCTAGTTTGACTTTACGGCATAAAACCTTGGGATTGATTGTCATAGAAATAATAACTTACTTTGATGAACGAATGTGTGCTCTTGAGGAATTAATTATTATATATACTTCATAGTTTTATCTTCTACCAGAATGTGGCTATTTTTTCTGTTCTCTTTTAAATATGCAATGCCCCATTGGAAACTGCATCTATTGCAGAACTGAATAAAATGCAAATAGGTACTGTTTTGAATGTCTCTGGTGTGGCATGTTCAGAATTTGAAAATGAATAAATAGTAGTCATAGGAATTTTGAAGAACACGTATATTCTATCCTCTTACAATTATTCAGTTTTAAAAGTTAGGAGTTTCCATAGAATTGAACTGTTTTCTGTTTAGTATGAGGCAGTATTAAAATAATGTTTTTTTCAAAATTATGGCAAATATATTGTGAAAATATTGTATACTTAGATAACATTCAAGTTGATGACCCTCTGAAAAGGGGTAATTAATTCAAATTAGAAGCCATATAGTGTTCATTTTCTAAAAAAGTTAATACACATAGAATGACATTTACTATAGCATTACAGTGAAATTATTTGTAGCTTATTTTTTAATTTAATTTTATTGTCAAGGTGATATATAGATGGGGTTGCAGTACTTGTAAGGTAGTGAGTACATAATATGTCAAACATTTTGCCCCTCCCTCATTTTTCTCACACTTTTCCCTCACCTCATACCCCTCAGAAGTTGTAATGTAAATTTCCAATATGTTGTCTTGTGAGTATTTCTATTGTATTGGTTTGTCCTTTGTCTCTCCATTTTTTTGTTCCTCTTCCCTTGCCAAATTAAGATAGATGTATATAAAATACACAGGATACTGAAATCAAATACAGCAGGGGATAAACCATAGGGGGAAACAAAAAACAAAAAAGAAATCACATAGTACATTAAAAAGAACAACGACAAAGAAAAAACTCTGTTTCCATATCTAGGACCTCATTTTGCTCAGCATCATCTTTTATGGTTATATATACATAGCTATTGATACATTCTGCTCATCTGCTAGGACTATCCTAGACATTTCCTAGTTATTGCAAATGACAGAAATCATGGAATCTGTTTCTTTGTGTCTTGTTTATTTTACTTAGTAGGATTTTTGCAAGTCTTTCAATTTCCTTATGAATTAGAAGCATTGAATTCCACTGTGTACATATATATGTGTATGTATACATATATATATGTGTGTGTGTGTGTCTGTGTGTGTGTGTCTGTGTGTGTATATATCATATTTTGTCAATTCAGTCATCGACTGAGTGGCATATTTGTGTAAAACCTGATTGCATGTAAGTGTCACTTAGGGTCATTCAAACATGACAAATGCCACTTCTCCAGATGTTCTAAAATCACGATTTCTAAGTAAGATAGGATTTTATGGTAGTACAAGTGTTGAGATATCTGCATGAGTCTAATGTATATCTTGGGCTGAATTAGGCAGAAAGAAATCCAATATCAAATAGGACAAAAATGGTAGTGAAGAATATTCCCTTGAGAAAAATATAGGAGGCTGCCAGAAGTATGAAGAAATTCAGATAATTTTGAAGAATTTAGAATTGCAAGTTCAAGTATGTCTCTTTAAATAAAAATTATGTAAGTGGAAGGGTAAAAGATGTTAGAGAGAAGAAAATAACTGACAGCAAATCATTGTCCCAACTTAAAGTACAAAAGAAATAATCTATAAATTCCAAGTAAAAAAGAGACCAATATAATATGTCCCACTAAATTTAGGTACATGCAAAATATTTACTTGGCTTTTTCCTACTTTAATGCTTCAAAATAAAGAAGACATAAGAAAAGTTATGTGATTGTCATTACTTCAACCTGAACTCTAACTGTAATGAGCCCTCTTTTTCTCACTTTGCACTTGGAAAATAGTCCCTATGTTGATGATGTTTTGGCTAATTAGAGTCAGAGTTAGGGGCTTCTATTTGTAAAATTAACTCAGAATAATTTAAAACAGTTTTCCTCACGGTATCCAACTACATTTTCTGAAGCTGTACTTTCAAAACACCATCATACCTGAGCACATTATTTGAATTCACACTTCAGCATTTCCTTGACACATTCGACTTTGTGCCTTCCTTCTTTTTTATACATTCCTTTTCAGTTTATAGTTGTCCTATTGCCATTTCATCTGTACAAACTTCTAAGAACATGGTTCAACTACCACTTCTTGTTTGCACACACCCAGTCTATGTAAGAAGGTACTTTGTCCCTGTTAAGCAATAGAGTAGTACTCACTCTCTGAGGAGAAAACTTCCACAGTATAACCCTATGTCCACATTAGAGGATGTAGAATGTAAAGCAGTTTGACACAAACAGTGATACTAGAATTGAAACGCTCCTTTGGGACATTTTTTGTAGCTCAATTTGCCCAGGAAAAATATAAATATCCACAAACTTTGGAGCCAATTAGTAACTAACCACATTAAGACTAGATCATAGATGTTGTGTTGATACACGTCACCATTGTATTATTATTACATCAGAATCATTCCTTACTTGCAAATGTGTATGAGAAAATGAAAGAAAGGCATTAAAGCAAAATGTCTTACCTTTTTAAGCATTTAATCTTAGTGGGGACGGTAATGTCTGAACTCTTCCATTCAATAAAAGCTTGAAGTATATAAGAGCACTTCCTACATATAATAATTTCTGGCAGGTTGATTGACAGGGTTATTTCAGTATGGAGATATCTCTAACAATATCTTGACTTAAGTAGAGTGTATGGCACTTATGATGGGTCAATGGCTATTGTGGCATTTTCTGTTCTAAAGAAAAATCAACTTGAGGAGTTTTCATTAACATCAGTAAAGCTGTATGTTCAACCAAATACTTGGTGTTTCTTTTCCTACGTTTATAGTAAGTAGGCTGATAAGATAACAAACATTTCTAAAGATATTTCAATAAAATTCCAAACAAATGTGGATACATGGGTCACTTGTGCTGTAGTTCAATCTATAATCTCGTGGCTAAACAAAGTCTTCAAAAATATTCGCAAAATAATTCTAATTAAAGTTCATGAGAGTTATATCTGTATAATTCTTCTAAGGTCAGGATAAAAGCATTTGTTCCCAACACTTAAAATCAATAGGATCTGTTGAATTCATGGATCAAGAATTTTATGTCTTCATATTCATATCCCAAAATTTTATCAATACGACTTTCACCAAAACACTGTTCTTATTGAACTTGTTTATGTCCTTTTAATTTTCATATTCAAATAGTATATTTCCTCCAATACCTTCTTGCAAATTCTATCCTTTCTTTACTTCCGTAAATCTGTTTTTATGACATTTTTGTTTCCTTATTTATCTCTTTCTTCGAAATTGTTCACACTGTTGCTCATATTGCTCACACTTGTGTCAGAACTTTCCTTTACCTCTTCCCTTTAATAATTCACCCGATTTTATTACTGTTTTTCACATTCATGGTCGTGGATATTTTCATGATGTCAAAACAGACCTATCTTTCCATCTGTTCAATAAAAACTTTAGAACTATCAGAGGGGTTTTCCCCCTGCATCCATCATTTGCACATGTAGTCCTTATCACCAAGAATATCACTCACACAGTTGCCTGGCCAGAGATGTAGAAGCCCTTTAGATTTCTCCTTACCCTTCTATTCCCGTACATTAGGTCAGATGTATGATGAAGGTTTTCTCAATTTCTCTCACTAATATGATTTCTATGTACTTCTTTTTACGCCCCTGACACGAGCCTGTTTCAAGTACTAATCACTGGTCACATAGTCCTAAAACAACTATTTACAAAGTATGCTTTTTCCCCATAGTATTTTCATATTGGTCCTCTCCATCAATAAATTATTCTCCTTGTAAGCACACAGAGTGAAGAGCTCAGACACAAATTCTATTATCATTATTTACTCAGTATTGACTGTTGGCCTTACATTTCTCATCTGTAAATGGATGTAATCTACCAGAAATATTGAAGGATATATTTGTTGACTTCTAGAGCAAGAAAAAAGAAAAGTGAAGAGTCCTTACATTTTCCACCTTAGCTTACAAATAAGGAAAGAGTCAAATTCAGTTTGCTGATATAAAATCACAAATTGTTTCATGCAGAAATAAAAATAAATTTTAGCTCCTGGCTCTAAGAACTGTGTCCCTTTAAGGCAACTACAGATATGAGCGTGTTATTAGGTAAATTATGTCATGTGTATACAGCTGTATTGAGCATTCTTTCAATATATCATTAGAAAACATTGGTTATTGAATAGTATCTTTATGAGAATGTTATTTGAACTAATCACACTAAGTTGAAAACTACATCTTAATCCATCAAAATGTGGAAATAAATAATTTTATTTATAAGAAAGCAATACCACCATGAAACGTGAGTATACATTAGAGAGACCGCAGGAATAACATTAGGGTTTTTACTGTCTCTACCTGTTTATGTGATTGTATTTCTTGATATTGAAACTCTCCTCTTGTTATTCTTGATGTATATAATCCAACGCTGTCTATTACTATGTATCCAATGTGGGAAATAAAGCTTCAAATATATCTAAACTTTTTTCCTTTTCCATTATAACGTCATTATCAAGGTACACTGTGGTCATCCACACCTAACTTGCCAGTTTCGGCTATGGCTTCCTTAATAGTCTGCCAAACATCAGCAATGCAAGGTCATGTACTCTTTCTTTGCCTTGTCATTTACATCCAGGATGGTCACAATACAAAGGAACAAAAAGGAGCAGCCCCAAGATTTGAACTGAGGTCCTAGGATCCAAGGGTTGGCTGTGGCAGAGGTGCCAAGACCTGAGAGCAAGCCCTGTGCTCAGCTAACAATAATAATAATATTAATGTCCTTGTTTGGAATTTGCACTATTTTTCTGGCAGGCCTTGTATTTGATCTCAGGGTCTGGATAACTTTGTGGCACTGTGGATAAAGGGGAAAGGCTCACCATCCTTGAAGACAAGAAATTCAGACTTCTTCCCAGACCTTGAAATGAAGCCCCAGCACTGGAAAAATAATATTAATATATGAGATCTATTTACATACATGGGTTTAGTTCATATGATGTTTATTACCCTTATTTATTTAGTATTATTACACATATAACAGATCTTTTATTACATCATATCACATAGAATATATTTGCATATGGATTATACATCATACTGAGACCCAGGACTTTCACAGAAAAGGAAAAAAAATGTGTCAAAATTGACTTCTTACTCCAAATAAATTTTTGGACATGCTGAGATTTCAACTTATAGCCTACAATGACCAATCCTTAAATGGGGTCACAGTCTTAGCACACAAGCCTCTAGCAACCTGAGCTGCCAGAAAGTTCTGAGGACCTGTGATCAATCCACAGGAGTACTCAATATAGAGAGATAGATAGATAGATAGATAGATAGATAGATAGATAGATAGATAGATAGATAGAATTGATAGATAGATAGATAGATAGATAGATAGATAGATAGATAGATAGATAGATAGATAGATAGATAGATAGATAGATAAAAAATAGATGTGTAGATATATATATGCAGAGAGAGAGAGGGAATGTGAGGATATTAAATTATATATATATAATAACCAATTATTAATTATCAAATTATGCCTCCATTTAATGAAGTATCATGTTTGAATACTTATAAAAGCATTAATTAAAAATTAGTCAATAACCTTCCATTAGGGGAATCATACCATGGTGCTAGAATGGAAGATATAAATCTAATAATTTTTATGTGGCATTCTAAAATAGAATCATGAATTAATTGCAAATTTAATTATTACTTTTATAGCATTCCATTAGCATTCACATGAATAGGAATGAGTTTGTCAGGATCACCTTCAATTTGTGGGTGGCAGTCTTGGCATTAGAACTCCAGGCTTGGGTAGTTTACTTATAATGCAAACCATTGGAATGACAGAGTGAAGATTTCAGATTGTTATGATTACAAAAAAGAACAAGAAGAAAAAAAACCCAGGAGTCACCGGCTCCTGCCTGTAATCCTAACTCATCAGGAGGCTGAGATATAGAGAAGGACAATTTGAATTCAATCAGGACAGGAAAGTCCAAGACATTCTTATTTCTAAGAGATCACAGGAAAAAAACAAACGAACATGAATTGGGCTGTGGCTCAAGGGCCGAGCACTACCTTTGAGGAAAGGAGCTCAGGGACAGGGTCTAGGCTCATAGTACAAACCTAGAACTGTCCCCACCCCAAAAATAGAGGCAATAACTCCATGTCTCTGTGTATGCATGGATGATGGATGGATGAAAAGCATTCAGCAGGTTGCCCATGCCCAGCTCTCCAACCTGGGCAAGCTGGGAAAAGCCTTGAATTGTACTAAGTCTGAGCCGGAAGCTTGAACATAGCATCCTTTTCTGCCATTTAATAAATGAAGCCTGATGGGACACCTAGCAGCCAGCCACTGCTTCCAGGGAGACCACAGTACCTATACTGTAGGAGTTGTCAAAGTTTCTGGCTCCATATTCTCTATCCCTCTGTAGAATGTGAGACTATACCTCTGGGGCATGGTCGCTATCACTCATTTATCATTCTTCAATGTTGAGTCACAGGCTGGTCCCAAATCTTGGCAAAGATAAGAAATAGTCAGCAATATCTATGCTGAAAGGGGTATGCCAATCAATCTCATCCTCATAATTCCTATTAGAAGTGAGCCTTGATCTGTGAATGTGGCTTAGTGGTAGAGTGCTTACCTAGCACGCACTAAGCCCTGAGTTTGATTGCTCAGTAAACACAAACAGAAAATGCCTAAAGTGGCACTGTGGCTTAAGTGATAGAGTGTTAGCCTTGACAAAAGTAGCTCAGAAACATGCCCAGAACCTGAGTTCAAGCCCAAAGACTGGCAAAAAAATTGAGCCTGGTGAGACATATTCTTCTGGGACTCAGAGGAGGACCGAGGTTATAGGTAAGAGGTAGGGTAGATGGCCGATGCAGGTGGCTCACCCCTGTAAGCTACCCTGGAGGCTGAGCTCTAAGGATCCCAATTGCAAGCAGGAAAGTCTATATGAGACACTTTTCTCCAATTAAGCATCCAAAAAGGCAGAAGTAGAGCTGTGGCCCAAGTAGTAGAGTGCTAGCATTGAGCACAAAAGCTCAGGGATAGGATAGTATGCAGGCCATGAATTAAAACCCCAAGACTGGCATTCACATGCACACACACACACACACACACACACACACACACACACACACACACCAAGATAGAGCATTTTCCAGTCAGCCTGCAAAAGTTCCATCTCTAGCAACTCAATATTAAAAAGAAGAGGGAGAAGGGAAGGAAAGACATGCTCCACGAGGTGATATAACCAGTGCCAGAATTCCATAGGAGTTCTAAGTTGTGGATTCAGGAGAGAAGGTCTCAGGCAGAAGGTGCAACATGGGCAAAGGTCCTGTGGTGTGGTGTAGAGCAGATGGTGTGGGTGGGATGAAGGTTCTGTGGCTTCAGACAAGTCTGGGAGGACATTCAAGGCTGGGTCAAGGTTTGTACTTGAGTCACACGTAGGGTACACGGTTGGGTCCCAGAATGGGGACCATGGGGAAGATTAGCTTGCTTTTTACCAGGTACCCCAGCCATTTCCTGTGGCTGGAAGCTTATTTTTCACAGATCCTGACCCTCAGACCTCCTGTGCATGGAGGAGTCAAGGCAAACGCAGGGAAGAAAGCTTGCTTAAGAAAACCTTCTAGCCCAATGCCAGTGGTGGCTCAACCCCTGTAAATCCTAGCTACTCAAGAGACTGAGAAAGAGATCGTGGGTCAAGTCAGCTCAGGGGAAGAAAGTTAGTGAGACTCTTCTTGTTAATTAATTACCAAAACCCCGAAATGGAGCTGTGGCTCAAGTGGTAGAGTGCTAACCTTGAGGGAAAATGTTAAGAGACCAGAGCCCAGGCTGTGAGTTCAAGCCCGCGTACTGGCACAGATGAAATAAAGAAAAGCTTTCAGAGGAGTTCCGGGAAGATGGCAGAGGAGAAGCTGGAATCTGAACAAGCTCTCTCATAGAAAGCAGTTTTAGAGTTCCAGTGAACAGTCCTAAGCCAGAGAATCACACCAAGTGTGCCATCACAGGACAGAGAGTTAGACAAGAGAGGGGAAGCCAAGACAAGGAGACACATCTGAGGGTCTACCAGCAGCCGCCGCGGCGGCGGCAGGGTCGCAGCGGCGACCGCAGCCGCGGCCATACCTGAGCGCTCACACAGAGAGTCCGAGACGAAGGAGCCAGATGCAGCGGGCGAGAGGATTCTACTCAACACCAGCAAGAACCGACAAGGAGCGGACATCTTCATCCTGCAGTTTGCAGACCAGAGACGACCCAGGATCCAAGACTCGGCGTGAGTAGAAGCCCGACTTCCTCACTCCTTCTCAGGGAGCAGAGGAGGGAAGGCCACCCCTCCCCCCCCCAGCACCGGTGATCTCCATCTTGGATACCAACAAAGCTCGGAGGAGCTGCTAGCTCCAACTCAGGCCTTGGAATAAAACGAGTCATTTAACAGGTCACAAGAACTTAACGGTGAAGTGACCTGCCAGACTCAGCTTCATCCAGGGAAAAGTCACCCAGCTCAGGCACCAGCCATTGGAGTGGCTTTCCTCACTGGGTAACCAGAGCCAGAGGCTGCCCCTCCCTCTAGCAGCCTCCACAATCAATTGAAAAACAGAAACCCTGAGAATGGCTCCAGGGTGGGCTCTGTGAATTTTTCACAAAATAGCCCCAGGGAAAAGCTACTGTTTGTTGAAAGGCCTCAACTCTACCAGAACCTAGCCTCATCACCCCTCTTTTGTGATTCTCAAAGCAGATCACCCTCCCATTAAACTAACCTGGGAGGGGGATCTCAAAAGCTTGGGTAAAGCAGAGCATTTTTCTGCCTGTTCGAACAAACTGACTTAAGAAACCAATCAAGCCACAGGACCTCAAGCTGACCAGAGACTCCAACAAGAGGCTGGTTACGGACAAAAGGGAGATACAGGATTCTTCCCACCCCTCCCAAAAAAATCAAAAAAAAAAAAATCAAAGAACTTTTTTTTCTTTTTTTCTTTTTTCTTTTCTTTTTTTTTTTGGTACCTTATATATATAAAAAATTTTTTTCCTTTTCTAAAACTTTTATTAATCTTTAATTTTTACCTTTTTTGAAAAAATAATTGTTTTCCAGTAACTTTTTTCCCTCTTATAATTTTTATTTTAGGAATACGTGAATGTACGTTTTCCTTTCTTTTCTTGTCTTCTCTCTCTTTTTCTTTCTTTCTTAATTATCTTCTTGTTTTTTGTCTAGCTCTACTGAACTTCTGATCTTTTTTTTTCTCCCTTTCTTATCCTTTTCACCTTTTCCTTTCTTTTGTTCTTCTGTATGTGACTTAACCCTTGTCCTGCACATCCTGATAAACCCATAGTTAACTAGTAGACCCTATCCCCCATTGTGTACACACTTAATCCACAAATTTAGTACTCAATCCAAAACCTCTGAGACTTAAATTCCTTAATAGCAGTACTACCTCTTTATACTTATATAATATTTTAAGCATTTTTTAAGTTTTTCACATCTCCTCTATCTCCCTCCTGTTTTCTCATTATATTCACATTCCTCTCTAAATAGATGGTCTTTCAATCTCCATAACTATATTAATTTTTACATTTCTAATTTTTTTTTCTGGTCTCTTTTCATTTCCCTTTCCCTTTCTTCTTTTTCTCTCCCTCTCTACTTGCATCCTACCCAACCTATTTCCTGCATTGAGATTAGGACATAGTTAACTCTCCCTGTGCCTCCCCACACCAATCTATTCCTAATTTTTACCCACATCTCTCCCTAACCCTAAAAATTTCTGGTTATCCAAATTCTTCTCTGCGGTTCAAAGCCCATTAACATATAGTTGTTTGATGTTGAATAGATGTATCTGTTGAACTAGATTGTATCTGTAGACTATTGACTGTATAAATGCAAACCTTGGTTGATGGTTGCCTTAAGATAGTGTTCTAGCACAAAACTGGTGCTATTTTCATCTCAAATGGGCAGAGTAAGCCGAAAAAACACAAGAAAAATGGCAAATCCGGGTATCTCAATTCCCAATCTTGATAATCAGGGGTCAGATCAGATAATGAACAATCCAGAGGAGAGTTCCCAAATAGCTCTACAAACACTGGTGGCAAACATGATAAATGAGAAGTTTGACAACTTACAAAGGACTCTGTATGAGCGTGATAGGGAGAGAGAGGAGGCATCCCAAAAGTTTATACAGGAATATCATAAGCGTGAGGAAGCTACTCAAAAAATGATACAGGATTTGCTTGAACAACTTGAGAATACTCAAAGAGAAAGGGAGGAATGGCGTGAGCAGGCTGAGAACACTCAAAGAGAACTGCAGGAATCCCACGAACGGGAGGAAAGAGAACTGTAGGAATCCCACAAATGGGAGGAAGCTAATCAAAGAGTAATTCAGGAACTGAGAGACCAGGTAGAGAACACACAAAGATCAGTAAAGGCATTCATGGAATCCATTAACAAAGAGCTGAAGGAAGTCAGGGAGACCACAAAGGGAATGTTGAATGGAACCCAACAGAAGGAATGGGAGTCCAAAGAAACCATAACCAATCAACTAAGTGATTTGAGAACAAACACTGATCACCAAATTAAGGAAGTAAAGAAATTCATACAAGACCTAAAACAGAGCTTCAACAAAGAACTTGAAGCCATCAAAGCTGACCAATTAGAAGGAAAAGAGATAAAAAACAAAGTAGAGAGTCTTGACAGCAGGTTAGACCATGCAGAAGATCGAATCTCAGGGATTGAAGACAGCCTAGATATTATAGAGAAAGAACATACAACCATCCAAGACAAGTCCAAGAAGTATGATAGATCTATCCAACACCTGGAAGACACCATCAGAAGGCCTAATCTAAGGATAATGGGTGTAGAAGAGCACCTAGAAACAGAAGTTAATGGTCTAGGAAATTTGTTTAACAGAATCATAGCAGATAACTTCCCAAACATACAAAAAGATAGGTCTATTCAGATACAAGAAGCTTTTAGAACCCCAAATAGACCAGACCAGAATAGGGCATCCCACCGTCACATTATAATCCACACAGGATCAACTCAGACCAAGGAAAAGATCCTTAAAGCTGTCAAGGAGAAAAGGTTAATCACCTATAAAGGGAAACCAATTAGAATCACCTCAGATTTCTCAGCAGAGACAATCAAAGCAAGAAGAGCCTGGAAGGATGTATGACATGCCCTAAAAACAAACAACTATCAACCAAGAATAATGTACCCAGCTAAACTCTCCTTCATAACTGAAGGCCAAATAAAAACCTTCCATAGCAAAGAAAAATTGAAACAATACATCTCCACCAAACCTGCCCTACAAAAGATTCTTAAAGATGTCCTACACATAGAAAACCAACAAGACCGCAACAAAGGCCAAGAAACTGCACCCAAACTGAGAATCGAAGAATCATAGGAAGAACCCAGTTTTCGCAGCCCCCAAGAAGGTGGATAACATGGCAGGAACTCGCCAAATACCTCTCAGTCCTATCTCTTAACGTTAACGGACTGAACTCTCCAATTAAGCGACATAGACTGTCTAGTTGGATTAAAAAACAAGACCCTTCTATCTGCTGCCTGCTGGAGTCACATCTTGCCCGTAAAAACAAACACATTTTCAATGTTAAAGGCTGGAACAAAATCTACCAAGCCAACGGCCCCCATAAACAGGCGGGAGTTGCAATCTTAATATCAGATAAAATAGACTTCAAATTAAAATTTGTGAGAAGAGATAAAGAAGGTCGCTACATACTAATTAAAGGATCTCTCCTTCAGGAGGATATTACAATTCTAAATATCTATTCGCCAAACAATGGAGCACCCAAATTTATCAAAGAAACACTACTTTCCCTCAAATCCCATATATATCCAAAGACATTAATTGTTGGGGATTTTAACACACCACTCTCCCCACTAGATAGATCAACTCGGCAAAAACTCAACAGAGAAACCGCAGATCTAAACAGCTGCATAGATCAACTAGACTTAACAGACATCTACCGAACATTTCACCCAACAGCATCAGAATACACGTTTTTCTCAGCAGCACATGGAAAGTTTTCTAAAATAGACCATATTTTAGGCCACAAAGCAAACTTGCCTAAATTCAGAAACATTGAAGTTATACCTTGCATTCTCTCTGACCACAAGGGAATAAAATTAGAACTCAACACCAAAAGCCACCAAAGAAAGTCCGGTATCACATGGAGGCTGAACAACACACTGCTGAATCAAGAGTGGGTCATGGAAGAGATTAGAAAGGAAATTCAAATGTTCATGCTATTCAACAAAAATGAACACACAAATTACCAGCTCCTCTGGGACACAGCAAAGGCAGTACTCAGAGGCAAGTTTATAGCTCTGAGCTCCTACATCAACAAATTGGAGAGATCTGAAACAAGCAATTTAATGACACATCTAAACCTCCTTGAAAAAGAGCAGCAAGATAAACCCCAATCCAGTAGATGGAAAGAAATAATCAAAATTAAATCAGAATTAAATGAATTAGAATCCAAAAACACTATAGAAAGAATCAACAAAACAAAGAGTTGGTTCTTCGAAAAACTTAACAAAATTGACAGACCCTTAGCAAATCTTATCAGAAAAAGAAGAGAACACACCCAAATTAATAAACTCAGAGATGAGAATGGAAACATCACCACGGAAACAACCAAATTCAGAACATTATAAGGGAATACTTCTCAAAACTTTATGCTAATAAGTTTGAGAACTTGACAGAAATGGACCTTTTCCTAGCAAATATTGACATGCCAAAACTAAACCAAGATGAGTTAAACCAGCTTAACAGGCCCATATCAAGCATTGAAATAGAAACAGCAATAAGAGACCTCCCAGCTAAGAAAAGTCCAGGACCAGATGGTTTTACAGCGGAATTTTACAAAGCCTTCAAAGCAGAGCTCACACCAATACTCCTCCAACTCTTCAATGAAATTGAAAGAGAAAGCTCACTACCGAACACATTCTATGAAGCCATCATAACCCTCATCCCAAAACCAGGCAGGGACTCATCAAAGAAAGAGAACTATAGACCAATTTCTTTGATGAACATTGATGCAAAACTTCTCAACAAAATTTTGGCCAATCGACTTCAACAATTCATCCAAAAAATCATACACCACGATCAAACAGGATTCATTTCAGGGATGCAAAGCTGGTTCAATATACGCAAATCAATTAATATTATTCATCACATCAACAGGAGCAAGAATAAGAACCACATGGTTATCTCAATAGATGCAGAAAAAGCATTCGACAAGATCCAACACCCCTTTATGATGAAGGTTTTGGAAAAATTAGGAATCCATGGAACATTCCTCAATACGATAAAAGCTGTATATGACAAACCTACAGCCAGCATTATACTCAATGGTGAAAAACTAAAGCCATTTCCTCTTAACTCAGGAACAAGACAAGGATGCCCACTCTCTCCACTTCTCTTCAATCTAGTATTAGAATGCCTAGCTACAGCAATAAGACAAGATGCAAAAATAAAGGGGATCCAAATAGGGAAAGAAGAAATAAAACTCTCCCTCTTTGCAGATGACATGATCTTGTATTTAAAGAATCCCTAGACTCCACTCCCAAATTACTCAAGCTGATTCAAAACTTTGGCAAAGTAGCAGGTTATAAAATTAACCCCCAAAAATCAATGGCTTTTTTGTATGCCAACAATGAGAAAAGTGTGGCTGAAATTAGGAAAGCAACTCCATTTGTAATAGCCCCACAAAAAATAAAATACCTAGGAATTAACTTAACTAAAGAAGTGAAGGACCTCTATGATGAAAACTTTAAAATCTTGAAAAAGGAAATCAACACAGAACTTAAAAAATGGCAAAACCTCCCATGCTCCTGGATTGGAAAGATTAACATCGTGAAAATAGCAATACTTCCCAAGGCTATCTACAAATTCAACGCAATACCTATCCAAATTCCAACCTCATTCTTCAAGGAAATAGAAGAGGCAATCCAAAAATTCATATGGAACAATAAAAGACCCCGAATAGCAAAAACGCTCCTGAATGGAAAGAACACTGCTGGAGGAATATCAATACCAAACTTCAAACTCTACTATAAAGCCATAGTAATCAAAACAGCTTGGTATTGGCATAAGAACAGACCTCAGGACCAATGGAATAGAATTGAAAACCCAGAAATGAACCCACAGACCTATAGCCATCTAATCTTCGATAAGGGAGCTAAAACAATAGGATGGAAGAAAGACAACCTCTTCAGTAAATGGTATTGGCAAAATTGGTTAACTACATGTAGAAAACTAAAGCTAGATCCTTATATATCACTCTGCACCAGAATCAACTCCAAATGGATCAAAGACCTTGAACTCAAAGCAGACACTCTGAAAACATTACAGGATGGAATAAGAGAAACCCTGGGTCTCCTTGGCTCAGGCCGAAATTTTCTGAATAGAGACCCGGAAACACAACAAATCAAAGAAAGGTTGGACAAATGGGATTGCATAAGGTTGCAGAGCTTCTGCAGGGCAAATGACATAGCTAGCAAGATCAATAGAAAGCCCACGGATTGGGAGAAGATCTTTACTAGCCATACAACGGACAAGGGTCTCATATCTAAAATATACTTGGAACTCAAAAAATTAAACCCCCCAACAACAAATCCTCAAAGAAACAACTGCCCAATAAATAAGTGGGCGAAAGACTTAAAGAGAAGCTTCTCTGAAGAAGAAAGAAGGATGGCCAATAGACACATGAAGAAATGTTCAACATCCCTAGCCATAAAAGAAATGCAAATCAAAACAACATTGAGATATCACCTCACTCCAGTTAGAACGGCAAAAATCAAGAACTCTAACAACAACAGATGCTGGAGGGGATGTGGACAGAAAGGAACCTTACTTCATTGTTGGTGGGAATGTAAACTTGTTCAACCACTTTGGAAAGCAGTATGGAGGTTCCTCAAAAGACACCACATAGAGCTCCCCTATGACCCAGCAATCCCACTTTTGGGCATTTACCCAAATGTTTACAAACAAGACCACACTAAAGCTACCAGCACAACTATGTTTATTGCAGCATTATTTACCATAGCTAAGATATGGAACCAACCCAGATGCCCCTCAGTAGATGAATGGATCAAGAAAATGTGGTATATATACACAATGGAATTCTATGCCTCCATCAGAAAGAATGACATTGCCCCATTTGTTAGGAAATGGAAAAACTTGGAAAAAATTATATTAAGTGAAGTAAGCCAGGCCCAAAGAAACGTAGGTCCCATGGTTTCCCTTATTTGTAATATCTAGTATATGTATGAGTCAAGCAGAAAAGGTCAGATAATGTGATGTCAGGAAAATGAACTCTTAGATGTGTATTTTAATGTTTTTTTCTTTCATGCATGTGTTTCTAACACATTTATAAGATTATCTCTTTGTTGCTTTGTATGTCCCTCCCCCACAGTATAACCCCTGCTTTCACTATATTTGATGTCAGTATAACTTGTGGAGGAGATGGGGAAAAACAAGTTGTTTAAGGATACAGGTGGACCTGTTGCAACAATGAGAAGTACAAGTTGTCATGTCCAAAACGAGCTTTACAACGTTGGTGAGTGGGGGGGGGCGGGGGGGGGAAGGAGAAGGATTGGGATTAGGGGGGGAGGGGGGAGTCTGGGAAGGGATGTGAAGGGTAAACAAAGGAGGAGGCTGCAATGCTTGGTAAGAAATGTACACATTATCCTGCCCATGTAACTGTAACTCCTCTGTACAGTATGTTCACGAATAAAATTAAATTAAATTTAAAAAAAAAAAAAAGAAAAGCTTTCAAGAGCTCCTAGTCTATTGTGGTGAAAGGCCAGATCAGCTGGGCACCGGTGGCTCACACCTGTCCTCCTACCTCTTCAGAAGGCTGAGATGTAAGGATCACTGTTCAAAGCCAGCCCAATTAGGAATCATGGAGACTCTGATCTCCAAGGAACCTACAGAAAACTGGAAGTGGCTCTGCAGCTCAAGTGGTAAGCTGAAGAGCTTGGGGACAGCGCCCCGGCCCAGAGTTCAAGCCCCATGACCAACACCTGGCCTGCTTGGACCTCCCTCTGTTGTTCTAGGCAGAGTACTTTCCAGTGGTCCACTGAGTGTCTCCCAATGTCTAGGTGTCTTATAAGTCTTGAGAGCAGCCTGTTTGGAGGCCATTAACTAGAGAGCAAGCAACAGTACCAGAAATGGGTTGAGCCTTGGGACATGGAGATAATCAGAATGGCATATATCGTGGGTGTAATGTATATCTGAGCAGTAAATTGACATCTCAGACCATGGTTCTGGGCCAGGAGGGACAGAAGCTGCAAGATATCACACCAGGTAATGCCCACTCATGCGGGTATCACAAGAGTGTGAATTTGTCTCAGGAATTCATAGCCAGGTTGCTGCTTGTAGCAGTCGCTGTCCCTGGAGTCCCAGGGTTCAGAGGCATGCTTTACTCACCAGTGCTCAGGGGCAGATGAAGGTCTGCAATCGTGGGCCGACTACAAACAAGCATCCGTACTGTCTTTCCCATGGTCCTCTGGACCTGTACATGGATGTATTTCTTGAGAGTTTACTGTGACTATGCCTCAGGACTGCCCCCAGTTCTAGTTCAGCTCATCATAACCACCTTCCTGTGTGTGTTGTGGTGTGCGTATGTGTGTGTGTGTGTGTGTGTGTGTGTGTGTGTATCTGTGAGTATGCGCATAAGCATCTTGGGACTAGGGCTTGATCTCAGGGCCTGGGCTCTGTCCCTTACTTTTTTCATTCAGGACTAGCACTCTACCAATTAAGCCCCAGCTTTTCTTCCAGCTTTCGGGTGGTTATTTGCAGAAGAGAGTCTCACAGACTTTTCCAGCTGGGCTGCCTCTGAATGGCAATCCTCATATCTCAGACTCCTGAGGAGCTAGGAATATGAGAGCATGAGCTATTACCATCTGGCCACAGTTTCTTTCTTGACTAAAACAGACTACCTCTCTCCATCTGAGCACCCATCTACAGCTACCCCTCCTAACCCTGGCTTCAGATGAAACATAACCTCTTCCCCTGAGGAAAAAGAAATGGGATCAGGTTTGAGCTTTATTTTCTTCACACAGTCAGGGGCTGCTGGGAGCTGATGTGGAGGTCAGAGATCTAGGCCAGGGCAAGAAGACAGCTGTTAGAACAGAAGAGATTATGAAAATACAGCCTTGCAGCTGGGTTCCAGTGGCTCATGCCTATAATCCTAGCTACTCAAGGCTGAGACCTGAGAATCAATCAAGATTCAAAGCAAGCCTGGGCAGACTCTTATCTCCAACGAATCACCAAAAAGATGGGTAGTAGAACTACTGTAGTTCACGTAGTACAGCAGCAACCTTGTGCAAACAAGCTAAAGCATACCATGGAGGCTCTGAGTTCAAGCCCTGGTACACACACACACACACAAACACACACACACAAACACACACACACACACACACACACACATCCTTAGCAGGTGCCAGTGGCTCATACCAACAATCCAAGATACTCAAGTTGCTGAGCTCTTAGGGTGGCAACTTGAAGCCAACCCAAGCAGGAAAATATGTGAGACACTTCTGTTTACTAAGCTACTAAAAGAGATGAAAGGTGAGCTGTGGTTCAAGTGTTAGAGTGTTAGCCTTGAACAAAGGAAGCTCAGGGACAGTGCCAAGGTCTGAGTTCCAGCTCTAGGATTTTTTTTAAAGACACCCCGCACCCCAATCAGGCCATAAATCCAGATTTTGGTCATTCTAGATCTCACTTCCGCTCCTGCCACTTCCACACTATAAGTGGCCGGTGTGTGGCCAGCACTGGGTTAAGAAGTGAACTTACACAAGGAGGACATAGCCAGGTCAAGGATAATGCCCCAGAACATTGAGGTACTGGCCAAACCAGTCTCTCATCCCCCAGTTGCCTTGCCCTAGAGTTCAAAATCTGTGCCTCTGTATTCTGGACATCTGGAATTGTCTAGAAGGACCTGAGAGGCCCTGCTAGGGCCATAAGATAGACTTGCCTGAGACAAGACATCGACCAATACTTCCAAGCCACCTTGGCCTCACCTCCCATGTAGACCCTGATCATCCTTGCTGGGTCAGCCTTCAGTCATCCATGAAGCTCGATTTGGCCAGAGCCACTGGCAACCACCCTTCCTCCACTCCACTTCCAGCCTGCTGGGAGTAGGTTATGCAGCCAGAGGCCCAGCTGAAGAAAAGGACAGGATTGCATGACGACTGAACTTGCCCCCCACCCAGAGGCAGGGGAGAACATATGCTAGCTGGCCCTGCTGACCCAGAATCCTCTGGAAGTGGACAAAGATATGGACAGTCGAACGTGGGCCCCAAAGAAAAACTAGAATATTCAGGTCTCTGGCAATTTAGGACTCATTATAGATCCTGATAGGGGGCTAAAGGCAAGGTTGCCATGGAAGAGGGGCACCATATGAATTAGGAATAGGCAGACAGGCACTCAGGAAGTGGACAGAGAAAGATGAGGGAAAAATACACGCACGCACACACACACACACACACACACACACACACACACAAAACAGGTAGCCCAAGGCCTCAGCAGTCCCTGAGCACATGAATATCCCAAACCCCGATAAGATGGCATTATTGTCCTCAGACCAAATGTAGACAAAACTCAGAGCCTCTCACACATCTGGAATGGCTCCTAACACAGCATAGCATTTCCTACTGTACACAACGCTATGAAGAACACTCAGCCACCTTATTTTTGGTTGTTGGTCATAGGGTTTGAACTTTGGGCCTGTAAACAGTCCCTCAGCTCTTCAGCTGAAGGTGTGCGCTCTACCACTGGAGCCAGAGCACCACTTCCGGTTTTCTGGTGGTTCACTGAAGATAGTCTCACAGACTTTCTTGCCCAAGCTAACTTTGAACTGTGATCATCAGATCTCAGCCTCCTGAGTAGATAGGATGACAGTTGTTAGCCACTGGCATCTCCCAGACTCAGCCACTTGCTCTACCACTTGAGCCACGGCCCACTTCCAGTTGGAGTTTGGAGATGAGACTCTCATGGGACTTCCCTGCCTCGGCTGGGAAATAAGATCCTCTGGATCGCAATCTCCCAAGTATCCAGGATGACAAGTGTGAGCCACCAGCACAAGGCTTATGGTCTCTCATTCTTAAGAATTCCCACCTAGTCCTCCTCTAGATAGTACCACCTAGACACTCTTTAACCTCCCTCAGGGACAGCAAAGTGAGGCTTGGAATCTGGGTAGGACCATGGGCACTAAAGGCCTCCTTCACATCACTACCCCTCTCTAAGCTCCCATCCACCTCCTCTGGATGGCCTGGTCATCTGGGGCAGATCAGACCCACTAGGAAATCTGGTGGATGCCCTGTATCCCCCGCACCTACCAACTGATACCTGAGGATTTCTGGGGCCAGCTACTCCATATCCAGGTGGAAGACATTAGGAATGTTGCTGATAAACAGGTCCAGGGTTGCCCAGGGCAGAAGGAGTGTCCAAATCCCCTCTGTCAAAGGAGACACAAAGCATGGATAGATCTACTAAGAGCTACAGGGCATGGCCATTCACCTGTCATCCAGGTCCCTTGGAGTGCTGTTATATGTTGACAGTCCTGGGGCTTGACCTTGGGGCCCAGGCGCTGTCCCAGAGCTACTTTTGCTGGAGGCAAGGGGTCTTCCACCTGAGCCATGGTGCCACTTCCGGCTTTTTCTGTGTATGCGGGACGTAAGAATCAAACCCAGGGTTTCTTGCGTGCTAGGCGAACTTACTACTGCTAAGATACAATCCCAACCCTGGATAGCTGCTCTTCTGTAACACCTTGGGCCTGTCTCTGGACAGACTTGCCCATCTTTACTGAGTTTTTCACCACTAGCTCTGGTTGGAAATGAACATGCTCAGCTATGTTGTCCTTTATGTACCGCATCTTTGCTCTGTGTGCTTCCTGTCAGATCCTCCTTGTTAAGCAAGACCCCCTTTTAGGTGCTGCCTCTAAGAAGCCTGCTCCAATCACCCTGGCAGAGAGTGATCTTCTCTATTCTGCAGGATGCAGGCCTTTTCAAACTCTGCCTACCAGCTGGTGTGTGTTCAGAGAGCACAAAGGGGAAGGTCTAGCTTTTACCACCCAATTTCTGAAGGCTCTGATACACTACCCAGAGACCGTTAATGTATCACACTTCGGAAGAGAGCACTCAAGGCTCAGGCAGTCTGGGGGCAACACATGGGACCATTTCTTTATTTGGGCTTGAACTGAGGATCTGGGAGCTGTCTCTCTGAGTTTTTGTGATCAATGCTGGTGCTCTATCACTTGAGCCACAGCTCCACTTCTAACTTTTTGGTGATTCCATGGAGAGTAGAATCTCACTGGCTTTCCAGCTTATGGCTGGCTTTGATCTTTGATCCTCAGATCTCTGCCTCCTGAGTAGCCAGGATGTCAGGCATGAGCCTGAGCCAGAGGTGACAGGCACCAGAGCCTTTCTTTTGAGCTTCTGTTTATCTCATGTCAACTAGCAAGCCCTAATTTACAGGGGATCAATTTCCTCTCCTAGGTCAGTTAGTCCAAGGAGATAAAGTGTCTTTGAAAAAGGATACTCTGAGTTGGCCTAGGTGAGTGTGTGTGTTAGAGTATGAGTTTCAGGGATACTTACTCCCATGTCCGCAGTGCCTCATCCTCCCAGTGGTGAGTAAATCCAGGATCCCCATCCCAAGGAGGGAAGGTAGGGGATGGTACTTAAGGTCATATCAAGAGGGATGATCTGATTTCTATCCTGTAGCTGAAGCCAGGAGAAAAAATAGACAGAAGGAGAGGTTAAGAGGAACATCAAGGTACGCCCCCTACCTTTGGATACAAGTACCAGAGAGAAGACTGAATCCATCCTTTTTGGTAGTAACATAACAGGTGCCCACTATTCATTTATTTTATTTTTTGTGAGTCCTAGGGCTTGGATTCAGGGTTTCGGTGTCATCCCTGAGCTTCTTTTACTCAAGGTTGAGGCTCTTCCACTTAAGCCACAGCACCACATCTGACTTTTTTTCTGGTGCGGGGGAGGTGGTTTATGGGAGATAAGAATATCACAGACTCTCCTGCCTGGGCAGGCTCTGAGTCACAACCATCAGACCTCAGCCAGGATGAGCAAGAGCCACCAGCACCTGTTCACCACCATCCATTTATAATCCCCTAGGGCCAGTCCCAGGCCACCCACACTGCACCCTCCATGTTGTGGGAAGCAGACATGGGTGGGTTTGATACTTCAACAGCCTACCTAACTTTGAACATTTTTCTGGGTCAGTCTGATAGCGGCTTCCTTCTTATCCACAGCAATGGCTGGGCTCTGTCACAAGAAAAAATGTCCCCCAGGAGGTGTCAGGCCTGGGGCCTTTCCTCTGTACACCACCCCCTCTCCCCAAAATGACATAAAACAAAAGTAGACATAGAGTGAATTCATTTTCTTATAATCAATGTCTAGCATGATATGTGGTAGTAAGGATCAGAGGCCTGGGATAGTGCTGTGCAGTTGGACAACGTGATGTCTCCTCACCCACTTTCCTTAACAGAGAGTAGTGGAGAAGGACTCATCAGACGGACTGACAATGAATAACCATCATGGTTTAGCCCGGGCACAGAGGGGCTTACCTCAGGGAGCTAGTTCAATAGGCTGAGCAAGACAGCTCCTTACGCACAGCCCACCTCCAGAATTAGAGGGCCATCTTGGGTCCCAGCCACATGGGGACACTAAGCCACCTCCTGCAGCACCCATTCAACAAGTTCCTATGAGAGAGAGAGAGACAGAGACAAGAAGACCGACAGACAGACAGACAGACAGACAGACAGAGACTCTTATCTCCAAAGAACCACGAGAAAACCGGAGTGGTGCTGTGGTACAAGTGGTAGAATGCTAGACTTGATCTGAGGGGCTTGGGGACAGCACCCAGGCCCAGATTTCAAGCACCATGACTGACAAGAAGTGGACTTCCTACCACAAGAAGTGGACTGATTAGCACCCATAGTCTTAGGGAGCATGACAGAGAAGTCCAGCCAAGCTTCCTCTAAGCTGGGGCACATGAGTAGGCCATCCAGCTTCTCCATTCCTCATTTTCCCCAGATGCAAAACTGAACACAGTGAAGGAACCCTTTCCTCATGGGGATAGGGTAAGGATTAAAGAGAGCCATGTTTTGTTTCACAATCTCATATCTGTTACATGATAAATAGCAGGCCCCATCTGAGCCCTTTCCAGCTATCTTCCTGTCATATACTCACAGAATTGCCAAGAACCTTCTCTGACGACCGCTCCTTCTATGCTGGCCCTGCCCAGAGAGGCTCCTGTATTGATCCTTTGTTTCCTCACAACTTACCTGTGAGGAGACTGAGGTCCGATGGTTCCAGGCCCAACCCAGAGCTTCAACTTTGGTCAAGAATCGGCTGCAATGGACTAAGAGTTTGGGATAATCCATCTAAACCATTGACTGAGCATGGCGCAACATGTCTTCCATCCCAACTACAGATGACCACGCATGGCCCATGCCTGTCACAGGAGGACCATGATCCAGCCCAGCCTGAGCATATATTGAGTCTCAAAATGCCAAAGACAGAAAGATGTAGCTCCCATGGTAGAAGACCTGACAGGAAAACCTAGGCCTTGAGTTCAAACTCTAATATACCAAAAAGAATCAGAGGCCTGGTGCCAGAGGCTCATGCCTATAATTCTAGCTACTCAGAAGGCTGAGATCTGGAGATCACAGGTCAAGATTTAAAATAAGGTTTGCCCCGCCCCTCAGACGTCATGATCAGAAGACCCAGAGTCTGACCAATGCCAATACGCTCCATACTAACAGGGCTCACATCCTTACTAAATGCTGGTCACACTCTCTGTCCCCCTGGGGAGCCACCCCCTGAGGGCCCCACCCCCAGGTCCTCCCAAGCTCCCTCTGCCACCACCAGGCCCAAGCAAGTAGACAGTTCCAGGGCACAAAGATCCCTTGGTCTTATAATTTAATGGTGTTGAGTCCCCTTCAAGCATCTCACCCTTCCAAGCCCCCAGAGTTCTGCCACAAAGCCCATGCACCCCCCCCCCAAGATAGTGGTTAGAAGTTACCAAAGGGCCCAGCGCTCCTTTTTGCAACCCATTTCTACACACACTCACTCACACACAAACATACAAACACACACACACACACACACACACAAGGCCCGGCACGGGTGGCTCCTGTCTGTCATCCTAGTTACTCAGGAGGCTGAGGTCTGAGGATCACTTTTAAAAGCCAGCCCTTGCAGGAAAGTCTGAGAGGCTCTTATATACAGTGAACTACCAAATAGCCACAGGGGGAGCTGTGGCTAAAGTGTCAGAGCACTAGCTTTGAGCCCAAAATTTCAGGAACACCACCTAGGCCTTGAGTTCAAGGCCCACTTCTTGTACCTTCAAATACACACAGACATAGATACAGACAGACAGACAGACAGACAGAAAGAAAGAAACACACACACACATACACACACACACACACACACACACACACACACACAGGGACAGCCCAAGGGTTCAGCAGTCCCTGAGAACAGAACCATGAACTCATTCCATTAAGATCACATCCCACCCCCAAGAAAGTGTCACTACTGACCTCAGACCGACTGTAGACAAAACATTGAATCTCTCACATATCTGGAATGTCTCATAGACGAGCATGGCATTTCATACCATATACACGGCTATGCAGAAAACTTAGCCACCTCTTTTTTTGTTGTTGGTCATGGGGTTTGAACTCTGGGCAAGGTCACTGTCCCTCAGCTTTTCAGCTAAAGGTGAACACTCTCCCACTTAAGCCACAGCAAAACTTCCTGTTCTCTGTTGGTCCATTGGACATCAAGTCTCACAGACTTTTCTGTCCAAGCTGGCTCTGAACCATGGTCTTCACATCTCAGCCTTCTGAGTAGCTAGGATGACAGCTCTGAGCCACTGGCGACTTCCGGTTTCAGCCACTTCACATACCCAGAGGAAAACCATCTCATAAGGCCACAAACTTCTTGCAACCCTTCACTTCAGAATTTGTCACCAAGCATCCAAACACATCCTTTATTGGAGAGTATACAGTCACAGCAATCCCACCCCTGCTACCATTTGCCCACTCCCTGCCTACCACAAGCCACATCCTCTTGAAGCTGTGTCTTCAAGCTAGGGTAAACTTGGGGAGTTTTTAGGAATGTCTGTACAGTGGGGCAAGCATCTGGTCTCCCAACCACAGAAACCCCCTCTTCGACCATCCCACACCTGGACCATCCTTTGCAGGCAAATATGTTTTACTTACTTTCTTTTTTCAGTTGTGGGGCTTGAATCCTAGGCCTAGGTGCTGTCCCTGAGCATTTCAGCTCAAGGCGAGCACTCTACTACTTAAGGCACAACACAACACCACTCCTGCTTTTTTGGCAGTTCGTTGGAGATAAGAGCTTCAGAGTTTTTCCAGCCCAGGCAGGCTTTGACCCCTGATCCTCTGATCTCACCTCCTGGGTACCTAGGATGACAGTCATGAGCTACTGCCACCCGGCCAAAGATACTTTTCCATGCTTGTCATCCTATCCCCTCAGGAGACTGAGATCTGAGGACTGCAGTTGGATGCCACCCTTGGCAACAAAGTCCATGAGAACTCTTTATCTCCAATTATAAACACCCAAACAAGTTGGAAGTGCAGCTGTGGCTCAAATGGTAGAGTGCTTGCTTTGAGTATAATGACAAGGGATAGGACCCAGTCCCTAGTTTCAAGCTTTTTCTAACAAAGACCCACCCAAGAAAGGGATGCAGGTGGGCATACGCGAACTGAAAGCTCACACATAATACTTAAGACTCCCAGAACAGACCCCATCCTGCTCTGATTCTCTAGATTCTATGTCCTACATCATGGTAATCTTAGATGGAACTTACCATGCACCAAGTTAGGATGTTCAAATACAATCGCATATTCAGGATCCCCTGACCTTATCAAAGACTCAAGATCTCTCACTGTGCTGCCTCTACACTGGGTAGGGAGGTGAGGTCTAGTTATCCAATCACAGTATGTGGGAATGGAAGGATTTCTCGGCCAAGGGACACAGACTCAAGGGCTCCAGGTCCCTCTCTCTCAGGAAGGAGAAAAGGGCTGATCTCTCCCAGGAATGTTCCTGGGTTGTGAGTATCCTCAAAGAAACAACCCTGGTCAGAAACCAGTACCTCTGGTTTTCCCACCAGCCTCTATCCAAACCTGCCCCACCTTCAGTCTGCCCTCTCTGAATCCCAGATCTGCCATCTAGACTAAAGACTGAGCCAGCAAACAGACCCATCTCTTCCTCTGAGAATGGCAATCACGGGGTCCTCGCACCCCCTTGAGGAAGTCTGGGGCAACAAGGGTCCTTACTCCCACCCGCATTCCCTGGCTGTCCTGTGATAGTGGCCAGCTTACTTCTGTTTCTGGTGGAGGAAAGAACAGGGCGGGTGTGTCAACTTCAGATTGAGCCCTGGAAAATCCCAGTCCCCAAGAATGCACTGCACAGGCATCCTGCAGTGGACGATAGCCAGGTGGTCAATGGTGAACCCAATGTGCCAGGACTCTTAATAGCAGTGTGGCTGGGAAAAAGGCTCTATCACTTTTGGTATAGGTTGTTAGGCGAAGTCATGGCAACAATGTCCTGACACTTCAAATCTGTGACCGTCTTCCCTCTTCCTCTTCCTTCTTATTCCTCCCCCCCCCCCCCCCGCACAGACACTCCCTCACTACAATACCTCCCTAGCCCTTGGACAGCTTGTTCTTATCTGACCAGAAAATAAACTCATTGGCACCAGGGATGATTGAAACCTGGTGACCTGCCCTAAGTCCTCGTGTCTACCTGAGGTTGCTTCCCTCTGCAGTCGGCTACCACACAGCTCCTGAATATCAGAAAGTTGCTGAGGTGTCAGTAGCTTGGTCCTACATACTGGCTTTAGGCTCTGAAATTGTCCCCACATAGATTGTAAATGGTTGGCTACCTTGTTACAGGGACTCCAAACCAAGTCTCACATGTTCTCCCTTCTTCCTTCCTTTCCTCTTTTTCTCCATCCGGACTTCCCTCCTCTTTCTCTCTTTCCTTCCTTTCTCTCACTCCTGGACCTTGAACTCGGAGCCTAGGTGCTGTACCTGAGCATTTTTACTCAAGGCCAACGGACTATGGCTTGAGCCACATATCCATTTCTGGTGTTTTCTTTTTGGTAGTTACTTGTAGATAATAGTTTTACAGGCTTTCCTGCTTGGGCCTCAAGTATCCATCCTCCCATCACAGCCTCCTATGTAGCCAGAATGACAGGTATGAAGCACCGGCATCCAGCTCAAACCCAGGTTTCTTCATGTGCTGTGGAACCAGCACTGGAAACTCTCATTGTCTATGACCACTCCAGATCCTGGTGCACACTGTAACTCTTTGTTGGATAAATAAATGAGCGTCTGTCTTCAAAAATACTACAAAGTCCCGTCCCCTTCAAGTAAGCATCCTGGTGGCTAGGGCAAAGCCTGATGTAGCTCTCCCACAGTTCTCCCTTCTCCCTCTTCCCACCCTCCTGGTGCCACAGAACTTAACTGTTTTGGCTCTGAAGACTGTATCCATGGTGTGCTCGCTGGATTCCGGGGCCTCTGGGATGCCTATCTTCTCAAAGGTCTCTGGCCAGCGGCTGACCGATAGGTGGCACTCAATTCCCCACTCAGGAGTGAATGAGGTTGCCATGAACTGAAGGCCAGGCTCAAGGGGTCTACTCTCCTACCCCTGGGGCCAGCCAGGATGGCCCACCACATCTGGCCCCCAAATTTCATGTTGCAGATAAAGGATCCTCGAGGCATCTTTGGTTTCTGATTCTCCCAGAGTCCAGTGCAGGGGCTGAGAATTCTCTCTACTCACAGCTGGCTGCCTAGAGATGGTGAGGTCACAACCTCTGCTCCCCATGACATCCTCAATGTTATGTATAGGTCGTGGGACCCCTACCAAGAAGACCACCAAGAGTCAGACTCTACAGCTGTTTTATTTAAATGGGCTGCATCTCGGGCCTCATCCTACACTCTGACACAGCAGAGCCCAGAAGAGAGCCCCGCGCTAAGGATTTACAGGACTTATGAAGGCACACAACCAGGTGCTTTAGTACCACGTGTTGCTCTGCTCTGAAACAAGCAACAAATTGTGACTGCCTCAAGTATTTAAGCCTTCACTCAACTGTGGTGGTCACACTAGAGAGAGTCAGAGGAGAATCAACAGCTGCTGCATAAAAGCAATCAAGGCACGACGTTCATAGCAGGAGACCATCTGGCTTGAGAACTCTGCTTGTAATACTTTGATTGTCATTGATTGTTGGCTGAAATGGTTCATCTAATTTGACCCATAATCCCAGGTGTTAGTGGAAATTGCCAACTTCAAGCAAAAAACCCTGGAAAAGGTAGCATTTTAGTTGTGCCAATCAAACTTGAAGGGTTCCAAAGTTAGTGGACCTCTTTGCTTTTGAGACAGCCTACATCAGGTTACAGAAACTGGCAGTCAGCAAGCCCTAGCTAACTGCCATGGCCTGATAACAAGCAGGCTCCAACAGGGGAATGCACTTCCCTACCACTGCCCAGCTGGAAATAGCACAGGCAGGACATAGATTAGAGTCTGCAGGATTCCAGGGAGGACTTCCCACCAGTGCACTCCCCTGGGAGGTAATACAGACAACCAGTGGGATCACAAAGCCCACTGCCCAGATGCCAATGGACACCGTCAATGCCCTGGGTAAGGTTGCCCTCTCATCCTCAGTAGTGGTGAACCATCTGCAATGTCACACCGTTCACCACTTCCTAGACCCTCCTAGCTTCACAGCCCCTGCCATACTCAACCCCCTCCATCTTATTCCCTAATTACATTTGGCAGACACATTCCCAACCCTTGAATTAGCTCCAACTATACAAACGAGAGCACAGTGTCCTGCTGGAAGAGTGTGGCTGTGGTCACACTAGACTCACAAGCCTTCAGGATTAAGACAGAAGGTGTCAACTTTGGTGTGTGGTTCACACAGGCCTCCTAGGGGAGACCCACGCAGGCCCAGCAGCTACTGTGGGCTATAGGAAAGGGGGAAGAGAGAGGTGGGAAGGAATGTCTACAGAAATATTCCCCAAAGCAGCCATGAAACAGTGATGGTGAAAACAAAAATTATGGTTGGTCTCATACTTGGCATTGCTGAAAAAAAGAACAACAAATACAAACACACACACAAGCACACACAAATCCAGAACGGTGACTGTAGACTCATCCATGCAGCACCTGCAATTTGCCAACTGATCACTCACCTGAGCACAGTCAGGCTCTCTCTCTCTCTCTCTCTCTCTCTCTCTCTCTCTCTCTCTCTCTCTCTGTCTCTCTTTCAAGCACACACACACACACACACACACACACACACACACACACACACATAGACTCAGAGTAGTGCCCCTCTTGAGTTTGTTGGTTCCTCCTCTGGGACAATGTACAAGCTGGAGCACGGGAGTTCCCTTGTCAGAACCAGGGGCTCGACCCAAGGAAGCACCGCTCTAATAATGCTGAACCACCCTGCCTCTCCCTTTCTCCAGGGCCAGACACTTTCCCTTGGGAATAACCAGCCATGACTCCCTATTCACCAAAACCCTAGGCCAGGACTCTGGGCGAAGGAGTCCTGAGACAGGTGGCTCTTCAGAGCCTAGACTGAAAACAAGCAGGAGGTCATGGTGTACCTAGAGAAGTGTCTGACCTGGGGTGGGGGCAGTGTTGGGGAAATGGATGATATCCTAAAGGCTACATACATGGATGAACTTCCTACTCCAGCCTAGATGCTTCTGGGTGATTGGTGGATTTTGGGGATGATGAGGAAACCAGATGGGCCTGGAGCACCAGCAGATGGTGGCAGAGCTTGGAAATGTGATCACTCTGTGAGTGCTGTTGACAGCTGGAATGGGGGGGGGGGCAGCAGTGTGTACCTGTGTTGGAGGGGCGTGTTCTTCCCAGACAATCACCTTCTATTTGACCCGTAGTACACTCACGTCCCTAGTGGGCTCTTCTGGAACTCTCCTCAGGGGAAAGGGTAAGCGAGCACAAAAGACAAGGGCTCCCACAGAATGGAGGGCTATGTTCTGCATCCAACACCCCCCCACCCCCAGAAAAAAGGAAAACTCACAAGAAGGCAGGTGTTGAGGTGCTGCTCCCCAACTCTGACTAAAGCCACCAGGTTCCCCTAGGGAGAGAAAGGGTGCAGATGCATGGCTCTGTGGCTCCCACTGCTCTAGGCCAGGGGCTCAGTAGAGCTCCCTGTTCACCCATCCCTGCATCTGCCTTTTTCCTGGGACACTGGCCACTAAGGATGGGTATGGGATTCCAGGATCAACATCCACTCTCCCATCCCCCACTCCTGGGGCACATTTGTGGCAGAGTCAGGGCTGGCCTGCCTGGTGCTGGGGAGGCACGTTTGGGACACAAGAAGGGAGGCAGGAGTCACGGGTCTGGGTCCGTGGGGGGTGTAGGGTAGGGGGAGGTCGTGAGGTGCAGACCCGCGGGGCTTCCACTGAGGACCAGGACCGGGTCAGGGCTGCAACGAGAACAGGGGTGCACCATCGCTGGATGACTCCAAGAGGCACCACGTGTCCAAGCTAGCATCAACCTGTTTCAAACAAGGTGCCACAGGTAGGGCAGGTGAAGGGGCTGGGGCAGGGGCGAGCAGGTGGCAGGGCTGAGCTCACCCCCTCCACAGCTGAGCTCCTGGTGCAGGGGCCTTGGACTCAGGGCCTACCTGGCCTCTGAGCCTCCCTGGGGCTGTGAGAGGGATGTGCCTGCTGTGCTGGCTTTGTGTCCTCTGTGCTCCTGGCCCAGACCTGTGATCCTACAGCAGTGGAGGCCAGTCATGGATGCTGCCACCCCTGGTGCATGTGCCTTCTCTTCTCTGCTCTCTCTCTCTCTGCCCCCACTTCTCACCCAGGCTTCCCAGCCCCTGCTGCACAAGTATGCCAGTTCCCCTGTGCCCCTCTCTGCAGCAACTGTGTGCCCCTTCAGCCACGCCTTGTCCTCCCCTCAGTCACACTACTTCCCCACCTCGGCCATGCTCCTGCCCCTGGCTTTGTGCTGCTCTGACTCTTCCTTAAGGCTACCAGGCCATGGCAGAAGCAGCCTCACCTCAGCTCAGGGATTCCCCCCAACCCAGGCAGCTGTCTGGGGGAATTGAAGATCCCCTCAGCCCAACCACTGGGGGAGACTCTTCTCCATCCACCCCACAAACCAAGCAGGTGCAAGGTAACGCTCTGAGTTTGTGTGTGTGTGTGTGTGTGTGTGTGTGTGTGTGTGTGTGTGTGTGTGTGTGATTGTCTTCTCAAGGACTCAGAACATTGAATCTTTTGGGATGACAGCACACAGCACACTTATAAAAATGGAAAGGCTTGCAAAAAATTATATTAAGTGAAGTAAGCCAAGCCCAAAGAAACATAGGTCCCTAGGTTTCTCTTCTTTGCAATATCTAGTATATGTATGAGTCAAGCAGAAAAGGTCAGATAATGTGATGTTAGGAAAATGAAACCTTAGATATGTATTTAAATGTTTTCTTTCTTTCATGCATTTGCTTCTAACTCATTTATAAGATTTTTTCTTTGTTGCTTTGTATGTCCCTCCCCCAAAGCATATCCCTTGCTTCTAATATATTTGATGTTGGTATAATTTGTGGAGGAAATGGGGAAAAACAAGTCGTTTAAGGATACAGGTGGACCCGTTGCAACTATGAGAAGTACATGTTGTCATGTGGAAAACCAACTTTGCAACTTTGGTGCCGGGGTGGGGGGGGTGGGAGGGAATTGGGTGGGGGAACGGGGGAGGCTGGGAAGGGATGTGAAGGGTAAACAAAGGAGGAGGCTGCAATAATTGATAAGAAATGTACTCATTATCTTGCCCATGTAATTGAAACCCCTCTTACAGTATGTTCACAAAAAATTAAAATTAAAATAAAAAAAAGCAATAAGAACCCTGTGTAATGGATTCAGCACAATGTGCCTTTTGAAGGACTCAGCACATAGATACTTTTGGAATCCTCATGGTAATTTAATTACCAATAAGATTAGACATGCCATTTTGACATCACTAAACTTAAATATCATAATATTATGGCATTATATATCATAGTGACATTAGAGACATATTGTGAATTCCTATTCTGTGATTTCATTCTATTACAAGCTAGCAATATTGGTGGATATCAGAAATCTTTTGTGACCTCAAAGCCATTAGGACATGAAAATTACTTTGTGACATCACAGTGGCATTGTGATATCATTAACCTGTTCTGACATCACAAACCTGTCCTGTCCATTGTTACCTCATCATCAATGTGACATCACAAAGCCATTGTGATATCACATTGCTATTGTGACATTACAATCACCTTGATACCTCCCAAACCCATTATGACATCTTTAGCACCTTTGAAAAAACACATGGCCTTTGTGACATCACAGTCCCTTTGTGTATCCATATCCTCATTGTGAAATATCAATTGAGATCAGATATGCCATTGTAATATCACAAAGCATTTACAATATAATCATTGGTGTGACATCACATTGTCATTATGACATCACAAATCTGTAATGATATCATACCAATATGACACCACATTGTCATTGTGACAACATATATACATTATGAAGGCCTATTATGTGATTTCGTTGTATGTCAAATTGGGTTCATATCAAAAACATTTGGACTTCATAACCATTGTAATATGACAATCCCTTTGTGATATAAGATTGCCATTGTGATGTCTCTAAACTGTGACAACTCAAACATGTACTGTCCTCATAAGTTTTGTGACATGTTGCCACTGTGTTATGCCCATTGAGAGCTCAATCTATTTTCAATCTCATATTATTTCAGGTATGACATTACATATTAGAAATATACTGTGATAGTATGAATATTGTGACATCACACTGCTAGACGTAATGACCATTGTGTCACATTGTCACATCACAAATCTGTTCTGACTTCATCACATTTGGGCCAACAAATGACTTTGGAATCCTCACAATCCCATTCTAAACTCATATACTCATTATGAGTTAATGACAATTGAGGTCTGAAATGCCATTGTCACATCACCAAACTACTGCGACATCACAAAACTATTTTGAACTCATCACTATCATGGCATTACTAACTAATTGTGATATAACAACACTCTTATGACATTATAATTTTACATCATATTGCAATTGTGATATTACTGAACACTCATGCTTTCACAAACCTATTATTATCTTATCACATCTTAGAAAATTATGGCCTTTGAGACATTAAGCTCCTTCCGTGAACTTGTATCATTGTGAACTTGTAGCAATTGAAAATTGAAATAAGATGTGATATTGCAAACTAGTTTTGACATCACTAACCCATTTTTATATCATTAACACTTTGACAACCAGAACCTGTTAGGAACCCTAGCACTTTTGACAAAAAACATGGCCTTTGTTTCATCACAGTTCATTTGTATATGTCATTGTGACTTCATCCTCATATCCTCACTATAAACTAATGGCAATTAAGATCTCACATGCCATTGTGACATCATAAACCCTTTGTGACATTATCACCAGCGTGACATAAGACTGTCATTATGACACCATCAGCTCATTGTGACATCACCAAGCTACAGTGACACAAAGCATTATGACATTGCATTGCCATTTTGCTGTCATAGACACATTGTGAATGTATATCTTGTGATTTCATTCTATTTCAAATGTGGCATATCAGTTGATATCAGAAGCACATTGTGACCGCATAACCATTGTAAGATAATAAACCCTGTGTAACATCATAACCAGTATGACATTATATTGTTGTTATGACATCTTTAGCTTATGTTGAAATCACAAAATGATAATGACAGTATAGCATTTGGCATTGTCATTGTGACATCATTGTCACATTATGAATGCCAAATCTGTGATTTCATTGTATTTGAAATGTGACATGTGGGTTGATATCAGAAACTCATGGTGATGTCATAAACATTGTCTCATAAAAGTCCCTTTTTGACATCAATTTGGCAATGTGACATCACACTGGCAATGTGATGCTAGTAAGGCATCGTGATATCACAATGGTCATGAACTCACAATGGATTCCTGGTATCAACCAACATGCCACATTAGAAATAGAATCAAATAACATAATAGGCAAACACAACATGTCTATGACATCAGAATGTCAATGTGATGTTGCAATGCTATGATGTCATTGTAGTTTTACATGTCAAAATGAGCTGATGGTGTCATAATGGCAACATGATGTCACAATTATGATTATGTCAGAAAGGATTGGTTATGTTTCAATGGTATATCTTATGTCAGTTTTCATTAGTTCCCCATGAGGATATGCATACAAAAAGGTTCTGTGTTGTCACAGAGGCCATGGGTGTTTTCAAAGGTGGTAAGAGGTCATAATAAGTTTGGGATGGCCCAATGTGATCCATAATGTCACAATGGAAATGAGATATCCCATTAGGTTTTTGATGTCACAGTGGTGATGAGGTCACAACGATTTTGTGATGTCACAGTTTGTAATATCAGAATGATATATCAAATTTCAAAGACTCATAATTCAATATGAGGATACCAGGTGATAGAAGAAGCTCCATAGTATGAGGTCATACTATGTGAAAACCCAATGGGACAGTGATTTCACAATGACAATGTGATATCTCACCATCATGTTATAAGAATGTTTTGATGTCACAATTGATGATGCAATACTGATGAGGAGGTCGCAATAGATTTGAGATGTCCCAAGGGGTTGGTGATGGCACAATGCCATGTGGGATCTCAATTGTCATTAACACACCATGAGTATATGAGTTTGGGAAGGGATTATGATGTCAGCAAAGCATATGTAGTCAAAAAGGTGAAGAACCAACAGATCTGAGATGTCACAAAGTGACATAATGGTTATGATGTCCAGCAGTGTGATATCATGTTACACTGGATTTTAGATATCTCATGTCATATCTGAAATACGAGGTCGAACACAGATTTTCAACTCACAAATGGCCTAAGATATCACAATGGCATGTCACAAAATTATGAGAACAGGAGATGTATTTGATGTCACAGTGGGTTAGTGATATAACAAAGGGAATGTACTGTGACAAAGAAATTTAGATGTCACATAGGTTATGAGTTCACAATGGTTTCCTGATATCAACGCAGATGCCACATTTCAGATAGAATGAAATCAAAGAATAGGCATTCAAACTGGGTCTATGACATGAAAATGACAATGTGATGTCAAGGCAGCAATGAGGATAGTATATGTACTCATTACCTTGCTCGTGTAACTGTAATCCCCTGTACACTGTATTTACAATAAAAAAACTCACAGAAGAAAAAAAAGAAAAATATGGTATCGTGTCATTGGGGTTTGGTGATGTCACAATGAATGGTGGTGTCATAATGATAATGTGATTTCACAGTCATAATTATTGCACAAAGTATTTGTGATGATACAATGCTATATGTGATAACAATTTTCATTAGTTCACTACGAAGATATGAGTACACAAAGGGTCTGTGATGCCACAGAGGTCATGTGTCTTTTTTTCATTTTTTCATGTTTTGTTTACTGTGAAAATACTGTACAGAGGGGTTAAAATTACATGGGCAAGATAATGAGTACATTTCTTATCAAACATTGTAGCCTCCTCCTTTATTTCCCCTTCCCATCTCTTCCCATCCTCTCCCTGCCCCTCCACCCAATCCTCCCCGCTCCCCCTCCTCCCCCAATGAAAGTTCTAAAATTTGTTTTCAACATAAGGACTTGTATATCTCAAGAGTTCACAATAGCTTTGTGATGTCACAATGTGATTGTGAAGGCACAACAGCAATGTGATGTCACAATGGTTTTGTGATGTTACAGTGGTGATAAGGTCACAATGAGTTTGTGATGTCATTATGAGTTTGCAATATCACAATGACATTTCCAATTTCAATTTCTACTAGTTCACAATGAGGAAACAATTTCAAAGAAAGAAAAGCTCCAAATACCATGAGTTTTTAGACATAATTTTTGCGATATGCTGCCATTAGGATCTTTTAGGCCTTTAGTAAGTTTATAATCTGTTTTCAAACTCATAATAATTCAGGTATGACATATGATATCAGAAATTGACTCTGACATGAACATTGTGACATCACATTGATAGACATCAAGAACATGGTGTCACATTGTGAACTTACAAATTTGTTAGGGCTTCATCACTTTTGTGCCAACACATGACTTTGGAGACAACACAGTCCCTTTGTGAACTCATATTTTCATTGCGAATTAATGACATTTGAGATCCGGCATGCCATTGTGACATTTTCAACAAATTGTGACAGCACAAACCTATTATAGTAGAAACACATTGTGATCTAATAGCCATTGTGGTAGCACAATCCTTGCATGACCCCATATTTCGATAGTGATATCACTAACCCAATGTGAAATTCCAATCCTCTCATACCCAATCCAGGTATGAAATGTGATACCCGAATCCAGTGTGACATCTTGATCATGGTGACATAACACTGATAGATGTTATGAGCATTTTGTCACAGTCTGACAACACACACCTGTTAGGACTTCATCACTTTTGTGACAACGCATGCCTTTGGAGACATCATAGTCCCTTTGTGAGCTCATATACTCATAGTGGGTTAATGACAATTGAGATCACATGTGTCATTTTGATATCACCAACACATTGTGACATCACACACCTCTTGGAAACTCATCACCAGTGTGGCATTACCAATTGTGGTATCAAAACATTATAAAGTCATCATATTGCAACATCACATTGCCATTGTGATGTCACTGTTCCACTGTGTTTTCAAAAACCTACTGTGTCTTCACAGCATTTCAGAAAATTCATAGCCTTTTATACTTCAGTCTTCTTCCGTGAACTCATATCCTCATTGTGAAAGAGTAGCAACTGAAATTGGACATGCGATTATGAGATGTGACTTCACAAAATTATTTGATTTCATCACCAATGTGACATCATAAACCCCTTGTGAGCTTTCGATGCCATTTGACATTACTATCACATTGTGACATCCCAAACCTATTAGGACCTCTTAGCACCTTTGAAAAAACACATGGCCTTTGTGACATCACAGTCCCTTTGTTTAACTATACTCTCATTATGAACTGAAAATTGATACAAACATGCCATTGTAACATCACGAACCCTTTGTGACATCACAAGTGTGACATAATATATTGTCATTATGGCAGCATCAACTACTTTTGACATCACAAATCTACAATGACAAGATAGCATTATGAGATCCCACTGCCATTGTGATGTTATAATAAGTTTATGAATGCCTGTTTTTAATCTTTTTTTTTCCGTTGTGGGGCTTGAACTCTGGGCTTGGGTGCTGTCCCTGTTCTTCAGCTCAAGGTGAGCACTCTATTGCTTCAGCCACAGAGCCACTTCTGGTTTTCTAGTGGTTTTCATTGGAGATAAGAGTCTCATAGACTTTCCTGCCTGAGCTGGCTTTGAACTGCGATCCTCAGATCTCAGCCTCCTGCGTAGCTACGTTTACAGGCATGAGCCACTGGCGCCCGGCTTTTTCATTCTATTTCAAATTTGACATGTGTGTTGATAGAAACATAATGTGACCTCATAACCATCGTAACATCATAAATCATCAGTGATATCAAATTGTCATTATGACACCATCAGCTCATTGTGACATCACCAAACAACAACGGCATCATAGCATTATAAATCACTGTGACATTGTTATGTCTTAACAGTGTGAAGGCCTATTCTGTAAATTCACTCTGTTTCAGAAACCCATTTTGACCATATAACCAATGTGATATCACAATCCTTTGTGACATAACATTGCCATTGTGATATTATTAACTTGCTGTGCCATCACAACCAGTCCTGAACTTGCAAGTTTTGTGACATGCTGCCATCATCATATAGTAGGGCCTTTGTGAGCTCATAATCTGTTTTCAATCTCATATTTCTGGTATGACATGTGATATCAGAAATCCCTTATGACATCATACTGCCAGATGTAATGACCATTGTGTCACATTGTGACATCACAAAGCTGTTAAAAAGGCATCACATTTGTGACAACACATGCCTTTGGAGTCATCACAGTCCCTTTTTGAACTCATATATTCATTATCAATTAATGACATTTGAGATATCCCATGCCACTCTGACATCATGAACCTATTGTGACATCACAAACTTATTGTGACCTTATCACGAGAATGGTATCAACAACTAATTGTGGTATCAAAGCATTATTTTGACATTATATTGTGGTATTGGCATTGTTATTTCACTGTCCCATTGTGTTTTTACAAACCTATTATGGCCACATCACATCTTAAATAATTCATGGCTTTTGAGACTTCAAGCTCTTTCTGTGAACTCGTGTACATATTACCTCTAAGGCAAGGAGACAAACCATTGAGTCACATTTAATACAATAAATCAATTTACACTAGAAAGGAGACTGTGATTACCTTATCCTGAACTGGATAACCAGGTCCAAGATCAGCCTTGACCACCAAACCTCAGACCTCCAATGGGCAGCCCCGCCCTATCTTAATTGGTCTGCAAACCACCAGCCAAAAAATTATGAGCTTCAAAGCTCCAAACCACAATGGGTAAGGCTTTTAACTTTTCCATTACTCCCTACTTCACTACAGACCTGTTATTCCTTTCTGGTCTTTCTTTTTTTCCCTTCCACCATTTCCTTCTTCTCTTCAGGCTTCTCCAGGCTCCACAGGCCTACACTACTCTGCCCTAATGACCACTTTTCTGCTTCCTCTCTTCTCAGGTTTTTAGCTTCCTGCTGTCTTACCACTTTCTTCCATCCGGGTAGCTCTCATTTTTATCTCCCCTTCCAATGCTCTGAAAATGCAACTTATACATAGGTTGTACCCGTCCTCACTCCAATGGGTCTTCTGCCTAACAGTTTTCAACCGTCACTTCCCAAACTGCCCAATGTTCAATCACTTCTTGACAGCTCACCATGTGAGGCTTGACACCTTCACCTTTGGTGGCATTCCCCACACTCTCTGGTGGGCCAGGCCAAGAATTTACAAAAATTAATGGCTCCGACAGATAATTCTGGCTCCACTGGTTATTACAGTATCCTCATAGTGAATTAGAAGAAATTGAAATTGTATATGTCGTTATTATATTACATACTTGATGAGACATCACTAACCCATTGTGACCTCATCACTGTGGTGACATCATAAACTCATTGTGATATCACATTGCCATTGTGCCACTATGATCACATTGTGACATCCCAAACCTATTATGACCTCAGAAGCTTTGAAAGAAAGCATAGCTTTTGTGACGTCACAGGCCATTTGTGTACCCATAGCCTCATTTTAAGATAATGAAAATTGAGATCATACATGCCTTTTTAACATCGCAAAAACTTTGTGACATCATTACCAGTGTAGCATCACATTGTCATTATGACAACATCAGCCAATTAGGACACCATAAAACTATGACATCATAGCATTACGACATCATATCGTCATTGTGATGTCACAGATATATTGGAATGCCTATTCTGTGATTCCATTCTATTTCAAATGTGGCAGGTGTGTTGATATCAGAAATATATTGCGACCACATAATTATTATGACATCACAATACCTTGATGACACCACATTGCCATTATGATATCACTAACCCACTGTGACATCACAAACCTGTCCTATTCTCATAAATTTTTTGACATGCTACCAGTGTGATCTCTTCGGCATCACTGAGTTCATATATTGTTTAACTCATACTTCAGGTATGACATGTGATATCAGAAATCCACTGTGACATCATGACCAGTGTGACATCACACTGTCAGATGTCATTACCACTGATTCACATTGTGATATCACAAACCTTTTAAGACTCATTACACTTGTGCCAACATATGCCTTTGGATACATCATTATCCCTTATGAACTTATATAATCATTGTCAATTAGAGATCTGGCATGAGATTATGACATCACCATCCCATTGTGAAATCACAAACCTATGTGACCACATCACCTGTATGGATCACCATTTGTGACTTCAAAACAATACTATCTCATGTAATGGTAACATCACATTGCCAATGGGATATCTCTGTCCCATTGCATTTTCACCAATCTATTATATCCTCATAATATTTTACAAAATTTATGGCCTTCCTGACTTCTAGCTCCTTATGTGAACTTGTATCTTCATTGTGATCTAGTAGAATGAAATTGGACATGTAGTGGTGATATTACAAATTCATTGTGACATCACTATCCAAGTGTGACCTTATGACCACTGTGACATCACAAACCCATTGTGACATCACATTGCCATGATCACCTTCTGATATCCCAAACCTGTTGTGATCTCTTAGCACTTTGAAAAGGCACATGGTGTTTGTAACACCACAGTTCTTTTGGGTAACCATATCCTCATTATGAACAAAGGACAACTGACATCAGACATGCCAAACCATTACAAACTCTTTGTGACATCATCTACAGAGTGAGATCACATTGTGGTTAGGATACCATCAGCCCACTGTGACATCCCAAAATGACAATGACATCATAACATTATGACATTACATTTTCATTGTGAGGTCATAGAGACAAAGTGATTGCCTATTCTGTGATTTCATTCTATCTCAAATGTGGCATATAGAAACCCATTGTGACCACATCACCATTGAGCCATTGCAATCCCTTTGTGACCTCATATTGATATTGTGATATCATTAACGCAATGTAACATCACAAACCTGTCTTGTCTTCATAAATTTTGTAACAAGCGACTACCTTGATCTGGGCTGGATGCCCAGAGCTAATTGCAGCCTCAACCATGAACCCTCAGACCTCCAAAGAGCAGCCCAACCATTTGTTAACTGGTCTTCAAACAATCAACCTCCAAAATAATCATCTCCAAGGCTCCACACTTCAAAGACAGGGCTTTTCCTTTCTCTTCATCCTCCTTCTCTACAGACATGTCCTACATTTCAGGTCTTTTCATTTTTTCCTTCCACAATTCCCTTCTTCTCTACAGGTTGCTGTACTCTTGACAGGCCTTCCCTGCCCTGTCCAGGTGGCCAGGTGCTGTCCTTTACCTCCTGCTCTCCCTCAATTTCCTCTCCTCCCAGATCTTTACCCTCTTGCAGTCTCATCACTTCTTTCCTTTCAGGTCTTTCCCCTTTTTCTTCCCCCTTCTGTTGCTCTGAACATGCAACCTATATATAGGCTGTACCCTGCCCCCACTAAAATATGTTTCCTGCATAACAGTTTTCAGTCATCACTTCCCAAATGTCCATGCCCAATAACTTCTTGGCAGCACACCATGTGGAGCTTAACATCCTGTCTCTTCAGCAGCATTTCCTGCCCAGTCCAGCGGCTTGCACCCCCCTCTCTGGTGGTCCAGACCAGGAGGTCATGATGACTATCTGTTCCCGTGGATTATAGGGGTACTGCTGGTAATTACAGTGTCCTGATGGTGAACTAGTAGTGATTGAAATTGGACAAATAATTGTGATATTACAAACTCATGACCTAACTAACCCATTGTCACCTCAAAACCACTTTGACATCATGAACCCATTGTGACATCACATTGCTGTTTAGACACCAGGATCACATTGTGACATCCCAAATATATTATGACCTCTTATAAACATCGAAAAATACATAGCTTTTTGACATCACAGTGCCTTTGTATACCCAAGCCCCACTGTGAAATATTGACAATTGAGAATCAGACATGACATTTTAACATCAAAAAGTTTGTGAGGTCATCACAACTGTATATAAAATTATAATTTCACATTGTCATTGTCATATCATCGACACATTATGCATGCCTTTTCTGTGACTTCATTCTACTTCAAATGTGGCATATAGGTGCATATCATAAACAAATCATGAGCTCATAACCATTGTGACATCACAGTCCCTTTGCACATCACATTGCCATTGTGATATCACTAAAACACCGTGATATCACAAACCTATCGTGTCATCATAACTTTTGTGACATGCCTTTTTTCCTCATAATATGTTGACGACCTCATTAGATTTCACATATGACATTTGATATCACAAATTCCCAGTGACATCATGACCATGGTGACATCACCCTGCCAGATATCATAATCATTGTGTCAAATTCTGACATCACAAAACATTTAGGATTTCAATATGTGACAACACATACTTTTGTAGGAACCACAGTCCCTTTGTGAACTCTTACTCATTGTAAGTTAAAGACAATTGAAAACAATCATGTCATTGTGACATTGCCAGCACATTGTGACATCACCAATCTTTTGTGACTTCATCACCAATGTGCCATCATCAACTATTTGTGACACCAAAATAATATTCTGACATGATGTAGTGAGTTGTCATTGCCAAGTTGATATCACTGTCCCACTGTGTTTTCAAAAACCTAATATGACCTCATAACATTTTAAAAAAATTCATGTCCCTTAGGAATTCAAGCTCCATCTGTGAACTTGTATGCACATTGTGAAATAGTAGCAATTCAAATTGGACATGTGTTTGAGATATTACAAAATCATTATAGCATCAAAAACCCATTGTGACCTCATCACAACTGTGAATCATAAAGCTATCATGACTCCTAAGTACATTTGAAAACACATAAATCATTTGTGACATCACAGTCCCTTCGTGTACCCTTACCCTCAATTTGAACACATGACAGTTGAATTCATATATGCCATTGTAACATCACAAACCCATTGTGAATCCATCACCAGTATGACAACATATATTCATTATGACACCATCACCTCCTTGCAACATCACCAATTTAGAATGACCTCATAGCATTATGATACTATATTGTCATTATGAGGTAATAGACCCATTGTAAATGTCTATTCTATTTCATTCTATTTTAAATGTGGCATGTGGATTGATATCAGAAAATCATTGTGAACTCATAAATATATGGCATCACAATCACTGTGACATCACAGTGCCATGGTGATATCACTTACACACTGTGATATCACAAACATGCCCTGTACACATAAGTCTTGAGACGTGCTGAAATTGTGATGTCTTAGGCCCTTTATGAGCTTGTAATCTGTTTTCAAACATAATATTTCAGTTATGATATGTGATATCAGAAATCCACTGTGACATCATGACCATTGTGACATCATACTGACAGACATTATGACCATTGTGTCACACTATGAGATCACAATCCTCCTAGGACTTCATCACATTTGTGACAACACATGCCTTTGGAGATACCACAGTCCATTTGTGAACTCATATTCTCTGTGATTTCATAACAGAAACTTTATGCCATTTGGATATCACCAACCAATTGTGACATCATAGACCTACTGTGACCACTTACCTGTATGGCATCACCAACTAAATGTGACATTAAAACTTTTTGTGATGTCACAATGTGACACGATGTTCATGACATCTGTCAGTGTGATGTCACAATGGTCATGATGTCACAGTGGATTTCTGGTATCTCGTGTCATACATGAAATATGAGGTTGGAAACAAATTATCAGGGCAAAAAGTTCTAAGATATCACAATGTCAGCATGTCACAGAAGTTATGAGGATAGGAGAGGTTTGTGATGTCACATGGTATTAGTTATATCACAATGGCATTGTGATGTCACAACGTGATTATGATGACAAAATGGTTATGTAGGCACAAAAATGTATTTCTGATATCAACTCTCATGCCACTTTTGAAATACAATGAAATCACAGAATAGGCATCCACAAGGTGTCTATGATGTCACAATGACAATTGTTGTCATAATGTGATTATGTCATTGAGTTTGGTGATGTCACAATGAGCTGATGCTCTCATAATGAAAATGTGATGTCACACTGTTGAGGATACCACAAACACTTTTTGATGTTACAATGGCATGTCTGATCTCAATTGTCATTGGTTAACAACAAGGATATGGGAAGACACAGGGACTGTAATGTTGAAAAGGGCATGTGATTTTTCAAAGGAGCTAAGAGGTCATAATAGATTTGAGGTGTCACAATGGAATCATGATGTCACAATGACAGTATTGCCACAATGGGTTTGTGATGTCGTGCTAATGATGATGTCAAAATGGGTTTGTGATGTCACAATGAGTTGGCAATATTACAATCAAATTTCCAATTTCAATTGCTACTAGTTCACAAGGAGGATACTGTAATAATCAGCAGGGCCCCGATAATCTATAGAGTCCAATAATCAGCCTGGCCCCATCTCCTGGCCAGCTGGAGAAGACAAGGCATTCTGTGGGAGGGGCTGGTACATTAATCACCAAGTGTTGAGCTGTTAAGAAGTGATTAGGCTGTGGGGAGTTTTGGATGTTACAGTAGAAAACTGTTGGCAGTTGGAGTGGAGAAGGGCTACAGACTTTATATATGCTGCTTGTTCAGCGCAATGGAAGGGAGATAAAAAATGAAAAGTTCTGGAAGGAAGGAAGTGGTGTGATAGAAGAAGGGGAAAGGCCTGAGAGGAGAGAAAGTTGAGGGAGAGCAGGAGGTGAAGGATGGCAACTGACGACCCAGGCAAAGCAGTTCAGGCCTGTGGAGAGTAGAGAGGCTTGAAGAGAAGAAGGAACTGGTAGAAAGGAAAAAGGGAAAGACTTGAAAGGACGTATAGGTCTGTAACGAGGGAGAGACAAAGGGAAGGGGACAAAAAGGCTTGCCCTTTGATGTTTGGAGCTTTGGATATCATAATTTTGGGGGTTGGTGGTTTGGAGAACATTTATTATATTAAATGTGTCTCGATGGATTCTCTTGAACACTAGAGGTCCTAATTTTTGGAGACCCCATGGAGATTAATCCGTTTGGATGGCATCAAGCCTTGGCCCAGGGAATATTCCCCATAGGTGAGAGTGTCAGCCTTCAGGGCCTCGAGTGTTTGTCTCCAGAGGACAAACATGGACAAAAATCATTTAGGTACCTTTAGGGGTGCGTCTGGGCAAGCTTGCCAGCCTGTTTTTGGAACCCCCTCTAGAGGTCATTTGTGGCTTCCTTGGGAAACCATCTGGAACCTCCTTGAGAGGTCATGTAGGGCTTCCTTGGGAAGCCATCTGGAACATCATCAAGACTGCATCTGCAACTTCCTTGAGAAGCTATCTAAGACCTACCCTGGAGGTCATCTTGGGCCTTCTCCAGTGGCCATCTTGGAATTTCTCCAGAGGTCATCTGGGGCTTCCTCAGGAGGCCACCTGAGACCTATTCAAAAGTAGTCATTGGGGATTCCTTAATTGCCAACTTAGGACGACCTCCTGAGGTCATGTGGAGCTTCTTTGGGAGGTCATCTCGGGTTACCGTGATGAAAAATCTGACTGTCTTCAGACGTCATATAGGACTTCCTTGGGAAGCAATATAGGACCTTCTCTGTCGCTTTCTCAAGAGGGTTATCTGGAACCTCCTCTGGAGTTCATATGTTGCCTCCTTGAGTGGCCTTCTGGGAGCTACTCAAGCGGTAATCTCAGCCTTATTGAGAGGACATCTGGGGCCTCATTTGGAGGTCATCTGACACTACCTTGGGAAGCCATTTGGAACCTCCGTGAGAGGTCATCTAGGGCCTCCTAGGGAAGATATATGTGAAATCCTCCAGCGGTCATCTGCAGCATCCTCAAGAGGCAATCTGGGATGTTCTCTCTGTCATCTGGGATCTCTGTAGAGGTCAAAATTGAGTGGTGTGGGACATGTGAGTTAAGTGTCTGTGGCTCTTGGTCTGTGTGTGTATGCTGATAGTTCTATCTGTGTCCTGTATGCACCTCTGTTTACTCCTTTTCTCAGGATGGGAGAACAGGCCTAAAGTTGTCATATCCAAAAAATATTCTCCCCCAGGTTTACAGAATCCTTCAGAGGAAGATGCACTGATGTACTCTCTCTCCTATTCTTTGCCTTCAGCACATCTAATCTAAAGTCCTCCCATACCAAAAGTGGTTACTTGTACCAGCCTGAGGTGTTACAATGTGGTATGTTACCCTTATTACCCTAGAGACAGGAACATGGAAGAGATGGTGGGCAGGCCCCCTTTCTAATATATTTTCCCTTTACAACTAGTGACCTGTATAACTGGAAACAGCAAAATCCATCCTTTTCAGAAAAAATAAACCAGGCGCTCATTAAATCATTAGAGGCAGTAATTTTTACACACAAGCACATCTGGGATGAGGGTCAGCAAATTTTACAGGTGTGTTTCACCTGGTAGGAAAGGGAATGAATCCTGCTCAGTGACTTAAAGTTGGTCCTTGGAACACACAGTAGCCCCACTATTGAACCAGACCATTTGGAACAAATCTTTCCAGAGATTTACTCAGGCTGAGACTAACAGCGATCGAGTTATGGAGGTGTTTACCAATAATTGCTAGGTTCGGTTAGCAGGGATACCACAGTGGCTAGAAAGCCAAATCATCAATCTAAGTTTAGTGAGATGGGACAGTTCCCCAGTGAGTACTCTAATTCTTTTCTGGAACTTCTCCCAGGAGCCTATAGGACCTATAGGCCTATAGATCTTGAAGCCCTGGAGAATTAAAGATCCCTACACATGGCCTTTGTTACCCAGTCAGGCAAAGATATTAGAAGAAATCTTCAAAAGTTTCAAGGTTTTGAGGGAAAGGTGTATTTTAAGTTGGAAATGGTTGCCCAGTGGGTGTTTGATAACAGAGATAACCTGGAAAAAAAGAGTCTAAGAAGGGAGTTTGAATTTTGGTAGGAGCACCAGAATAGGGATCAAGAAACCTTTGGCAAAGACAGTAAAATTCATTTGAAAATGACAGTAGGGAACCTCTAGGATTAAACCAGTGTGCTTATTGCAAGCAAAATGGACATTGGGAAAAGGAATGTCCAAGGAGGAGAAAGACAGAAAATGACAAGTAAGTAATCACATTAACCACCTGGAAAATGTATTCATATCTCTGGAGAAACATGCAAAGGAGCTTGGGGTCCTGAATTCCAACTGTGTTCAATTTAAAAAGCTGCCCTCTGAACTTAAGAAGAAATGTGGTAAAGAAAAAATTCACCCACTTCTAACTCAAAACACAGGCTTATAAAAGATTGAATCTCCTATAGGTGCCAGCCATAACCCACCAAGAGGTTAAAAACCACATAGAGCACACAGGAGAAAACAGAATTATTTAACATGAAGAAAAGATTTGAAAATATAAATTAGGAACTTGTGCGAGTCAAAAATGAGAAGAAAATCCTCAAACGGAACCTAGAAAACACTCAGAATCAAATGAAATTCAAGTACATTAGCCTGGATTAGCGAGGAGAATTAGGAGACTACAGGTCAGAGGCCAACAGAAGCACAGGACAGCAATGCCGCCATCCTTGCTAACCACAAGTGAGGCCAAGGAAAGATCTTGATGCTGCATTAAGAAATCATAGCCATGACAAAGAAGCTGGACCTGATATAAGAATGTATTAGGGTGAAGTACATGTTGATTATTAGCATTGAAGGGTGTCACCAGAAATTCAAGGCAACAGAGAAAGAAGGAAAGAGTAGTTAGCAGAGAAGACAGGGAAGTGCTCTGTCATAGAAGATCAGGCCAAGAAAAGTGAACAGGAAAATATCAGGCTGAAGAAAGAGATTGTTACACTTCAGAAAGATTTAAAGGACCACATGCTCTGATAGAGAATGCCGGGGAAAGGGAAAGAGCATTGGGAAGAAAAACAGAAAAGCTAAACAAACATTTGAAAGATCTGTCAAAAAATTACACTGAAGTGGAAAACCAGAAAGAGAAAATACTAGAGTAAAAGGCCAAAAAGACTGTTGAGACCTTCACCCTAAATGTAATGCAGAAGCATCGAGTCCCAATGGAACAGATGGAGGTGGGAAAAAATACCTCTCAATAGCACATTTGTGAACTTAAGGGAGGAGTTGAAGAGCAAGAACAGGTCATGTGAGAAGGAGCAGCAGTTGGCCAGTCAAAGGAACTCTCCTGTGACCCTGTCAAAATACTTGCAGGTTAAGGAGCACATTGAGAAGGAGAGTAAGATCATGAAAGCAAGTTTGAGAGAAAAGGAGCAGAATAAAATAGAAGAAGTCTCCAAGGTTCAGAGTTCTATACAGGAGTTAAACTAGAGACCCTAAGATACAGGGAAACATCTAGCTGATCAGGTAGCTTGGGAGACCACTCTAAAACCAGTGGGGTCTCTAGAGCTACTAGTTAATATTAAAGGAAGAAGCAAAAACAGTTGTAATAAGTGTGCAAGTGTTGACACTGACCTTGTGAAAAATGTATACAGGCTTAAGCTTTCTGTCAGTTTACATGTAGATATTTGCATCCTGGTAAATTGCCCCAGGCCACTGCCTATAACTTCGAAAACCAGTGAGGCCTCAGCTTGACAATCCTTTGTAATGTTTGTAGGTAATTTCCAACAGGTTAATGCTGAAAAGCTGGAACATATGGAAACAATTCATATGTGAGGAACCTCAGATGGTGAATTTGGGAAAGTGGGCTTCACCGAGGTAAAGCCTGGAAAGTATGGTTATTGGTATCTGTTACTAATTGTAGACACTTTTTCAGGCTGAGCTGAGGCATGTGATAATTTCTTGATTTGGCTTACCTTTAGCTATGGGGTCCAAAGATCCCCTTCATTCAGGGCCCAAGTTCTCAATTATTAACTAACACCCTAGGAATAAATTGGAAGTTACAATCCATTTATAGATCTGAGAGTTCAAGGGATACTAGAAAGAATGAATATGACCTTAAAGGAAACATTAACTAAATTAAATACAGAGATTGGCCATGGGTAGGTAAGCCTCCTGAACTTTGCTCTCCTTCGAGCAATATGTAGCCCTTATGTTAAAGGATTTAATCCCTTTGAAATACTTTAGGGTAGACCACCCCCTTTGATTGCTAAACTTGGAAAGGCTATATTAACAGAAATGTCGAACTACAATCTGCAGGCTTTACAACATATTCTTTTATGTACCTATCCTTTGGTAACCAAGGCCCAGAGGTCGCCTAAGAAAAACTCCACCTGAAGGGGAGGGCTCTGTCGGGACGAAGGAGGACACCTAGTGGAGGAACTGGAATAGGTGGGGAGATGGCAAACAGACAACTCACACACAAGAGGAGTGAATGCCAAGTGCGTTTAATGCAGAGGATAACAAGCTTTTATAGCAAAAGTCTCCATGAGAAAGGGTAAAAGGTTACACAATCTTGCTGCAAGGCTTCGTTCTTGGGTGGTCACCAGCTGGTCGCCTGATCTTGTTTTTAGGATGACGAGTTATGACGATAGGCACTTGTTTTCAGCTTTACCTCTATTTTTAAGAAATACAATTGGTTTCAATGTTTATCACCTATTAACCATTAACCAGAGCATATGGGCAAGGTGCTGAACAGAAAGGCATGAACTCTAGTACTTTATTATTACTTTTGTTTAGTTTTGTACTTTATGCATTTTAAATCTTTTCTAAGCAATTGTGCTTCTTTGCCATTCTTTAGAAGGTCCCCAATTTGTGACCAAAAGTCATGATATTCAGTATACTTAGTTAAATCTGGCCATATATCAAATTTAAGCTCATAGTGTCTTTTCTGTAACCCTTTCACATAATCGTTTACTCTTTTCTATAGAGGCCTTAACTGTCTCATAAGATCTTTCTTGTTCCTTCTTTAATAGTAAGCATCAAAGAGGCCTAGATCTAGCAAGTCTATCAGTAAATGAAAGAGAGTAATAGGAAGTTCTTTCTCCTAAGTAGTTTTCCCAACATTGCGATGCTTATCATACACACCTGTAAAACGTTATGGATCTGGGGGAAGTCTTTGGGGTCCTCTAGATAATGGAGGATCCCACCATTTTCCTCTGATAAGCCATTGCCACCTTTCATCTACCAATCTTTTAGGAATCTTATTTAGCTTTTGGCCTAAATATCCCTCTACATCTTTCTTATCTACAGGATATCTATATGAGTCTATTGTATATGCTTTAGGATTAAAGGAAAGTCTCCAGTAGCCATACACTCTTTCTGCTCTATCTGTGCCTACAGCTTCTTGTAAATCTCTCACAAACAATTCCTTCTGCTGAAGTGATGTCATGAACCCCCAATACTTTAGTATTTACTTATGACTTGTCTACTAGCCTCCGTAAGAAGGGCTTTCAGGGTAGCACTTAACTCTGGTGAGTTATTCATATTTTCAGAATACTCATTAGATGTTGGAGTCATCAACACTTTTAAGAAAGAGCCTTGAATATGTGAACATTGAGCATGAGTAAGTACAACAAGAAGCAGGAACAGTAAAAGATTAATAGGCACTTCTATACAGTGAAGAAAAGAAAAACAGCTACACATCTTTCCCAGGGGCTTGCCAGCCTTTTCCAGGAGGTAGGCCTCTTTGAAGCCCCATTCTCAGATCTGAAAGCAGGTTTCCCATGCTAAGCAGACTCTACTGGAGTAGGAGTGGCAGGGGTCAAGATGGCGATGGAAAAGCAGGGAAACACCACAGCCCTCTCTAACCAAATACAGATTTCAATGCTCTGTTTCTCCAAGTGACCCACCAGAAAAAGGGCGATTACTCAGAGAGCTACAGGAAGTGAAAAAAGAAAAGGGAAAAACTTACACAGACATTAAAGTGGGAAGACCCTTCCCACACCCCTTGTTGTTGAAGAGGCTCCACACTGAGCAGCTTAAGTGGCAGGGCTTCTTACAAGGCTGCTTAAGTGGCCCGGCTCTGGACCTTCAGAGGACAACACACTCACAAGCATCCCAAGGCTCCCAGAAGACTCCCAAGAGCCAGTGCCAACCAAGAGAATTCAAATAGAAATCTCAGAAGGCAGAGCCAGCACAAAGACTCCCCTCACCCTCCCTGGCACAGCACCTCTGCCTGGCTGGTGCAATCAGCCCAACCCAGTAAGGAGCAGCAGTAGCTGTCAGCAGTGGCGAACGACCCTAGACTCACAGCATGGCACCTCTGTCCTGCTGGCGTAAACATCCTAGCCTAACCTGGAGCAGCAGTGGCAGCTGGCAGTGGTGGTAAACCACCCAGACTCTGGGCACAATGCCTCTTGGCACTAGCCACAGGAACATCCCAGACCAGCCCAGGGAGGCAGCAGTGGCTGGGGCGGGGACAACTGCAGTGAACAACTCCAGACCCATGGCAGTTTGTGCCTCTCCATACTGGCCCGCATCAGCAGTCCAGCCTAGCCCGAGGCAGAAGCAGTGGTTAACACCTGACTCGTGCTGTGGTGCCTTCCTTGCATAAGTGGCCCAGCTGATCCTGCAGTGGCAGCAGCTGGGGTAGTGGCAACAGCTGCAGCAGCAGCTTCAGAGGCAGCAGCAGCAGCGGCATCGACAGGAGCAGCAAATGACTCTGGACCCTTAGTGGGGTGCAGCACCTCTCCAAACTGGCTTGTATAAGAAGTCCAGTCCAGCCCATGGTGGCAAAGGTGGTGAACATCCTGACTTGAGTCAGGGTGTGGTGCTGAACAACAACCCCAGAAAATCCTCATGAACTTTCCTGCCTGGGCTGGCTTTGAACCTGAATACACAGATCTGAGCCTCCTGAGTAGCTATAATTATAAGCATTCACACAAGCAGGGTCTTTTTCTTTCCAACCCCCTAACTTTTTCTAAAATAGATAATTTCTTAGTTCATACAAGGAATTTAGGAAAATACAAGAGGATCGACATAATATCCTGTATTCTATCTGACCATAGTGGAATCAAACTAGTTCTCAATAACAAGGCATAAAGTAGAAAAAAACTTAAACACATGGACATTAAACAGCACTCTATTGAACAATACATGGGTCACAGAAGAAAATAAAGAAGAAATTTAAAAGTTCCTACAATTCAATGACAATGAAGATACATCACAAAGAAACCGATGGGACACAGCAAAAGCAGTCCTAAGGGGCAAATTTATTGTTCTCTGTGTGCACATCAAGAAAACATAGACCGATTAAACAATCTTATGATACAAATAAAACTGCTAGAGAAACAAAAAAAAAATTGAACCTAAAATTGCTAGACAGAAAGAGATAACCGAAATAAGAACTGAAATTAATGAGAGACTAAGAAAATTATAAGTAAAATTAATAAAACAAAAAGCTGTTTTTTTAAAAAAAATCAATAAAACTGATGGACCACTGGCAAGAGCAACAAAATAGGAGAGGAGACCCAAATCAATAATATCAGAGATGCCAAAGGGAAAATTACATCAAACATGCAAGACATCCAAATAATCATAAAGAAATAATTCCAGACTCTACTCACAAAGGAAGGAAAACCTAACAGAGACAGCTGAATTTTTACAAAAATACAAATTGTTATTTCCCCCTTTCCTTTTCAGCCATGCTTCTCCACCATGTATGGTGGGGGCAGAAGTTCAGTACATAAACTTCTTTTCCTGACTGAATAGCATGTGGTGTTCTCTTCATCAGCTATCTAATGAAACCTACCTATTTAACATACCTTACATATGGTGCTCTGTCTAGGATGGGGTTTTTGAGTTGGAAATGTTAGAATTTCCTAACCACCCTTTTTTTCTGCAAACCAAACTGCCTTGAGACACCACATGAGACTTTTCACCAATACCATTGCTGGCCTTGACATCCACGTCCACACCACTTCTCTACTCTGGTGAGTGAAACTAGTCTCTATGGCTCTCTGTTTCTCAATCTTGTTCAGATGTGGCGCCATGCTTAAGAGATCCTTTGGCCTTTAGCCGAAAGGCTTGTCACTCTGGATCCGAAGATGCTTGTTTTGGGGGTTTGGACATTTCTTTCTAGAGAGTTCTGGGGGAAGTTGGGACGCCACTTCTGCCTGGTCAGCTCTCCTTCATTCACCAGACTGACAGTCCTACATATATATTAGGGTGCTGCGAGCCATGCCTGAGCTGTGAAACCCCTCTGAAATGCTTCCTGCACTCCCTGGATAGACGGGACACATAATATTTTTATGCTGCTGTCAGATTTAGACAATTTTTGCCTCTGCAATGGTACATGGTCGAAGTCTGTTTACTTTCAGGCTCCCTTTGCTCTCTGCCATTCATGTCTAACTTTCCATATCTCTCCCATTCTTTTCTACATTTTGGATTGTGCCCTGAAGAATGCTACATGGGCTGGGTCCTGGGGACCCCCTCTAATTCCCTCATAAAGGCTAGCCAAACTAGGCTTGATTTTTTGTTAAGATTTTCTTTGCATTTTTTCAGAAATTCGCCATCTTGAGTTTGCCATCTTAGCCACATGGTGGGTTAAGGGTTTGGCCCCATCCATCCTGTACCCTTCCACCAAGCTTACTACTCCTCCATTCATCTATTTCTAATGTGCCTTGCTAACAAGTTGCCCTTTTCACAGACCCTGGTAACTGATGCCCAACCATCTGATGTGATTTGTTAGCAGAGATATCTAAATATTTTTGTCAAAAATTTTAAGTTTTGAGTTTTGCCTTTTTTGTTTTGTGTTGTGTAGTTTGGTACTAAGTGATTCTAAAATATTGGGTATATCTGTGCTAAGATTCTCACGTCTAACGAGGTTTGTCATTGCAGATTATTTGGTCAATTCTTGATAAGGGTCAGGTAAGCCCTACTTATTCTATTTGATCTCCTTGTTGCTTTAATTGGAAATAACAAAGGGTTTTTGTGGCAAAGATTGCAGTTCAAAGCCAGCCCAGGCCAAAAATCCTTCAGACTCCATCATCCAACTAACCTGCAAAGAAAGGCTGGAAGTATGGCTCGAGCCTCTTATCTCTAACCTTCAAACACTGGAAGAGGTACTATAACTCAAAGTGGTAGTGTGTTAGCCTTAAGCAGAAGTGCTCAGGGACAGTGCCCAGGACTTAAGTACAAACCTCCTTGAATACCAGCTGGGACAAACTATTCCAGCAATGAGCACCTAGACTCGGCCAGTCTGGGGAACAAGAGAACATGGAGAGGAATAAGAGGAGATGATAGCACATCAGCCACTTTGTGCCTCCTCTTTCAAAATAAACCAGAGCCAGGAGATCAATGGAAGTAAGAAGGCTTCCCATCTAATGTTCCTTGCTGTCTAACTTTCAATTGGACAGGAATTTATATTCTTTCCTTTGTCACTTTTCTTCTCTACCTAGTCGCCAGATGTCAGAAGTAGCTAGGGACATTTCTACCAACATATTCAGCCCCAAGTCCTTCCTCTTGTCATTTACTTGCTCTCTAGTACTTTTTTCAGTCCCTCAATGCCTCATGAGACTTCTCTAGACTTGATCCAAGACTCCAGACTTCATCTAAGGACTCAATGCCCAAGTGACAGCTGTTGCCTGTTTCCTTCGCCCAGAGGGGACCACATCTCAGCCTTTTATCCCTACTGTTGATGGCCCTTGCAAACAAGAAGTAGCCAGAGAGAATGTTCATTCTTTTTCATAATTATGAAAAGGCTGGAATATCAGTTCTGAACAGGGACACCTCCTTCCATTTTGGCTAAGTTTCTGCCCAGCATCTGTTACATAGGTAACTGGCAGACCTGGAAGTCACATCCTGGGCCACGTCTGGTCACATGCTTCCCATCTGACCTTAGGAGGGTCCAAGACCCTGAGGTCACATCCAGTGTGGCCACACATTTCCCCCACCTAGCCACACCTCTTCCTGTCCCTGGCCTAGATAAGTCTTGGCCCAGAGGTGGGTCGCCCCCCTTCCTTTTCAGCCATGCTTCTCCACCATGCATGGTGGGGGCAGCAATTCAGTAAATAAACTTCTTTTCCTGCCTGAAAAAAAAAGAAATACAAATTGCCCAAACAGAACCAAGAAGAAATAAATCAATAAAACTTGTCAATAACCTACAATGAGATAGTAGAAGTAATCATAAATCTTCTAACAGGAAAATCTCAGGACCTAATGGATTCACTACAGAATTCTATAAGGCCTTTAACGAGGAACTAATACCCATACTCCTCAAGATCATCAGAGAAATAGAAACAGAGGGAGTAATCCTAGACTCATTCTGTGAAGCCAATATCACATTCATCCCAAAACAAGGCAAAGACACCCCAAAAAAGAACTACAAACAAACCTCTTTGATTAAGACAGATGCAAAGCTCCTCGATAAAATTGCAGCCAACAGAATCCAGAAACATATCAAAAAATCATACATTATGACCAAGTAGGCTTCATCCCAGAGATGCAGAGATGGTTTAACATGTAAGTCAATAAATGTAATCCATCACACCATCGGATCCAAGGTCAAGAACCAGATGATTATCCCCATTGATGCGGAAAGGGTTTTTGATTAAATTCAGCATTCATTCATGTTAAAAGCTCTGGAAAAAATATGAATAGTAGGAATACAATAGAAGACTTACATGGCAGATCAAAGGCCAATATTATACTTAATGGGGAAAAACTAAAAGCAATTCCCTTAAAAACAGGAACAAAGCAAGGATGCCCAATCTCTCCACTCCTCTTCAATATAGTTCTGGAATTCTCAGCCAGAGCAATGAGGCAAGAAAAATACATTAAAAAGATCCACATATGAGAGGAAAAAGATCGATCCACATAGGAGAGGAAGAAGATCAAGTACCTCTTTTTGCAGATGGCATTATTTTATAAATTCACGATCCCTAAAGCTCCATCCCCAAACTCTTAGAGCTTTTAAACCAATTTGGCAAAGTAGCAGGATACAAAATTAACCCACAAAAATCAGTCACCTTTCTATACAGCAACAATGTCCAAGCAGAAACGGAAATCAAGGAAACAACCCCATTCACAATAACCTCAAAAAAAAGTATCTAGAAATTCCTAACCAAAGATTCAAAGGGTCTATTTCATGAAAACTATAAAAGCCTAAAGAAAGGAACCTTAGAGGATACCAGGAAATGGAAAGACATCCCATGGCCCTGGATAGGCAGAATTAATATGGTGAAAATAGCTAATCTGCCAAAATTAATAAACACATTCAATGCAATACCCATTAAAATTCCAATGACCTACTTTACTGAAATAGAGAAAATAGTCCAAAAGTTCATATGGAACAACAAAGGACATAGCATAACCAAAACAATTTTAGGTAAAAGAAAGAATACAGGGTGGATTATGATACAGGACTTCAAGCTCTATTATAGAGCCATAATAACAAAGACACCTTGGTACTGGCAGAAATAGAGACCTGAAAATCAATGAGACAGGTTAGAGGACCCAGAAATATAGCTGCATATGTACAGCCAGTTGATATTTGACAAAGGAACCAAAGACCTACAGTGGAAGAAGCATAATCTCTTCAACTACCGGTGTTGGGAAAACTGGCCACATGCAGAAACTAAAAGTGGATCCTAGTCTTTCACCATGCACTAACATCAACTCAAAATGGATTAAAGACCTTAACATCAAGCTTGAAACTCTGAAACTACTGCAGGACCAAGCGTGAGAGACACTTGACCTTATAGGCACAGGCAGGAACTTCCAGAACAGATGCCCCGGGTCACAACAAATTGGAGAATGACTTGATAAATGGGACTACCTTAAAATAAAAAGTTTCTACACAGATAAAAAGTAGCAACTAACTAGAAAGAAAGCCAAATAATTGGGAAAAATGTTTACCAGCAATATATCAGACAAGGGTCTAATATCCATTATATATGGTGAACTCAAGAAACTAACCTTTCACCAACCTAACAAACCAATCTTGAAATGGTCAAGGAAGCTAAAGAGAGACTTCTCAGAAGAAGAGATAAAAATGGCAAAGTAACACATGAAGAAATGTTCATCATGCCTGACTGTAAAGCAAATGCAAATAAAAACAATTCTGAGTTACCACCTTACCCCAGTCAGAATAGCCCACATTCTAAATTCAGCCAATGACAAATGCTGGAAGGAATGTAAAGAAAGAGAAACAATACTGCAGTACAGGTGGAAATGTATACTAATATAACCACTTTGGAAAGCACGGTGGAGGTACCTCAGAAAGCTAAATATCGACCTCTCCTATGAACTGGCCATACCACTCCTAGACATCTATTCTGAACAAGAGGAACCACTATACAAAGACACACACACCTCTATGATTATTGCAGCACTGTTCACAATAGCCAAGATTTGGAAACAACCCAGATGAAACACTACTGAAAAGTGGATCCCAAAAATGTGGGACCTATATACAATGGAATACTATGCAGCCATTAGAAAGGACAAAATGATGGCATTTGCAGGGAAATGGATGGAACTAGACCAAATTATTTGAGTGAGGTAAGCAAAGAACAAAGAGACAAATGGCACAGGGTCTACCTGATACATGGATGCTAAAGCCAAAATGCAAGAAGGTATGACAGAGTAAACAGGGCTCAAGAAACAAAAGACAGCCACTCATTTTGCTGTATCACCATTAATGACTCCATGTTATTGACCATGTAGATAATAGAAATATGCACGCAATGGAAGAAGCCAGGAGGAGGAACAGAATAAGTGGGAAATGGAAAAACTTACAACAAAGGGGCCCATCAGTTGCACTGGACATAGAAGAAAAATATCTAAGCAACCCAAACACAGTGATGGGAAGGGAGGAATGAGAGGGAAAGAGGGAATAGCCCACACTAAGCAAGAGGAAAAAATGTAAACATCACCTGAGGTGGGAAAAATAATTTGGATTGTCAAAGCTCATAGAATTAACAAATTTTAGACCATAATAACAATAACTTGCCTTGTCAAGGTTAAAATGTGTTTGTGACTTTACGCATCACAATTCCACAGTACTGTGAAATATGTGAAATAGATGTGATCACCTATCTCAAATTTTACAAAAAAGTGTGAGAAGGGAAAGGTTACGAGGGATGGGTGACAATGTTGTCAGACACCTTGAATTCATGTACTGTTTTGTAGAATGGGAACTTCTCTGTACAACTACTTAAAGATAATAATAATAAAAATTGTTTAAAAATAAATAAACATTAAGATGACAATAAAAATGTTCAAATATAAAATAAGAAATTAAATCCAGTTGGAAGGAAAATTTCTTTGTGGGGAGTAATGTAGTTTATTCTATAGCAAATCTCACTTCAGAAATAAATTCAAAAGCTAGACCTCAAGTAAGTGAAATAAACTAAGAAGTAGAGTTTAAAAAAGAAACTCTACCCATTCTTTCTTGTCTGGACAGCTGGTGTGGGTAAAAATGTATCATGCTCCTGAATTGGAATCGAGGTGGCAAGGACCTTACTTGGTGGTGCTAATTTCACTGTCGGCTATTAAATTAGTAGGAAAACAATATTAGATCATCAGTCTCAAGTGAAAACGGCAGTGAACCAATATACAGAGAAGGCTGCAAGATTGACTCTTCAGAGACACTCAGAGGATCCCTTAAGGATAAGGCTTACTAAGTGTTAATTAGTGCTAACTAGTGTGTTTCTATAATTTACTTGCTTTCTATTAAGTTTACAATTTAAGCCTGTTCATTGGGAGGAGAGAAGGGAATTTTTAGGATTTGGTAAGAAGGAATCAGGGTTTGAATTGACATGAAAACCAGTGGGGGATGTATAAAGCAGTGGGGCCCAAATAACCAGGAGGGCCCACTAACCAATGTGGCCACATGTCATGGCCCACTGGAGTGCATGGGGCATGCCACCAAAGGGGACAGGGCATGCTGCTGGAGGGGGTAGTGTGTTGTGCTCACATGACGACCTGTGAAGAAGTGATTGGGTAATGGGCAGTTTGTGAAGTGATGGTTGAAAACTGTTAGGCAGGAGACGCACTGGAGTGATGGAGGGGTTCAACTTATATATAGGCTTCATGGTCAGAGCAATGGAATTGGAGAAAATCAAGGCAAGACCTGGAAGTAAGAAAGTGGTGTGACAGTAGGAAGGGAAAAACCTGGGAGAAGAGGAATTTGTGGGAGAGCAGGAGGGGAAGGATATCAATTGGCCACCAGGTTAGAGAATTGTAAGCCTGTGGATAGTCTTAAAGAGAAGAAGGAAGTGATGAAAGGGAAAAAGGGAAATGAAGTAAAGGTCTATAAAGAAGAAGGGAGTAAGGGAAAAGGGAAAAACCTTACCTATTGAAGTTTGGAGCTTTGGAGATGATAATTTGGGGGGTTGGTGGTTTGCAGACCAATTAACTATGTGCGGGGCTGCCCATTGGAGGTCTGAGATTTGGTGGTTGGGGCTGGCTTGTCACTGAGTGCACAGCCCAGAACAAGGTAAACGCATGCCCATTTCTAGTGTAAAGTTATCTTCAATGTGTCTCATTGGATTTTCTTGTGCTTTATGCATCATAAGTATACGAGTTCAAAAGTTAATAATCTCAAAGGCCACAAATTTTGTAAAATGTTATGTCATAATAGGTTTACAGAACCCAAGGAACAGTGATATCACAAGGGCAATATGAGGTCACAGATCAAGTCATAATAATATTTTGATGTCATAATTAGTTGGTGATGCCATAACAGTCATGAGGTCACAATAGGTTTATGATGTCACAATGGCATGCTGGACTTCAATTTTCATTAACTCTCAATTAGAATATGAATTCAGAATGGGAATGTGAGATATACAAAGTCATGCCTTGGCCCAAACATGATGAACTCCCACCAGGTATGTGATATCAAAATGTGACACAATGCTCATGATATCTGATAGAGTGATGACACAATTTTCATATAAGAGTTCATTTCTAATATCACATGTCATAACTGAAATATGAAGTCAAAAGCATTATGAGATCACAAAGGGCCTATGAATCACAAGGGCATCATGTCAAAGTTATGAGGATAGGACCAGTCAATGATGTCAGACTGGTGAGCCTTCCTCCAAGGTTTTGTAATATTACAATGGTATAACTGATATCAATTGTTAAAACACAATGATTATATGGGTAAACAACAACTTTGATATCACAAAGGCCATCTGCTTTTTTAAAGGTGCTAAGAAGACATAACCGATTGAAATTTCACAATGTGATCGTGATGTCACAATGGCAATGTGATGATGCAATAGGTTTGTGTTATGGTGGTAATGAGGTCACCCATGGAATAGTGATGTCACTACGAGTTTGTAATATTACACTCACATGTCAGATTTTAATTACTACTAGTTTACAATGAGGATAAGACTTCAAGGAAGGAGCTAGAAGTCCTAAAACCCATGAATTTTCTAACATGTGGTAATAGGTTTGTGAAAACAGAATGGCACAGTAATATCACAATGTCAATGTGATGTCACAATATCATGTCATAATAATGTGTAAGGGAGTTCCGAGGAAGATGGCGGAGGAGAAGCTGGAAGCTAAACAAGTTCTCCCATAGAAAGTAGTTTTAGTGTTCCAGTGAACAGGCATAGGCTAGAGAATCACACCAAGTGTGCCATCACAGTACCGAGAGTTTTGCCAGAGAGGGAAAAGCCAGGCAAGAAAATAGATCTGAGCACTTGCCAGTAGCTACAGCTGCAGCAACAGTAGGGACAGCGCCAGTGTCCATAGCCACCATACCTACAGAGAGTCTACAACAACGGCCCCAGATGTGGTCCGTGAGCAGATTCTACTCAACACCAGCAAGAACTGATTGCGTTATTTTGCAGGTCAGTGGAAAAAGAAGTGACATTCCAGGCTCAGTTCCACACAGAGGAACGTCACCCGGCACAGGCAGAGAAGATCCACCCTCGGAAGAGTGAATTTCTTCACTCGGTAAACAGAGCCAGTGTCTGCCCCTCCCTACAGAAGCCTAGACAATCAATTGAAATTCAGTAAACATAAACCCTGAGAATGGCTCTAAGCTGGGCTCTGTGAAGGTCTCAGGGAAAAGCTACTGTTTGCTGAAAGGCCTCAACACTACCCAGAACCTAGCCTCATCACAGCATCTCCAAACAGGAGGAAACATCTATCTCCCTCTTTTGTGATACTCCAAGCAGTTCTCCCTCTCACTGAACTAGTCTGAGAGGAGAATCACAAAATCCTGGGTAATACATAACATTTTCTGCCTGCCCAAACAAACTGACTTAAGAAACCAATCAAGCCATAGGAAAACCAAACACTACAAGCAGACAAGAGATTCCACCAAGAAACTGGTTATGGACACAGGGGATACAGAGTCTTCCATCCCCCCCAAAAAAACCCCAAAAATTCAAAGAACTCTTTTTTGAAACTTTTTTATAATTTTAATTTTTTAAGTGTTTTCTGTAAATCTTCTTTTTTTCATAACTTTAATTTTTGGTACATATATGTGTGTGTGTGTGTGTGTATTCAATCTCTTTTGATCTTTTGGTCCTTTTTTATTGTTTTCATTTTTTTCTCTTATTTTTGCATTACTTAAATGCTGTTTTGCTCATCCCCAGATATATACCTGTTGTCAGTTATTAGACCTTTTCCCCCATTGTGTACATACTTAATCCATAAATTTATCACTCAATTCACAACCTCTTAGGCTTAACTTTTTAATAGCACTATTATCTCTTTATACCTATATAATTTTCAAGTAACTAATTTTAAATTTTTTATTTTTTATTTTTCATGTTTCCTTTCTATCCCTCCCCTCCTCCCATCATATCCTTTTCTTCTCTCAATATCATTTCTTTAAACTTACATATTTTAAGTGTTTCACTTCTTAAATTTAAATTTTTGGTATTCCATTTGTTCTTTTTTTTTTAAATCTCTCTCCTATCATTCTGTCCAATCCATTTCCCTCTCAGAGATTGGGACTTGGTTAAATTTACTCTCCTTTTACCTCTCCACATCCCTTTAGTCCTATTTTCCCCCACATTTCTCCCTAAAACCAATAATTTCTGGTTTTCCATATCCATCTTTGCTGTTCTTAACTCATTAACACATGGTCCTTTGATGTTGAATAGATTGTATCTGTTGAACTAGATTGTATCTGCATCCATTTTGATTGTGCAACTACTGGACTATGGTTGATACTTGCCTTAAAATAGTATTCTAGCACAAAATTGGTGTTACTTTCATACCAAATGGGCAGAACAAGCTGGAAAAACACAAGAAAAATAGCAAGTCCAGGTATCTGAACTCCCACTCATGATAATCAGGTGAAAGAATAGTTAATGAATAATCCAGAGGAGAGTTCCCAAAAAGCTCTACAAACACTACTGGTAAACATGGTGAATGAAATGATTCAAAACTTGCAAAGGACTCAGTTTGAGCGTGATAGGGAGAGAGAGGAGGCATACCAAAGATTAATATAGGAATCTGTGAGCATTAGGAAACTACTTAAAGATTAATACAGGAATTAGGTAAGCAGGTTGAGAACAGTCAAAGAGAAATACAGGAATTGTGTGAGCATGCTGAGAAGAGTCATAGAGAATTACAGGAATTGCATGAACCTGAGGAAGCTAATCAAACAGTAATAAAGGAATTGCGAGTGCAGATGAGAATAGACAAAGATCAACACAGGCATTCATGGAATCCATAAACATGCAGCTGAAACACTTCAGGGAGACCACAAAGGCAATAGTGAATGGAGCACTACAGAAGAAATGGGAGTCCAAGGAAACCATAACCAATCAACTAAGTGATTTGAGAATAAACACTAAACACAAATTAAGGAAGTAAAGTTCACATAAGATCTAAAACAAAGCTCCAACAAAGAATTTGAAGCCATCAAAGCCGACCAATTAGAAGAAAAAGAAATAAAAAACAATGTAGAAAATCTTGAGAGTAGGTTAGACAATGCAGAAGATCGAATCTCAGGGATTGAAGACAGCCTAGATATTATAGCGATAGAACATACAACCATCCAAGACAAATCCAAGAAATATGATAGCTCTGTTCAATATTTGGAAGACACCATCAGAGGGCCTAATCTGAGGATAATGGGTGTAGAGGAGCACCTAGAGACAGAAGTTAATGGCCTAGGAACTTGCATAGCAAAGAAAAATTGAAACAATATATCTCCACCAAACCAGCCTTACAAAAGATACTTAAAGATGTCCTACACATAGAAAATCAACAAGACCACAGTGAAGGCCAACAAATGGCATCCAAGTGAATAAAATTATAACTCAACACCAAAAGCCACCAAAGAAAGTCCTCTAACACATGCAGTTGAACAACACACTGTTGAATCAACAGTGGGTCATGGAAGACATTAGAAAGGAAATTGAAATGTTCATAATATTCAGCAAAAATGAACACACAAATTAGCAGCTCCTCTGGGACACAGCAAAACAGTACACAGAGGCAAGTTTATAGATCTGAGTTCCTACATCAAAAATTAGAGAGATCTGAAACCAACAATTTAATAAGACATCTGAACCTCCTTGAAAAAGAGCAGCAAGATCAACTCCAATCCATTAGATAGAAAGAAATAATTAAAATTAAATCAGAATCACACAAATTGGAATCCAATAAAATCATAGAATGAATCACAAAACAAAGAGTTGGTTCTTGGAAAAAATTAACAAAATTGACAGACCCTTAGCAAATCTTATCTGAAAAAGAAGGGAACACACCACACCCAAAAAAACAAACTTAGAGATGAGAATGGAAACATCATCACAGAAATAATCAAGATTCAGAACATTATAAGGGAATAATTCTCAAACCTTTATGTTATAATAACTTTGAGAACTTGGCAGAAATGGACCTTTCCTAGCAAATATCAACATGCCAAAACATAACCAAGATAAGTTAAACCATCTTAACAGGCCCATATCAAGCATAGAAATAGAAACAGCAATAAGAGACCTCCCATCTAAGAAAAGCCCAGGACCAGATGCAAATACAGTAGAATTCTGCAAGTCCTTGAAGCAGAGCTCATACCAATAATCCTCCAACTCTTCAATGAAATTGAAAGAGAAAGTTCACTACCGAACTCACTCTATGAAGCCATCACAACCCTCTTCCCAAACCCAGGCAGGCACTCATCAAAGAAAGAGAACTATAGGCCCATTTCATTGATGAACATTGATGAAAACTTCTCAAGAAAATTTTGACCAATCGACTTCAACAATTCCTCCAAAAAAATTACACAACAATCAAACAGGATTTATTTCAGGGATGCAAATCTGGTTCAATATATGCAAATTAATTAAAATAATTCATCACATCAACAAGAGCAAGGATAAGAAACTAATGGTTATCTCAATGGATGTAGAAAAAGCATTTGACAAGATCCAATACCGTTTTATGATGAAGGCTCTGGAAAAACTATGAATTCAGGTAACATGCCTCAATACAATAAAGGATGTATATGACAAAACTATGAATTCAGGTAACATGCCTCAATACAATAAAGGATGTATATGACAAACCTACAGCCAGCATTATACTTAATGGTGATAAACTAAAGCTATTTTCTCCTAACTCAGGAACAAGACAAGGATGTCCACTCTCTCCACTTCTCTTCAATCTAGTATTAGAATGCCTAGCTACAGCAATAAGAAAAGATGCAAACATAAATGGGATCCAAATAGGGAAAGAAGAAGTAAAACTCTCCCTCTTTGCAGATGTCATGATCTTGTATTTAAAGAATCCCTCAGACTCCACTCCCAAATTACTCATGCTGATTCAAAACTTTAGCAGAGTAGCAAGGTATAAAATTAAATCTTAAAAATCAATATCTTTTCTGTATGCCAACATGAGAAAAGTGTGGCTAAAATCAGGAAATCAACTCCATTTTTAATAGCCCCCCCCCACAATAAAATACCTAGGAATTAACTTAATAAAAACGTAAAGGGCCTTTATGACGAAAACATTAAAAACCTGAAAAAGGAATTCAAAACAGAAATTAGAAAGTGAAAAAACCTCATGCTCCTGGATTGGAAGGATCAACATTGTGAAAATGCCAATACTTCCCTAGGCTATCTACAAATTCAATGCGATACCTATCAATATTCCATCCTCATTCGTCAAGGAAATACAAGAGGTAATCCAACAATTCATATGGAACAATAAAAGACCCCGAATAGCAAAAATGAAACTTAACAAAAAGAACAGTACTGGAGGAATATCAATACCAAATTTCAAACTCTACTACAAAACCATGGTAATCAAAACAGCTTGGGACTGGCACAAGAACAGACCTCAGGACCAATGGAATAGAACTGAAAACCCAGAAATGTACCCATGGACCTATAGCCACCTAAACTTCCATAAGGGTGCTAAAAAAATAGAATGGAAGAAAGACAGCCTCTTCAATAAATGTTGCTGGCAAAATTGGTTAATCACTTGTAGAAAACTAAAGCTAGATCGTTATCTATCACCCTGCACAAGAAACAACTCCAAATTGATCAAAGGCCTCAGAGTCAAAACAGACACCCTGAAAACATTACTGGACAATATAGGAGATATACAAGGTCTCCTTGGCACAGGCTGAAATTTTCTTAATAGAGACCCAGAAACACAACAAATCAAAGAAAGTTTGGACAAATGGGATTGCATGAAATTGCAGAGCTTCTGCGTGGCAAAGGACAAAAGTAGCAAGATCAATAGAAAACCCAAGGATTGGAAGAAGATCTTCTCTAGCCATACAATGGACAAGAGTCTCATATCTAAAATACACCTGGAACTCAAAAAATTAAATTCCCCAACAACAAATTTTCAAAGAAACAACTGCCCGATAAATAATTGGGATAAAGATTTATAGAAAAACTTATCTGAAGAAGAAAGAAAGATAGCCAATAGACACATGAAGAAATGCTCAATCTCCCAAGCCATAAAAGAAATGCTCACCCCAGTTAGAATGGCCATAGTCAAGAACTCTAACAACCGAAGCTGGATGGGATGTTGGTGGGACTGTAAACTTGTTCAACCAGTTTGTAAAATAGTATGGATGTTCCTCAAAATACTCTACATAGAACTCCCTGATGACCCAGTACTCTCAATGTTGGAAATTTTCCCAAATGATCACAAAGAAAACCATACTAAAGCTACCAGCACAACTATATTTATTGCAGCATTATTTTTTTGCAGGGGGGTGGGGTCCGGTGGTGGGGCCTGAATTTTGGGCCTGGGCGCTGTCCCTCAGCTGTTTAGCTCAAGGCTAGCGTTCTACCACTTGAGCCACAGCACCACTTCCAGCTTTTTTTCTTTTTGCTTATGTGGTCAGGGGAATCGAACCCAGGGCTTCATGCATGCAAGGCAAGTGCCCTACCACTGAGCCACCTTCCCATCCCATATTGCAGCATTATTTATCATAGCTAAGATATGGATCCAACCCAGATGCCCCTCAGTAGATGAATGGATCAAGAAAATGTAATATATATACACAATGGAATTCTATGCCTCCATCAGAAACAATGACATTGCCCCATTTGTTAGGAAATGGAAAGCCTCAGAAAAAATTATATTAAGTGAAGTAATCCAGGCCCAAAGAAACATAGGTCCTGTGGTTGCCATTATTTGCAATAACCAGTATATGTCTGAGACAAACTGTAACTGTTAGACAAGTTGATGTTAGGTGAAATGAACCCCAAGATAAAGACTCAAATTCTTTTTCTGCTATTGTTTCTAGCATATTTATAAGATGATTTTTTTGTTGCTTTGTATGTCCCTCCCCCACGGTATAACCACTATTTTCACTGTATTTGATGTTGGTATAATTTGTGGAGGGGATGGGAAAAACAAATTGGGATACAGGTGGACCTATTGCAACAATGACATATACAAGGAATTATGTCGAAAACCGAAGTTTACAACTTTGGCTTGGGGGGGAGCGGATAGGCCCAGAAGGGGAGATGGGAAGGGATAGGAAGGGGAAATAAAGGAGGAGGCAACAATGTTGATAGGAAATGTGCTAATTACCTTATTCATGTAATTGTAACCCCTCTGTATATATGTTCGTAATAAAAAATCATGAAATAATAAAGTAAAAATCCATGTCATTTTTTTTTTGGATCTAGTCGTGGGGCCTGAACTCTGGGCCTGGGCACTGTCCCTCAGCTCTTCAGCTCAAGGCTAGCACTCTACCACTTGAGCCACAGCGCCACTTCCGGCTGTTTTTCTTTTTGCATGTGGGGTGCTGAGGAATCGAAACCAGGGCCTCATGCATGCAAGGCAAGCGCTCTATCACTGAGCCAGCTTCCCAGCCCCCATGTCAATTTGATTTTGTCGGTGGTGGGGATTGAGCTCTGGGCCTGGGCACTGTCCCTCAGTTGTTCAGCTCAAGGATACCACTGTACCACTTGAGCCACAGTGCTATTTCTAGTTTTCAAGAGATATATTGGAGATAAGAATCTCACAGACTTTTCTTCCCAAGCTGGCTTTGAACCACTATCCTCAGATCCCAGACTTTTGGGGACCTAGGATTACTGGCATGAGCCACCACAGCCCAGATCCAAGACAATTTTTAAAAAGCAAACTTCTAGAAACTTCTGGCTTTTTCCAGTAAACAATCTTATTTTTCAGCATTAGTTTATAACTATGAGTTATTTTTAGATGTAACTGAATTTTTTAATAGAATCAAATATAAGTTTTACTATTACTCAATATCTCACAAAAATCCACTATAATTGACTTACCTGAAAGTTAATTATTACATACTATATTACTCACTATTATTATTACACTCTATGTTATATATAGTGTGAAGTGAAAATAGTTTGGACCGTTCCATATAAATTAGTAGATGCTATTTTAGCATTATATTTCACATCTTTGATTTTAAAAGAAGGAAAGAAGATTTTTGAATTAAAATGAATATGAATGTGTAGAGTGTCCCAATTGAACCAAAAATTCTGACTTCATACATACAAAATTATTTTCTTTTCACTAAAGACTTTGAAGTAATATTATTGGAAATAGTGAGGCAAGAGGAGGAAGAATTCAAATCATGTCAAACAATGTCTCTGTTATTCTGCTAACCCCTCCAATGTGAAGACCTGTCCATTCCCAGTTATCACAAAATTTCAAATGTCTCTCTTAGAATTGTATTATGAAACATTCTAAATCACTGATTCTTTGTGTACTTTCTGTTATATGAAACAAAATATAGACACAAAACAATTGTAATAAAATGCACACATATGTTGAAGCCACCACAACTGGAAAAACAACCAACAAAGTAGAACTCCCCCACCAACAAAAACATGTTTTCCCAGTTATTTTATGCACAAAAACCTCAAACATATGTTAACTTGGAGTAGAGCCATAAAGATAACTGTGTCTCAGAAATACGGTGGTGTTAATTTGTAATTAAATTCATCTAGATGAACCTAATATAGCAAATCCCTTGAATGGATCAAATTGTTTAAAACAAATGTGACTGTATGCAGAGTGAGATCTGCACATATTTAAAAGAATAAAATAAAAAATCATGACATATTTAAACAATTCAGAAAGGCAATGAATAAGTACAAGAGTATCCATATTGATAACTAATTCTTGCTGATTTAACAAGAAAAAATACACAAATAATATAATCTGAGCAGTGTAGCTGAGTGTACATAATTTTAAACTACTCCAAATTACACTTTGTAGAAGACTGAATGTGGCATATGTAAAGGAAAACATCAACACATGATATAAATGAAATTAAAAATCTCATGAAATGAGAGAAGTTTTTTCTGGATAGTAAGTTTAAAAAATGGTGGTCAAAATCGTTTTAGTACTGACAAAATTGCATACCTATTTAGTTAGATCCAAAAAAAGACCCAAGTTACTCAAGCTGATTTGAAACTTTGGCAGAGTAGAAGGATACATCTGTAACATTAATATGGATGTTGACTCTGGCATGGATTTAATTTCCTCTTTGATCTGACAAATGAATATATGAAAGAACATAACTTCTCCAACTAAATATCAAGACCTAACTAAACATATAACCAGAAAAGTCATCATGTAAGCCATATTGCAACTTGGATGAAAGAAAAACCAGTCATACTGATTCTGTATTTATAATAAATGTTGATTTTTTTCAAAAATTATTTAGTTTAGCTTGCATTTTTATAACATTGTGCTACATGATGTATATCTTGGTAACTAATTTTGGATGCCTCCTTAAATTTTGTTCTGAGTATAATGTCTCACTTCAGTTCCTAACCCATGAAATGATGTTAATTACAAAAAAAAAATTCTAATAACCACTGTTTATAATACACAAAATCTCATAAGCATGACAACAGTAAGCATTGGTTAACATTTTGATATCATGGTCTCATGACTGATGTGGCCTATGTGCATGAGTATCGTTGTACCTAGATTCCTCAGCCTAAATTTAGCTACTGTTAAAAAAATGTTTATATCTTTATTTGTCACCCATCAGAGATTAAATCTGAGTATAAAGCCTAAGGAAAATTATAAAGTAAGAATTTAGCTTTTTTGTATATAAAGTAAACAAAATGCAGTATAGAGTTACTCACTGATTTAAAGTCAACCTATATCTCCAAAAACACTCTAAGCATTTCCTTACAATGTGAATTATTCTCATGAAGGGAATGGGGAATGTGAGAAGAGGACTGACCAAGCATTGTCTTCAAATATACATAATTTGGCTTTACCTCTACATTTCACTATAAGCATTTCTGATAAAAAAAAAAACTCTTCAGGCATAATATATCCTAGTTTCATATACCAAACTACATTCAGAAAAAGGTATATACCAATTACCTAAAGAATGTCCTGGCAGAAAAAAATGGCATCTCTCAAATATTTGACGCCCAATTCTTAGGTATTTCATTATGCCTCCATTTAATGAATGTGATTGTTTAAATGCTTCAGGAAGTACTAATTAAAATCAATCAGTTTAATATAATACAATTATGTATGATTTTATCCTAGAATAATCCAGGAATTGCCTACTCAATCATGACATATATCACTTTCCATTAGTATTCATATGGATAGTAATGAGTTTCTGAGGATCTCCGGCCATTTGAAAGTGGCAGGACCAGGATTTGAACTGTGGGCTCCAGCTCCCATCACTTAAACCTGAGGAAAGGGAACTCACCAGTCTGTCCAAGAACATCAGCAACACCAGTGATTAGGCAGGCACCAGTGCCTCTCAGCAGTCCTCCTTGATACTTACAAGGCTGTGATAGGAGGATCATGGTCAAAGTCACCCTAGGCAGGAAAGTCCTTGAGACCACTGTCCAACTTTAGTGCCAACAAAGCCAGAAGTAGAGCCATATGGCTTCTGTGGTAGAGGGCTAGCCTTAAACAAAAGAAGCTCAAGGACTGTGCCCAGATCCTGAGTTCAAGGTCCGGGACTGGAAACAAAAAGACATACAGAACAATCTGTGCAGCCATCAGACTAAAGCAGGTCACCCTCATCAGCCTTTTTTGCAATTTATTATGAGGCCAATGCAGGAACAGTCCCAAACCAGGCAACCGAAGAGAAGATAAGCTTTCGTAGAAGTAACCTGTATTCAGAAAATTAAACTTGGGGATGTAAAATGGCAGCATACTTATGTTAAAACTACCATTAAGAAAAAGATGAGGGGGCTGGGAAGGTGGCTCAGTGGTAGAGCACTTGCCTTGATGCCTGAAGCCCTGGGTTCGATTCCTCAGCACCACATAAGCAAAAAAGAACAAAAGCCAGAAGTGGCGCTGTGGCTCAAGTAGTAGAGTGCTAGCCTTGAGCTGAAGAGCTGAGGGACAGCGCCCAGGCCCAGAGTTCAGGCCCCATGACCAGACCCCCCCCAAAAAAGAAAAAGATGAGGGGGCTGGGAATGTGGATTAGTGAGAGAGTTCTTGCCTAGCATTCAAGGACTTCTGGGTTTGATTCCTTAGTAGCACATACACAAAAAGCCAGAACTGGTGCTGTGGCTCAAGTAGTAGAGTTCTAGAGCCAGTCCCCAGGCCTTGAGTTCAACCCAACAACCGGCAAAGAGATAGCCAGGAAAGTAGGTAGGTAGTTAAGTAGGTGGGTAGATAGATAAATGATAGGTGATAGATAGATAGATAGATAGATAGATAGATAGATAGATAGATAGACAGACAGATAGATAGATGAATCTGGTGTTGGTTGTCAGGAGGAAAGAAGGGAACAAGTCCCAGTCATGAGGCCTTCTGCAGTGTGCCAGTCCTCCAGCATCACCTTCAAACCACTACAGAGCAGGAAGATTGTCCCTTTCCCACTTCTCAGGCAGGGCCCCAGAGTCAAGAGGGCAGAGCCAGGTTCTAACTCAGGTGCTTAGAGACAGAAGAGAAAAGGCCCTGCCTCTCCTGGGACTGGGGATTTACATTAATGATGGGGAGAATGAAGGAAGGAGAATGGTCTGGTAGAGGTAGAAGAAAGGCCTTCAAATCTGACAGATGGAGAGTCAAGAACCCACTCCCTAAGACCAAAGAGCAGGGTTTGTCTACTGTTCCTCCCCTCTCCCCCACTACACTGGCTCTCTATTGGTATCCTAAAGATAGCTTGTGGTTCCTTCACTTGAGGGAGGAAGGTTAATTAGTCATTGTTTGAAGAGGCTGAGAAAAGCCTGACCTTGTTGTAACTCTAACAAATGTTTCCAGTTTCCCCTCATTGCTGGCCATGCCTGGAATGAATGAAGTGGTTTTGCAGCTCACTTCCCTGTTGAGTGTGTACATTCTGCCTCCTAATCCTGCAGGCCTAGGTCTCTTCACCTAGCTTGGCTTTTGCAACTGTTTTCTGCCTTCAAATACAGTGTTACACTGGAGTTCATCCTGTTAACATGACTAGGGCTTGGATCCTGAGAACTTCATTTGAACCCAGGATGGGTCAATAATGTTTCTTTCCTGCTTCTATAGCTCAAGAATTCTAAGAACATTTAGAGTGCAAGTAACTTCTCATCACCAAGGGGAACATAGGAAGCTCTTCAACATCTGACCTTTCAGAAGTGGAAGTCAGAGTGTCATAGACTTTCCAGCCCTTGTGGGCTTCACCCTGTATTCCTCAGACCTCAGTCTCCTGAGCTAGGGTGACAGGCATGAGCTACTGGTGCTCTGCTAGGTTCAGAACTGTAATAACATTAACAATATAAGTCAACTGCTTATCACAAAGGGCTTTGGGAACGTATTAAGCTATTCAACATTGGACCTTTCAGAACCCTGTAGGACACACAGTTATAATGCTAGAGCATAAGAGGCTGGGCATATGGATGTTCTACACTTCAACCTGGAGCTCTGACTTCAATTCTGGTGTACATCAGCATTCATTTTCCAGAGAATGTTCTCCTAATTTACAAATAGGAAAAATACTTTGATTAACCCTCACTTTTTCCCCTGATGTGTGTCTCAAACTCAAGCCTAGGCACTATACCTGAGCCCTTCTGCTCAAGGCGTACACTCTATCACTGGAGGCACAGCATCACATGGGGTCTTTTTGTGGTTCACTGGAGAGGAGAGTCTAACAGGATTTCCTTGCCTTGGCTGTCTTTGAACTGTGGTCTTCAGATGTCAGCCTCCTGAGAAGCTAATATTCCAGTTGTGAGCCACTGGCACGTGGCCTATTGTTTCTGACAGTCCTGGGGCTTGATCTTAGGGCCTGGGTACTGTCTCTGAGCTTCTTTTTCTCAAGGCTAGCACTCTACCACTTGAGCCACTCCACAGCTTTTGGCTTTTTCTGAGTTGTGGCCCTGAGGATTCAAACCCTGGCATCCATGAATGCTGAGCAAGCTCTCTACCAGTAAGCCAAATTTTTAGACCCACCCTTACAATTTTATCCCTCAACTTGCCTATCCTCAAGAAAAGGCTTCTAAGTATCTAAAGAAATCCCTATGGGAAGGTGTCCAAAGATAAATAAGACAAAGCTCATACTTGGGAGAGACTCTAAACATGTGAAGACTGTGACAAAGGCTTCCATTTAATTATGTATCATGTTCAACACTTAAAAAGTATTGATGAAAAAGGAGTCAATGTCCTAAATTATTGTGTATAATTTTATAATAGATGCACAACATGTACTAAATATTATGTATATAATAATACTAAATACAATAAACAATAAATAAATGAATCAAGTAAAAAATAAATGCATAATCAATAATAAAAATCATAATATGTAAACTTACATATGTAAATATATATCATATATTACAACTATATAGAAATATTTTTCCATTGCAGGGCCTTTATTCAGACCCTGGTATCTCTAGCCTGAATTTCTTTTCCTCAAGGGCAGTGAGCTTTGCCTTCACCCAAGGTGCAAAATATTTACTTGGATGGTGAGATCAAATCCCAGCAATGCTGGAAATACTGGCCCCAGTTCCAAGACAATGCCTTAATTTTTTTAATGGAAGCAGTTATGTTTATTCAGTTCCATACTTAACATTAAAAAAGCAGTGTAGAATTTTCTACATCTATTCAGACATCTTTCCCTTAACCCCAAAATGCTTCTCTGAGCACTACTTTTTTTTCAATTTGTATTGTAAAAACGTTGTACACAGAAGTTACAGTTAAATGATCAAGGTAATGAGTACATTTCCTATTGAACATTGTTGCCTCCTTCTTTGTTTCCCCCCCTACCATGCCTTCCTTCCCATCTCCACAACTACCCCCCCTTTCGAGCTCAGTCACTTAATTTTTTTTATTTTTGGCTTTGCATGGAGTTTGATCTCAAGAAGTGGAAACTCTGCACTTTCCCTCGCATTGCTACAGATTTACCAAGACCTTGAGTTCAAATCCCAGGCTAGGAAAGAAAACTGCCAGAGAAGAGGTCAGAGTTCCGGACCCCATAGATAACTCCCCCATGGAGCACGTCCTGCAGCAGATGCCCCACATCCAGAGTGGCCTGCAGCTCACGAGCTCAGACTAGGAGGGAGTGCTCCCTCCCTTTCTTCTGTAGACTGATCTGGATGATGACTCTCTATATGACATACTGACTTTCAAAAGCCGTGGCAGCCACCAGAAGTAGGTGGCCAGGTGACCTTCTCTCAGGCCTCCATCTGCCAGGAGATGGGATGGATAAATTGTGGGTCTGGTAGGACAGAGGCTGCTGGGAAGCGGCCCAAATTCAAGGGACATCTAATGGCCCTTTGGTGGCCAGGGAAGAGACCCATGTTATGCTTATCACAAACAATAAATTGTTTTCAAAGGGAAGAAAAGCCTCCAACAAAGATTTGTCCTTCCAGTCCTGGGCATTGAACTCAGGGCCTGGCCACTGTCCCTGAGCTCTTTTGGTCAAGGCTGGCACTCTAACAGTTGAGCCCCACCTCTCCTTCCAGTTTTTTCTGTATGGAATGAACCCAGGGTGTCAGTCATGCTAGGTGACCATATATACCACTGAGCCACATTCTCATCTAGGATGATTCTTCCCCCCCCCCCCAAACCCATATGGCCATTCTTCAGATAAATAGGAAGTAGGGGCTAGGATGAATATGAAGCACAAGTCTGGTTCACACAGTAATACTCCTCTGTCCCCTCTTTGATCCACTTAGTTGAACTTTCTATTCTAACATTTAGGGATGAGAGTGGGAGTGGGGAGTCCTGAGAGAGGAGTACCACAAACAGTGGCCCCGTGAGCCCCACAGCCTACCTCACACAAGTGGTCCTCTAGATTCCGATCTTACCTTACTCAATGTGGAGTCTACACTATCTCTCCACCACTTCAAGGCTCAGGATGAAATAAAGGTCAGCCCTGATTTCAGCCCACACACAGGGTAGAAGCTCCTAATCCCAGACTGACTTCCACCTCTGACTTCCCCGAGTTAGACTGGACCAACCACTCACCACAATTTTGGCAGTGATGACCTCATGGATGGATTCCAGGAAGAAGGTCTATGGCAAAGAGCAGAAGCAGCAGGGTGAGAAGCGTGGAATGAGGCAGGGTGATTGCTCTGGGATCTTCTTCTTTGGAGCTCTCCCATCAAGGCAGAGCCATGCTGACTCAAAGCATGGCCAAGGCCAGGGTGCGAGACAAGATGGAGGAGCACGGGACTAAAGGAGGTACTGCTTTGTCTTGGAGCATTTGAAAATTCCAATTATATTTGGCCCATACCAATCCCAAAGTCAACATGCAATGCCTCTCCTTGTTGTTGTTGTCCATGAGCACTGTCTGTGAGCTCTTTTTCTCAAGGCTGGCACTCTACCATTTGATCCACAGGGACACTTCTTGTTTTATGATGATTCAACGAGGATAAGATTCTCACACACTTTCATGCCCAAGCTGGCTTGGCACCATGATCCTCCAGATCTTAGCTTCTTGAGTATCTAGGATGGCAGGTATGACCCACCAGTGCCCAGCCTGTCAGGCCTTTTGAAGGCATCTTGGAGAGACTGTAAAAGGAGCCCCAAAGGGCCTGGATAGACCAGGACCCAATCAAAGAGCTGGGATAGGGGAAGGCCATTCTGTTCCCCCAAATTAAAGATGCCAGGTGGTGGTGTATGCATCGAACACCTAGGTCAACAGCCATCAGGCTTAGTGGGAAAAAGACAGAGAATACCCAAAGAATGCAGTGTAGAAAACTCTGATTTTGCATGCATGTGGTGTGTGTGTATGTGTGTGTGTGTGTGTGAACTCAGGGCCTAGGCTCTATCCCTGAGTTTTTTTGCTCAAGGCTAATGTTCTGCTACCTGAGCCACAGCCCCACTTGCCTTTTGATGGTTAATTGTAAGTAAGAGTGTCAAGGACTTCCCTATCCAGGGTGGCTTCGAAGCATGATGGGAGCCCCAGGGAAGCAAGAGTAAACACAACTCGCAGGTACAATCCCTATAGTGAGCGACCCCTGCCCCCTGGTGGCCAGATGCAGGTTATGCAGCCCCATGCCATTGTGCTCTAGAGTTCAATTTTGGGAAGTGACCAGGGCCAAGCCGACTTTTGTTCACCCTGAGTGCTGATGCCAGAGCAGGTCTGTTCCCCCTAGGCCAAGAGAGCTCCAGGAGGCCCAGTACCCAGGGGCACAAGGAAAACAGAGGTCAGTTCCAGGTCGAGCTAAGAGCCTTTGCCCACAGACACCCCAACTTGGCCTTCCCTTCCTGATCACCATAAGACCTGCCAAAGAACAGCCCAAAAAAACAAATGGGAGCTATGGCTCCAATGGTAGAGCTCTCACATTGAACCAAAGAGCTCAGGGAAAGGGACCCCAAGCTTTGAGTTCAAGACCCCCAGTTGACTCTCCCCCATAAAACACAGGTTGGCTAAACTAGTAGGATTTGTGAAGTGTTTCTGAAGAATGGTGATACTGAAGAAAGCACCCTAATTCTAATGACAGCTGAACTTGTGACATACAGCTATGTGCTGAGTCGTTAACAGCGTGCTGTTTGCTAGGGCTTTTCCACATTGGGGTATTGTGCTCAGTCCTCAAAAGGGTGCTATTTGCTGAGTCATCACAAAGGGTGCTATGAGCTGAGTCCATTACATAACGTACTGAGTTCTTCAAAAGGTGCGGTGTACTAATTCATCCCAAAGGCTGCTGCTATGTACTGAGCCCTTGAGAAGAGAGGGATGAGGTGAATTTTTCAAGTGCTGTGTGCCGAGTCCTTTACACAAGGTGCTCTGTACTATCCTTCAAATGGTACTGTGTGGTGAATCCTTTGACAGTGTTGTATGTGCTGAGTCCTTCAAAATTGTTCTATGTGCTGAGTCTTTCGAAGGGTCCTGTGCACTGTTTTACACAGGGTGCTACATACTCAGCCCTTCAAAGGGGGCTGTGGGTGCTCTTAACACAGGGTGCTATGTACTGAGTCCCTGGCAAAGAGTGTTACACGCTGAGTTTTTCAAAGCATGCTATGGGCTGAGTCCTTTACACTGCGGGCTATGGACTCCCTCCTTCAAAGGGTGCTGTGTGCTGAGTACTCTACACAAGGTACTAAATGCTGAATCCTTCAAAGGGAGCTATGTGCTGAATCCTTTACACAGGGTGCTTTGTGCTGTTTTTTGAAGTGTGCTGTGTGCTGAGTCATCTCAACGGGTGCTATGTCCTGAGTCCTTGAGAGGTTGTTATCCCCAACAATCACACACACACACACACACACACACACACACACACACACACACACACAGGGAGGTCACTGTGTACCTGCTTGGTGTGTGGAGTGGACGGAGATGGAGGAGAGTCTCCCCCAGCAGTGGGGCTAGGGGAGAATCAATCCCCTGGGAAGGGGCTGGGCTTGTGGGGCAGTGCTGAGCTGAGGTGAAGCTGCAATTGCCATGGCTTGGAAGCCTTAGGACCCAATCAGGGCTGGGCTTGCAGCCAAGGGTGGGAGGAGGAGCCTAGCGGAAGAGGGGACATGGCCAAGGGAAGGAGGGGGTAGGGACCAGTGCTCACTGAGATGGCAGCAGTGGCCAGGGGCATGGGGGCAGGCACTGGGGGAGGGGGCAGGCACTAGGTGTCCCAGGAGAGGAGTGGGGGCAGATAGAGAGAGAGAGCAGAGAAAAGAGCAAGCACACGCACAAGGGCAAACAGTTTCATTATCTGGCGGCCTCCCTGAACATTGCACAGGTCCTGGTGGGGAGCACAGAGCACATGGTGCTGGCCCAGCAGGCACACTGCCACAGGCAGCCATGAGGAGGCGCAGTGGCCATGGTGGCCCTGAGTCTGAGGTCTCGGCATAGGGAGCACGGAGGTGATGTTGGCACCTGAGGCAGGGTGACGTTGGAAGAGGAGGAGGAGCAGAGGACTCGTGCAGCCCCTCTATGTTTCTGCAGAGACATCTGTGCCCTCCCAGCAGCATGACATTTCAAACATAGTGCTTTCAGCTTGGACCCGCGTTGTCTCTCACAGTTGCCCAAAAGAGATGGCACACCCCTGGCCGGTTTTCGGCCCCAACCTGGTCCCAGCCCTCAGTTCTTGGACTCCAGGCCCACATGCACACAGAGCCAATGCCTACAGCTTCTCCCAGCAGCACAGGTGAATGGCTGCCAAGAGTCCACAACCTGTGAACCCTCCTGCCCTCTTCTTCCCCCGCCGACACAGACCCATGCCTCCTGTCTCCCCTCTCCCACCCTTCCTTCGCCTTCGCCATCCCCAACAGTCCGCCATGGTCCTGCCAAAAATATGCCCCAGGGGTGGAGGGTGAGGGTGTGTGTCGACCCAGGGATCCCACCCCCAACCCTAGTGCCAGTGTCCCAGGAAACGGGAAGATGCAGGAAAGAGTGACAAGGGAGTGCCACAGAGCCCCTGGCTGGAGCAGTGGGAGCCACACAGCTGTGCATCTGTACCCTTCTTCTCCCTGGTGGGAACCTGGTGGCTTTAGTCAGAGGTGGGGAGCAGCACCTCACCTGCCGTCTTGGGTATTTTCCTTTATACTGGGGGTGGTGGGTGTTGGATGCAGAAGACAGGCCCTCCTTGTTGTGTGAGCCCTTGTCTTTTGTGCTTGGTCACCTTTTTACCTGAGGCGGGTCCCAGAAGAGCCCACTAGGGAGGTGAGGGCACTGGGGGTCAGATAGAAGGTGAATATCTGGGTGGCACACACCCCTTCTGACACACATACACTCGACCTGTCCCCCCCCCCATCCCAGTTGTCATCAGTCCTTACAGGGTGATCACACATTTCCGAGCTCTGCCAGCATCTGCTGGTGCTCCAGGTTCATCTGGTCTCCTAGTCCTCCCCAAGAATCCACAAGTCACCCAGAAGCATCCTGGCTGGAAGTAGGGAGTCCATCCATGTATGTAGCCTTTAGGATCCCATCCATTTCCCCAACATTGCCCCCACCACAGGTCAGACACACCTCTGGGACACTATGACCCCTGCTTGTTTTCAGTCCTGGCTCTGAGGAGCCACCTATCTCGGGACAACTTCACCCACCATCCTGACCTGGGGTTTTGGTGAATGGGGAGTCAAGGTTGGTTGTTCCCAGGGAATGAGTCTGGCCCTGGAGAAAGGGAGAGGCAGGGTGGTTCAGCATTATTAGAGAGGTGCTTCCTTGGGTCGAGCCCCTGGTTCTGACAAAGGACTCCCGTGCTCTAGCTTGCATCTTGTCCAGAGGAGGAACCAACACTCTCAGGAGAGGCACTGCTCTGAGTCTGTGTGTGTGTTTGTGTGTGTGTGTGTGTGTGTGTGTGCGTGTGTGTGTGTGCATGAGAGAGTGAGAGAGAGAGAGAGAGATCATCTTTCCCTTGTACAAGTTGACTGCTCAGCTGGGTGATCAGTTGGCAAATTGCAGGTACTGCATGGATTAGTCTTCTGTCACAGTCTGGATGTGTGTGTGTGTTGGGAGAGCAGGGAGATGACAAAAAATGAAAATATATTTAAGTCACCATGTCTAAAAAGAGCAAAAGCATTTTATTTGTGTGTGCATATGTGTGTGTGTGTGTGTGTGTGTGTGTTTGTTGTTCTTTTTTCATCAATGCCAAGTACGAGTCTAGCCATAATTTTTGTTTTCTCCTTCACCGTTTCATGGCTCCTTTGGGGGAAGGTTTCAGTAGATGTTCCTTTCCACCTATCTCTTCTCTCTGTCCTGTATCCCAGAGTAGCTGCTGGGCCTGCATGGGTCTACTCTAGGAGGCCTATGTGAACCGCAGACCAGAGTGGACACCTGTGCTTCTGTCTTCAGCCTGAATGCTTATGAGACAAATGTGACCACAGCTGCACTCTTCCAGCCAGATAGTCTGCTTTTGTGTGTATAGTTGGAGCTATTGCAAGGATTGGGAATGTGTATACAAAACGTAATTAGGGAATGAGATGTGAGGGAGTAGGGCAGGGGGTGTGAAGCTAGAAGGGTCTGGGGAGCGGTGAACATTGTTACAGAGTAGATGGTTCACCATGACCGAGGATGAGACGACAACCTTACCCAGGGCATTGACAGTGTCCATGGGCATCCGGGCAGGGTGCTCCAGGCCTCCACTGGTGGTGTGTTCCCTCCTGGGGGAGTGCACCAGTGGGCAGTCCGACCTGGAGTCCTGCAGACTCCAATCTGTGTCCCTCCTAAGCCATTTCCAGCTGGGCAGTGGCAGGCAAGTGTGTTTCCCCTCCTGGAGCCTGCTCGGTATCCGGCCATGGCAGTTAGCTAAGGCTCTCTGAATACCAGTTTCTGTAATCTGCTGTAAGCTGTCTGGAAGGAAAAGGGGACCGCTGACTTTGGAACCCTTTAAGTTTGATTGGGACAACTGAAATATCACCTTTTCCAGGGTTTTTTTCTTGAAGCTGGCAATTTCCACGAACAGCTGGGATTATGGGTCAAATTAGATAGATCACTTCAGCCACCAAACAATGACGTTCAAAGCAGCACAGGCTGAGTTCCCCAGCCAGATGGTCTCCTGCTATGAACGTCCTGCCTTGACTGCCTTTATGCGGCAGCTGTTGATTCCCCTCTGGCTCTCTCTAGGGTGACCACCACAGTCGAGGATGTCGTGGGGAGCAGAGATTGTGACCTCGCCATCCCTAGCCTGCCATCTGTGAACAGAGATGATTCCCAGCACCTGCACTGGACTCTGGGAGATTCAGAAACCCGGGACACCTTGAGGATCCTTTCTCTGCAACATGAAACTTGGGGACTGGATGTGGTAGAACATCCTGGCTGGCCCCGGGGGGAGGAGAGGAGGCCCCTTGAGCAAGGCCTTCAGATCACTGCAACCTTGTTCACACTTGAGTAGGGAATTGAATGCCACAGAACTGGTCAGCTGTTGGCCAGACATCTTTGAGAAGATAGGGATCCCAGAGGACCCAGAATCCAGCTAGTACATTGTGGCTGCTCACATCCTTGGAGCCAAAACAGTTAAGTGCGGTGGCACCAGGAGGGCAGGAAGTGGGAAGAAGGAGAACTGGGGGAGCTACATTAGATTTTGACCGGCCCCCCAGGATGCTTACCTGTATGGGATGCGACTTTTCTGTAGTATTGTCATTGGCAGAAGCTCATTAATTTATACAACAACGAGTTACAGTGTGCCAGGGTCCACTGTGTCGGGAGGTCATAGACGATGAAAGGTTCCAGAGTTGGTTCCACAGCACATGAAGAAACCGTGGTTTGGATGCTGGAGCATCACGCTTGTCATCCTAGCTACTTAGGAGGCTGAGTTAGAAGGATAGAGGCATAAGGAAATCCTTTAAGGCACTTATCTCCAACTAACTACCAAAAAGAAAACACCAAATCGTCTGGTTCAATAGTGGGGGTAGTGTGTGTTCCAAGGACCACCTTTAAGTCACTGAGCAGGATTCAGTCCCTTTCCTACCAGGTGAAACATAGCTGTAAAAATTGCTGACACTCATCCCAGATGTGCTTGTGTGTGAAAGTTCCTGTCTCTAATGAGGTAATGCGCACCTGGTTTTATTTTTTCTGAAAAGGAAGGATTTTGCTGTTTCCAGTTATACAGGTCACTAGTTGTAAAGGAAAAATATATTAGAAAGGGGGCCTGCCCACCATCTTCTCCATGTTCCTGTCTCAAGGGTAATAAGGGTAACGTACCACGTTGTAACACCTCAGGCTGGTACAAGTAGCCACTTTTGGTATGGAAGGACTTTAGATTAGAGTTGCTGATGGCAACTTCCTCTGAAGGATTCTGTAAACCTGGGGGAGAATATTTTTTGGATATGACAACTTTAGGCCTGTTCTCCCATCCTGAGAAAAGGAGTAAACAGAGGTGCATACAGGACACAGATAGAACTATCAGCATACACACACAGACCAAGAGCCACAGACACTTAACTCACATGTCCCACACCACTCAATTTTGACCTCTACAGAGATCCCAGATGACAGAGAGAACATCCCAGATTGCCTCTTGAGGATGCTGCAGATGACCGCTGGAGGATTTCACATATATCTTCCCTAGGAGGCCCTAGATGACCTCTCACGGAGGTTCCAAATGGCTTCCCAAGGTAGTGTCAGATGACCTCCAAATGAGGCCCCAGATGTCCTCTCAATAAGGCTGAGATTACCGCTTGAGTAGCTCCCAGAAGGCCACTCAAGGAGGCAACATATGAACTCCAGAGGAGGTTCCAGATAACCCTCTTGAGAAAGCGACAGAGAAGGTCCTATATTGCTTCCCAAGGAAGTCCTATATGACGTCTGAAGACAGTCAGATTTTTCATCACGGTAACCCGAGATGACCTCCCAAAGAAGCTCCACATGACCTCAGGAGGTCGTCCTAAGTTGGCAATTAAGGAATCCCCAATGACTACTTTTGAATAGGTCTCAGGTGGCCTCCTGAGGAAGCCCCAGATGACCTCTGGAGAAATTCCAAGATGGCCACTGGAGAAGGCCCAAGATGACCTCCAGGGTAGGTCTTAGATAGCTTCTCAAGGAAGTTGCAGATGCAGTCTTGATGATGTTCCAGATGGCTTCCCAAGGAAGCCCTACATGACCTCTCAAGGAGGTTCCAGATGGTTTCCCAAGGAAGCCACAAATGACCTCTAGAGGGGGTTCCAAAAACAGGCTGGCAAGCTTGCCCAGACGCACCCCTAAAGGTACCTAAATGATTTTTGTCCATGTTTGTCCTCTGGAGACAAACACTCGAGGCCCTGAAGGCTGACACTCTCACCTATGGGGAATATTCCCTGGGCCAAGGCTTGATGCCATCCAAACGGATTAATCTCCATGGGGTCTCCAAAAATTAGGACCTCTAGTGTTCAAGAGAATCCATCGAGACACATTTAATATAATAAATGTTCTCCAAACCACCAACCCCCAAAATTATGATATCCAAAGCTCCAAACATCAAAGGGCAAGCCTTTTTGTCCCCTTCCCTTTGTCTCTCCCTCGTTACAGACCTATACGTCCTTTCAAGTCTTTCCCTTTTTCCTTTCTACCAGTTCCTTCTTCTCTTCAAGCCTCTCTACTCTCCACAGGCCTGAACTGCTTTGCCTGGGTCGTCAGTTGCCATCCTTCACCTCCTGCTCTCCCTCAACTTTCTCTCCTCTCAGGCCTTTCCCCTTCTTCTATCACACCACTTCCTTCCTTCCAGAACTTTTCATTTTTTATCTCCCTTCCATTGCGCTGAACAAGCAGCATATATAAAGTCTGTAGCCCTTCTCCACTCCAACTGCCAACAGTTTTCTACTGTAACATCCAAAACTCCCCACAGCCTAATCACTTCTTAACAGCTCAACACTTGGTGATTAATGTACCAGCCCCTCCCACAGAATGCCTTGTCTTCTCCAGCTGGCCAGGAGATGGGGCCAGGCTGATTATTGGACTCTATAGATTATCGGGGCCCTGCTGATTATTACAGTATCCTCCTTGTGAACTAGTAGCAATTGAAATTGGAAATTTGATTGTAATATTGCCAACTCGTTGTGACATCACAAACCCATTTTGACATCATCATTAGCACGACATCACAAACCCATTGTGACAATATTGTCATTGTGACATCATGATTCCATTGTGACATCTCAAATCTATTATGACCTCTTAGCTCCTTTGAAAAATCACATGCCCTTTTCAACATTACAGTCCCTGTGTCTTCCCATATCCTTGTTGTTAACCAATGACAATTGAGATCAGACATGCCATTGTAACATCAAAAAGTGTTTGTGGTATCCTCAACAGTGTGACATCACATTTTCATTATGAGAGCATCAGCTCATTGTGACATCACCAAACTCAATGACATAATCACATTATGACAACAATTGTCATTGTGACATCATAGACACCTTGTGGATGCCTATTCTGTGATTTCATTGTATTTCAAAAGTGGCATGAGAGTTGATATCAGAAACACATTTTTGTGCTTACATAACCATTTTGACATCATAATCACGTTGTGACATCACAGTGCCATTGTGATATAACTAATACCATGTGACATCACAAACCTCTCCTATCCTCATAACTTCTATGACATGCTGACATTGTGATATCTTAGAACTTTTTGCCCTGATAATTTGTTTCCAACCTCATATTTCATGTATGACACGAGATACCAGAAATCCACTGTGACATCATGACCATTGTGACATCACACTGACAGATGTCATGAACATCGTGTCACATTGTGACATCACAAAAAGTTTTAATGTCACATTTAGTTGGTGATGCCATACAGGTAAGTGGTCACAGTAGGTCTATGATGTCACAATTGGTTGGTGATATCCAAATGGCATAAAGTTTCTGTTGTCATGAAATCACAGAGAATATGAGTTCACAAATGGACTGTGGTATCTCCAAAGGCATGTGTTGTCACAAATGTGATGAAGTCCTAGGAGGATTGTGATCTCATAGTGTGACACAATGGTCATAATGTCTGTCAGTATGATGTCACAATGGTCATGATGTCACAGTGGATTTCTGATATCACATATCATAACTGAAATATTATGTTTGAAAACAGATTACAAGCTCATAAAGGGCCTAAGACATCACAATTGCAGCACGTCACAAGACTTATGAGGACAAGGCATGTTTGTGATGTCACAGTGTGTAAGTGATATCACCTTGGCACTGTGATGTCACAAAGCGATTGTGATGCCATATATTTATGAGATCACAATGATTTTCTGATATCAACCCACATGCCACATTTAAAATAGAATGAAATAAGAGAATAGGCATTTACAATGTTTCTGTTACCTCACAATAACACTGTAATGTCATAATGCTATGAGGTCATTTTAAATTGGTGATGGTGTCATAATGAATATGTGTTGTCACACTGGTGATGGGGTCACAAAGGGTTTCCTGATATTACAATGGCATATATAAATTCAATTGTCATGTGTTCAAATTGAGGATATGGGTACACAAAGGGACTGTGATGTCACAAATAACATTTGTGTTTTCAAATGTACTTAGGGGTCATGATAGCTTTATGATTCACAGTTGTGATGAGGTCACAATGGTTTTTTATGCTATAATGATTTTGTATTATCTCAAACACATGACCAATTTGAATTGCTACTATTTCATAATGTGCATACAAGTTCACAGAAGGAGCTTTAAGTCCTAAGGGACATGAATTTTTTTAAATGTTATGAGGTCATATTAGGTTCTTGAAAACACAGTGGGGTAGTGATATCACCATGGAAATGTCAACTCACTACATCATGTCAAAATATTGTTTTAGTGTCACAAATAGTTGATGATGCCACATTGGTGATGAAGTCACAAAAGATTGGTGATATCACAATGTGCTGGCAATGTCACAATGATATGATTGTTCTCAATTGTCTTTAACTTACAATGAGAATATGAGTTCACAAAGGGACTGTGGTTTCTACAAAAGTATGTGTTGTCACATATTGAAATCCTAAAAGGTTTGTGATATCAGAATTTGACACAATGGTTATGACATCTGGCAGGATGATGTCACCATTGTCATGATGTCACTGGGAATTTGTGATATCAAATGTCATATGTGAAATCTAATGAGGTCGCCAACAGATTATGAGGAAAAAAGGCATGTCACAAAAGTTATGATGACAGGATAGGTTTGTGATGTCACGGTGTGTTAGTGATATCACAATGGCAATATGATGTAAAAAGGGATTGTGATGTCACAATGATTATAAGTTCATGATTTGTTTATGATATCCACTTACATGCCACATTTGAAGTAGAATGAAATCACAGAAAAGGCATTCATAATGTGTCGATGATATCACAATGACAACGTGAAATTATAATTTTATCATATTTTAGATTTGTGATTTCACAATGAGCAGATGGTATCACAACGACAATGTGATGTCACAGTTGTGATGACCTCACAAACTTTTTGATGTTAAAATGTCATGTCTGATCCTCAATTGTCAATATTTCAAAGTGGGGATTTGGGTACACAAAGGCACTGTAATGTCACAAAGCTATGCATTTTTTCAAAGGTTATAAAATGTTATCATAGATTTGGGATGTCACAATGTGATCCTGGTGTCTAAACAGCAATGTGATGTCACAATGGGTTCATGATGTCACAGTGGTTTTGAGGTCACAATGGGTTAGTTAGGTCATGAGTTTGTAATATCACAATTATTTGTCCAATTTCAATCACTACTAGTTATCCATGAGGACACTGTAATAACCAGCAGTGACCCTATAATCCACGGGAACAGATAGTCATCATGACCTCCTGGTCTGGACCACCAGAGAGGGGGGTGCATGCCGCTGGAGTGGGCAGGACATGCTGCTGAAGAGATAGGTTGTTAAGCCCCACATGGTGAGTTGCCAAGAAGTTATTGGGCATGGACATTTGGGAAGTGATGATTGAAAACTGTTATGCAGGAAACATATTTTAGTGGGGTCAGGGTACAGCCTATATATAGGTTGCATGTTCAAATCAACAGAAGGGGGAAGAAAAAGGGGAAAGTCCTGGAAGGAAAGAAGTGATGAGACTGCAGGAAGGTAAAGAACTGGGAGGAGAGGAAATTGAGGGAAAGCAGGAGGTGAAGTACTGCAACTGGCCACCTGGATAGGGCAAGGAAGGCCTCTCAAGAGGACAGCAACCTGAAGAGAAGAAGGGAATGGTGGAAGGAAAAAATGAAAAGACCTGAAAAGTAGGACATGTCTGTAGAGATGGAGGATGAAGGGAAAGGAAAAAGCCGTGTCCTTTGAAGTGTGGAGCTCTGGAGATGATTATTTTGGGGGTTGGTTGTTTGAAGACCAGTTAACAAATGGTTGGGCTGCTCTTTGGAGGTTTGAGGGTTCATGGTTGAGGCTACAATTAGCTCTGGGCATCCAGCCCAGGTCAAGGTAGTCTCTTGTTAATAATTTATGAAGACAAGACAGGTTTGTGATGTTACATTGCATTAATGATATTATAATATCAATATGATGTCACAAAGGGATTGCAATGGCTCAATGGTGATGTGGGTTTCTAAAATTAACCTATATGCCACATTTGAGATAGAATGAAATCACAGAATAGGCAATCACATTGTCTCTATGACCTCACAATGAAAATGTGATATCATAATTCTATGATGTCATTGTCATTTTGGGATGTCACAGTGGGCTGATGGTATCCTAACAACAATGTGATCTCACTCTGTAGATGATGTCACAAAGAGTTTATAATGGTACAATGGCATATCTGATGTCAGTTGTCCTTTGTTCACAATGAGGCTATGGTTACCCAAAGGGACTGTGATGTTACAAACACCATGTGCTTTTTCAATTGTGCTAAGAGCTCACAACAGGTTTGGGATATCACAAGGTGATCATGATATCACTGTGACAATGTGATGTCACAATGGGTTTGTGATGTCACAGTGGTGATATGTCACACTTGGATAGTGATGTCACAATGAATTGTAAGATCACCATTACATGTCCAATTTCATTCTACTAGATCACAATGAAATACAAGTTTACATACGGAGCTAGAAGTGAGAAAGGCCATAAATTTTGTAAAATATTATGAGGACATAATAGGTTGGTGAAAATGCAAGGGGACAGAGATATCCCATTGGCAATGTGATGTTATCATTACATGAGCTAGTATTGTTTTGAAGTCACAAATGGTGATCCATACAGGTGATGAGGTCACATAGGTTTGTGATTTCACAATGGGATGGTGATATCACACTCTCATGCCAGATATCTAATTGACAATGAATATATGTTCATAAGGGATAATGATGTATCCAAAGGCATATGTTGGCAAAAGTGTAATGGGTCTTAACAGGTTTGTGATGTCACAATGTGACTCAGTGGTGATGACATCTGGCAGTATGATGTCACAGTGGTCATGATGACACAGTGGATTTCTGATACCACATGTCATATCTGAAGTATGAGTTAAACAATTTTATGAACTCAGAGATGCCAAAGAGATCACACTGGCAGCATGTCAAAAAATTTATGAGAATAGGAAAATTTTGTGATGTCACAGTGGTTTAGTGATATCATAATGGCAATGTGGTGTCATCAAGGTATTGTGATGCCATAATGATTATGTGGTCACAATATATTTCTGATATCAACCCACCTGCCACATTTGAAATAGAATGGAATCACAGAATAGGCATTCCAATGTATCTGTGACATCACAATGACCATGTGATGGCATAATGCTATGATGTCATTGTTTTATGATGTCCCAATTGGCTAATGTTGTCATAATGGCAATGTGATGTTACACTGGTAATGATGTCACAAAGTATTTGCGATGTTAAAATGGCATGTATGATCTCAATTTTCATTAGCTCAAAATGAGGCTATGGGTACACAAATGGCGGTTTGGGATGTCACAATGTGATCATGGTGGTACAATGGCAATGTGATATCACAATGAGTTTGTGATGTCACTGCAGTGTTTCTGATATCAACTATGGTTACCCAAAGGGACTGTGATGTTACAAACACAAATGGCCTGTAATGTCACAAAGGCCATGCTTTCTTTCAAAGCTTCTGAGGTCATAATAGGTTTGGGATGTAACAATGTGATCATGGTGGTGCAATGGCAATGTGATATCACAATGAGTTTGTGATGTCACCGCAGTGTTTCTGATATCAACTATGGTTACCCAAAGGGACTGTGATGTTACAAACACCATGTGCTTTTTCAATTGTGCTAAGAGCTCACAACAGGTTTGGGATATCACAAGGTGATTGTGATATCACTGTGACAATGTGACCTTGATGACACCACATTGCCATTATGATATCACTAACCCACTGTGACATCACAAAATTTTCCTATTCTCATAAATTTTTTGACATGCTGCCAGTGTGATCTCTTTGGCATCTCTGAGTTCATAAAATTGTTTAACTCATACTTCAGATATGGCATGTGATCATTTGAAATAGAATGAAATCACAAGATATACATTCACAATGTGTCTATGACAGCAAAATGGCAATGCGATGTCATAATGCAATGATGTCACTGTAGCTTGGTGATGTCACAATGAGCTGATGGTGTCATAATGACAGTCATGTCACACTGGTGATGATGTCACAAAGGGTTTATGATGTCACAATGGCATGTCAGTTCTTAATTGCCATTAGTATATAGTGAGGATATGAGAATGAAGTCACAATGACATATACAAATGAACTCTGATGAATCAAAGGTCATGTTTTTTTGTCAGAAGTGGTAAGGTTCCTAACAGGTTCTGGTTGTCAAAGTGTTAATGATATAAAAATGGGTTAGTGATGTCAAAACTTGTTTACAATATCACATCTTATTTCAATTTTCAATTGCTACAAGTTCACAATGATACAAGTTCACGGAAGGAGCTTGATGTTTCAAAGGCCATAATTTTCTAAGATGTGGTGAGATTATAATAGGTTTGTGAAAGCATGAGGGTTCAGTAATATCACAATTGCAATATGATGTCATATTATAATGTCATAAGAGTGTTTTATGTCACAATTAGTTGGTGATGGCATAATAGTGATGAGTTCAAAATAGTTTTGTGATGTCGCAGTAGTTTGGTGATGTGACAATGGCATTCTAGACCTCAATTGTCATTAACTTATAATGAGTATATGAGTTTAGAATGGGATTGTGAGGATTCCAAAGTCATTTGTTGGCCCAAATGTGATGAAGTCAGAACAGATTTGTGATGTGACAATGTGACACAATGGTCATTACGTCTAGCAGAGTGATGTCACAATATTCATAATATCACAGTATATTTCTAATATTTAATGTCATACCTGAAATAATATGAGGTCAAAAATAGATTGAGCTCTCTATGGGCCTAATACAGTGCAACACGTCACAAAACTTATGAGGACAGGACATGTTTGAGTTGTCACAGTTGTTTAGAGATATCACAATGGCAATGTTATATCTCAAAGATTGTCATATTACAATGGTTATGTAGTCAAAATGTGTTTTGAAATACAACGAAATCACATAATAGGCCTTCATAATGTATATATGTTGTCACAATGACAATGTGGTGTCATAGTGGTATGATGTCATTACAGATTTGTGATGTCACAATGACCTGTTGTCATAATGACAATATTTTGTCACACCAATGATTATATTGTAAATGCTTTGTGATATTACAATGGCATATTTGATCTCAATTGATATTTCACAATGAGGATATGGATACACAAAGGGAATGTGATGTCACAAAGGCCATGTGTTTTTTCAAACGTGCTAAAGATGTCATAATGGTTTTGGGAGGTATCAAGGTGATTGTAATGTCACAATAGCAATGTGATATCACAATGGCTTTGTGATGTCACATTGGTGATGAGGTCACAATGCACATGACAGGTTTGTGATGTCAGATCAGGTTAATGATATCACAATGCCACTGTGATGTCACAAAGGGATTTTCATGTCACAATGGCTTTGAGGTCCCAATGGATTTCTGTTATCCACCAATATTGCTAGCTTGTAATAGAATGAAATCACAGAAATGGAATTCACAATATGTCTCTAATGTCACTATGACATTAATGTCATAATGTTTTGATATTTTAGTGATGTCAAAATGGCATGTGTAATCTTATTGGTAATTAAATTACTATGAGGATTCCAAAAGTTGCTATGTACTGAGTCCTTCAAAAGGCACATTGTGCTGAATCCATTACACAGGGTTCTTTGTGCTTTTATTTTAAAGTGTGCTGTGTGTTGTCATCCCTAAAGATTCAGTGTTCTGAGTCCTTGAGAGGACAATCACACACACACACACACACACACACACACACACACACACACACACACACACACATAATAACAGAGTGGTACCTTGCACCTGCTTGGTGTGTGGGGTGGATGGAGAAGAGTCTCCCCCAGTGGTTGGGCAGGCAGCTGCTGGGATTGGGGGGAAGCCCTGTGCTGAGGTGAGACTGCTAATGCCATGGCCTGGTAGCCTTAGGGCAGAGTCAGGGAAGCACAAAATCAGGGATGGGGGCATGGCCGAGGTGGGGAGGGGGTGTGACTGAGGGGAGAACAAGGCGTGCCCGAAGGGGCACATAGTTGCTGTAGCCAGGGGTACATGGGAGCTGGCATACTTGCACAGCAGGGGCTGGGCATCCTGGGTGAGAAGTGGGTGCAGAGAGAGTAGAGAAGTCAGGCACATACACCAGGGGTGGCAGCATCCATGACTGGCCTCCGCTGCTGTAGAAGCACAGGTCTGGGCCAGGAGCACAGAGGACACAAAGCCCGCACAGCAGGCACATCCCTCTCACAGCCCTAGGGAGACTCAGAGGCAAGGTAGGCCCTGAGTCCAAGGCCCCTGCACCAGGAGCTCAGCTGTGAAGGGGGCGAGCTCAGTCCTGCCACTTGCCCACCCCTGCCCCGGCCCCTTCTCCTGTCCTACCTGTGGCACCTCGTTTGAAACAGGTTGCTGCCAACTTGGACCTGTGGTGCCTCTTGGAGTCACCCATTGATGCTGCACACCTGGCTTCTTTGCAGCCTTGACCCTGTCGCGGTCCCCAGTGAAAGCTACACGGGTCTGCACCTCACGACCTCCCCCTACACCACACCCCCCACGGACCCAGACCTGTGACTCCTGCCTCCCCTCTTGTGTCCCAAACGCACCTCCCCAGCACCAGGCAGGCCAGCCCTGACTCTGCCACAAATGCAGCCCAGGAGTGGGGGGTGGAGGGTTTGATGTTGATCCGGGGATCCCACCCCAATCCGTAGTGGCCAGTGTCCCAGGAAAAGGGCAGATGCAGGGATGGATGAAGAGGGGGCTCCACTGAGCTCCTGACGTAAAGCAGTGGGAGCCACAGAGCCATGCATCTGCACCCTTCCTCTTCCTGGGGGGACCTGGTGGCTTTAGTCAGAGGTGGGGAACAGCACCTCCACACTTGCCTTCTTGCGATTTTTCCTTTTTTCTGGGGGTGGGAGGGTGTTGAATGCAGAAGATAGTCCACCCCGATTCTGTGTGAGCCCTTGTCTTTTGTGCTCAGTCACCCTTTCCCCTGAGGAGGGTCCCAGAAGAGCCCACTAGGGAGGTGAGGGCACTAGGGGTCAGATAGAAGGTGAATGTCTGGGAAGAACACGCCCCTCCAACACATGTACACCCTGCCTGTCCCCCCCACTCCAGTTGTCAACAGCATTCTCAGGGTGATCACATTTCCGAGCTCTGCCAGCATCTGCTGGTGCTCCAGGTCCATCTGGTTTCCTGATCCTCCCCAAGAATCCACCAAGTCACCCAGAAGCATCTAGGCTGGAATATGAAGTTCATCCATGTATGTAGCCTTCTGGACCCCATCCATTTCACCAACACTGCCCCTACCCCAAGCCAGACACTGCTATGGGGGCTCCATGACCTCCTGCTTGTTTTCAGTCCAGGCTCTGAAGAGCCACCTGTCTCAGGACTCCTTCACCCAGAGTCCTGGCCTAGGGTTTTGGTGAATGGGGAGTCAAGGCTGCTTATTCCCAAGGAAAAATATCTGGCCCTGTAGAAAGGGTGAGGCAGGGTGATTCAGCATTATTAGAGCGGTGCTTCCTTGGGTCAAGCCCCTGGTTCGGACAAGGGAACTCCTGTGCTCCAGCTTGTACATTGCCCCAGATGAGGAACCAACAAACTCAGGAGGGGCACTACTCTGAGTCTATGTGTGTGTGTGTGTGTGTGTGTGTGTGTGTGTGTGTGCATGAGAGAGAGAGAGGGAAAGAGAGAGAGAAAGAGAAAGAGAGAACCTGACTGTGCTCAGGTGAGTGATCAGTTGGCAAATTGCAGGTGCTGCATGGATGAGTCTACAGTCACTGTTCTGGATGTGTGTGTGTGTGTGTGTGTGTGTGTGTGTGTGTGTGTGTGTGTGTTGTACTTTTTTCATCAATGCCAAGTATGAGACCAGCCATAATTTTTGTTTTAACCTTCACTGTTTCATGGCTCCTTTGGGGAAGATTTCAGTAGACATTCCTTTCCACCTCTCTCTTCCCCCTTTCCTGTAGCCCACAGTAGCTGCTGGGCCTGCGTGGGTCTCCCCTAGGAGGCCTGTGTGAACCACAGTTCAAAGAGTACACCTTCTGTCTTAAGCCTGAAGGCTTGTGGGCCGTACTCTTCCAGCCAGACAGTCTGCTATCGTTTGTATAGTTGGAGCTAATACAAGGTTTGGGAATGTGTCTGCCAAATGTAATTAGGGAACCAGATTGGGGGGTTAGTAAGGCAGGGGCTGTGAAGCTGGGAGGGTCTGGGAAGTGGTGAATGGTGTGACATTGCAGATGGTTCACTACTACCGAGGATGAGAGGGCAACGTTACCCATGGCATTGACGGTGTCCATGGGCATCTGGGAAGAGAGCTCTGGGACCCCACTGGCGGTGTGGATTCCCTCCCGGGGGAGTGCACTGGAGGGAAGTCCTCCCTGGGGTCCTGCAGACTCTAATCTGTGTCCTGCTTGTGCTGTTTCCAGCTGGGCAGTGGTAGGCAAGTGCATTCCCCCTGCTGAAGCCTGCTCGGTGTCAGGCCGTGGCAGTTAGCTAGGGCTTGCTGAATGCGTTTCTGTAACCTGCTGTGGGCTGTCTGGAAAGAAAAGAGGACCGCTAACTTTGGAAACCATTAAATTTGATTGGGACAACTGAAATGCCAGCTTTTCCAGGGTTTTTTCTTGAAGCTGGCAATTCCACTAATGCCTGGGATTATGGGTCAAATTAGACGGACCATTTCAGCCAACAATCAATATATTACAAGCAGAGTTCCCAAGCCAGATGGTTTCTTGCTATGAATGTTGTGCCTTGATTGCTTTTATGCGGCAGCTGTTGATTCTCCTCTGACTCTCTCTAGTGTGAACACCACTATTGAGTGAAGGGTTAAAGTACTTGAGACAGTCACCATTTGTTGCTTGTTTCAGAGCAGAGCAACACGTGGTGCTAAACCACCTGGTTGTGTGCCTTTATAAGACCTGTAAATCCTTAGCTCGGGGCTCTCTTCCTGGGCTCTGCTGTATCAGAGTGTAGGACAAGGCCCGAGCTGCAACTCGTTTAAATAAAACAGCTGTAGAGTCTGACTCTTGGTGGTCGCCTTAGTGGGGGTCCTGCGACCTAGACATAACATTGAGGATGTCATGGGGAGCAGAAATTGTGACCTCACCATCCCTAGGCAGCCAGCTGTGCATAGAGAGGATTCTCAGCACCTGCACTAGACTCTGGGAGATTCAGAAACCCAAGATGCCTCGAGGATCCTTTCTCTGCAACATGAAACTTGGAGGCCAGATGTGGTGGGCCATCCTGGCTGGCTCCAGGGGTAGGAGAGTAGGTCCCTTGAGCCTGGCCTTCAGCTCATGGCAACCTCATTCACTCCTGAGTGGGGAATGGAGTGCCACAGAGCTGGTCAGCCGCTGACTAGAGAATCTTGAGAATATAGGTATCCCAGAGGCCCCGGAATCCAGCGAGTACACAGTGGATCATGTCTTAAGAGCCAAAAGAGTTAAGTTCTGTGACACCAGGAGGGTGGGGAGAGGGAGGAGGGAGAACTGTGGGAGAGCTACATCAGGCTTTGCCCCACCGACAAAGATACTTACCTGAATGGGATGGGACTATTCTGTAGTATTATCCAACAAAGAGGTACAGTGTGCGCCAGGCTCTGATGGGGTCATAGACAATGAGAGTTTCCAGTGCTGGTTCCACAGCACATGAAGAAACATTGGTTTCAGCTGGATGCTGGTGCTTCATGCCTGTCATCCTAGCTACATAGGAGGCTGTGATGGGAGGATCGATGCTTGAGGCCCAGGCAGGAAAGCCTGTAAGACTCTTGTCTCCAACTAACTACCAAAAAGAAAACACCAGAAGTGGATATGTGGCTCAAGCCATAGTCTGTTGGCCTTGAGTAAAAATGCTCAGGGACAGCACCTAGGCTCCGAGTTCAAGGCCCAGGCGTGAGAGAAAGGAACGAAAGAGAGAAAGAAGAGGGAAGGCCAGATGGAGAAAAAGAGGAAAGGAAGGAAAAAGGGAGAAGATGTGAGCCTTGATTTGGATTTCTGACATCCAGGAGCTGTGTGGTACCCGACTGCAGAGGGAAGCAGCCTCGGGGAGACACTAGGACTCAGGGCAGGTCACCAAGTTTCAGTCATCCCTGGCGCCAATGAGTTTATTTTCTAGTCAGATAAGAACAAGCTGTCCAAGGCCTAGGGAGGTATTGGTGTGAGGGAGTGTCAGGGGAGGGGGGCAAGGGATAACCAGGAAGATTAAGAGTGAGAACGATTAAAGGTAAGGAGTATCAGCACATTGGAGCCATGACTTCTCCTTACAACCTAGACCAAAATTGATAGAGCTTTTGACCCATCCACACTGCTATTAAGAGTCCTGGAACATTGGGTTCACCATTGATCTCCTGGTTATTGCCCACTGCAGGATGACTGTGCAGTACATCCTTGGGGACTGGGACTTTCCAGGGCTCAACCTGAATTTGACAACCCCCTCCCCTGTTCTTTCCTCCACCAGAGACAGAAGTAAGCTGGCCACTAGTACAGGACAGCCAGGGAATGAGGGTGGGAGTAAGGACCCTTGAGGCCCCAGACTCTTCTAGGGGGCGCTAGGACCCCGTGATTGCCATTCTCAGAGGAAGACATAGGTCTCTTTGCTGGGTCAGCATTTAGTCTAGATGGCAGATCTGGGATTTAGAGAGGGCAGACAGAAGGTGGGGCAGGTTTGGATAGAGGCTGGTGGGAAAACCAGAGGCACTGGTCTCTGAGCAGGGTTGTTTCTTTGAGGATACTCACAAACCAGGAACATTCCTGGGAGAGATCAGCCCTTTTCTCCTTCCTGAGAGAGAGGGACCTGGAGCCCTTGAGTCTGTGTCCCTTGGCCGAGAAATCTTTTCATTCTCACATCCTGTGGTTGGATAACTAGACCTCACCTCCCTACCCAGTGTAGAGGCAGCACAGTGAGAGATCTTGAGTCTTTGATAAGGTCAGGGGATCCTGAATATGTGATTGTACTTGAACATCCTAACTTGGTGCATGGTAAGTTCCATCTATGATTAGCATGATGTAGGACATAGAATCTAGAGAATCAGAGCAGGATGGGGTCTGTTCTGGGAGTCTTGAGTATTATTTGTGAGCTTTCAGCTTGTGTATGCCCACCTGCTTCCCTTTCTTGGGTGGGTCTTTGCTAGAAACTAGGGACTGGGTTCTATCCCTTGTCATTTATACTCAAAGCTACCACTCTACCATTTGAGCCACAGCTGCACTTCCAACTTGTTTGGGTGTTTATAATTGGAGATAAAGAGTTCTCATGGACTTTGTTGCCAAGGGTGGCATCCAACTGCAGTCCTCAGATCTCAGTCTCCTGAGGGGATAGGATGGCAGGCACGCAAAAGTATCTTTGGCCATGTGGCACTAGCTCTGACTGTCATCCTAGGTGCTCAGGAGGTGACATCTGAGGATCAGGGGTCAAAGCCAGCCTGGGCAGGAAAACCTTGAAGCTCTTATCTCCAACGAACTGCCAGAAAAGCAGAAGTGGTGTTGTGTTGTAGCTTAAGTTGTAGCGTGCTTGCCTTGAGCTGAAATGCTCAGGGACAGCACCCAGGTCTAGGGTTCAAGCCCCACAACTGAAAAAAGAAACTAAGTAAAACATATTTGCCTGCAAAGGATGGTCCAGGTGTGGGAGGGATGAAGATGGGGTTGCTGTGTTGGGAAACCAGGTGCTTGCCCCACTGTACAGTCATTTCTAAGAACTCCCCAAGTTTACCCCAGCTTGAAGTCACAGCTTCAAGAGGACGTGGCTTGTGGCAGGCAGGGAGTGGGTGAATGGCTGCAGGGATGGGATTGCTGTGTCTGTATTCTCTCCAATAAATGATGGATTTGGATGCTTGGTGACAAAGTCTGAAGTGAAGGGTTGCAAGAAGTTTGTGGCCTTATGAGATGGTTTTCCTCTGGGTATGTGAAGGTGGCTGCAACCGGAATTCTCACAACTGTCATCCTAGCTACTCAGAAAGCTGAGATGTGAAGACCATGGTTCAGAGCCAGCTTGAGCAGAAAAGTCTGTGAGACTTGATGTCCAATGGACCACCAGAGAACAGGAAGTGGTGCTGTGGCTTAAGTGGGAGAGTGCTCACCTCAGCTGAAAAGTTGAGGGACAGTGACCTGGCCCAGAGTTCAAACCCCATGACCAAAAACAAAAAAAGAGGTGGCTAAGTTTTCTGCATAGCAGTATGTACGGTATGAAATGCCATGCTGGTCTATGAGACATTCCAGATATATGAGACGCTCAATGTTTTGTCTACAGTCGGTCTGAGGTCAGTAGTGACACCTTCTTGGGGGTGGGATGTGATCCTAATGGAATGAGTTCATGGTTCTGTTCTCAGGGACTGCTGAAGCCTTGGGCTGTGTGTGTGTGTGTGTGTGTGTGTGTGTGTGTGTGTGTGTGTGTGTGTTGTATCTGTGTCTGTGTCTGTGTGTGTTTGTAAGTAGAAGAACTGGGCCTTGAACTCAGGGCATAGGTGTTGTTCCTTACCTTCTGAGCTCAAAGCTACTGTTTTGACAGTTGAGCCACAGGTCAATCTCTAACCATTTCGTAGTTCACTGTAGATAAGAGCCTCTGAGCCTTTCCTGCATAGGCTGGCTTTGAACTGTGATACACAGACCACAGCCTCCTGTGTAGCTAGGATGACAGACATGAACTACCTGTGCCGGATTTGTGTGTGTGTGTGTGTGTCTGTGTGTGTGTGTGTGTGTGTAGAAGTGGGTTCCAACAAGGAGAGCTGGACCCTTTCGTACCTTCTAACTGCTATCTTTGGGGGTGCATTGATGTTTTGTCTTAGGTTTGGGGGCCTGGAAGGGTGAAATGCTTTAATTATAAGACCAAGGTGTCTGTGTTCCCTGGAGCTGTCTTCTCCCTTGTCCCTGGTTGGTGGCAGAGGGAGCTTGGGAGGACCTGGGGGCGGGGCCCACAGGGGGTGCCTCCACAGGGGGACAGAGAGTATGGCCAGCACTTAGTAAGTATGCCAGTTCTGTTACTATGGAGCGCACTGGATGGGTCAGACTCTGGGTCTTCTCATCATGAGGTCTGATGGGTGAGGCCAACCCTATTTGAAATCTTGACCTATGATCTTCAGATCTCAGCCTTCTGAGTAGCTAGGATTATAGGCATGAGTCTGTGGCACCGGGCCTCTGATTCTTTTTGGTATATTAGAGTTTTAACTCAAGGCCTTAGGCTTGCCAGTCAGGTATTCTAACATGAAAGCCAAGCCTTTCTGTCTTGGGCATTTCCGAGATAGAGACTCAATATATGCTCAGGTTGGGCTGGATCACGATCCTCCTGTGACAGGTGTTGGCCACCATGACTGGTTCTCTGCATCAGGATGCTAGACAGGTTGCACCACGTTTAGTCATCGGTTTAGATAGATAGTCCCAAACTCTTAGCCCACAGCAGCTGATTCTTGACCACAGGTGAAGCTCTGGGCCTTGACCATTGGACCTCAGTATACTCCTGGGACAGTTGTGAGGAAACAAGGGATCAATATAGGGGGATCACTGGGGCAGGGCCAGGCATAGAAGGAGCATTTGCAAGATATGGTTCTTGGAAATTCTGTGAGCATATGTCAGGAAGATATCCTGCAAGGGCTCAGATGGGGCCTGTTATTTATCGTGCAACAGGTATGGGATTATGAAACAAAACATGGCTCTCTGTCATCCTTACCCTATCCCCATGAGGAAGGGGATCCTTCAGTGTGTTCAATTTTGCAGCTGGGGCAAATGAGGCACGAAGAAGCTGGGTGACCTATTCATGACCCCCAGTTTACAGGAAGCTCAGCCTGACTTCTCTGCCATGCTCCCTATGACAATGGCTGCTATTCAGTCCACTTGTTGTGGTGGAAAGTCCAATTCTTGTCAGTCCTGGGGTTGAACTCTGGTCCTGGGCGCTGTCCCCTAGCTCCTCAGTTCAAGGCAAGCACTCTACCACTTGAGCCCTCATCACCACTTCTGGATTTCTGGTGTTTCTTTGGGGATAAGAGTCTCATAGGCCGTTCCTGCCTGCGCTGGCTCTAAACCATGATCCTCATATCTCATTTTCCTGTATAGCATTATGCCTGTGCCACTGGCATCAGGCATAATTCCAATTCTGACTTTCTTTCTCTCTTTCTCTCTCTCTCTTTCTTTCTTTCTTCCTTTCTTTCTTTCTCTCTCTCTCTCCCTCTCTCTCCCTCTCCTCTCTCTCTCACTCTCTCTCACTCTTTCTCTCTCTCTTTCTCTCTCTCTCTCTCTCTTTCAGGAACTGGTTGAATGGATCCTGGAGGAGGTGGCTCAGCGTCTCCATGTGGCTGGGACCCACGGTGACCCTCTCATTCTGGAGTGGGCTGTGGGTCAGGAGCTGTCTTGCTCAGCCTTTTGAAATAGCTCCCTGAGGTAAGCCCCTCTGTGCCAGGGCTAGAACATTACGGTTATTCATCGTCCATCCATCCTCTGAGTACTTCCCCACTACCCTCTGCTAAGACAGTTAAAGGAAATTGGATGAGGAGGCATTGTGTTGTCCAACCACCCAGCATGATCCTGGGCCTCTGATCCTCACCGCCATCTATCTGGCCAGACCCCGATTATAAGAAAATGAATTCATTCTATGTCTACTTCTCTTTGCTGGGGTGTGTTATTTCAGGGAGGGGGGCGGTGTGCAGAGGAAAGACTCCAGACATGACACCTCTTGGGGTACATTTGTTCTTGTGACAAAGCCAAGTCATTGCTGTGGATAAGGAAGTAGCTGCCATCAAACTGATCAGGAACAATGCTCAAAGGTAAGTAGGCAGGCTGTTAAAGTATCAAACCCACCCATGATTATTTCCCACTCACAATAAGGGGGGTGCAGTGCAGGTGGCCGGCACTGGCCCTAGGGGAATATAAATGGATGGTGGCCTTCAGGTACTGGTGGCTCCCACCCATCATCCTGGCTATTCAGGAGGCTGAGGTCTGATGGCAATGACTAAGGGCCAGTGCAGGCAGGAGAGTCTGTAATATTCTTATCTCCCAAAAACCACCTTCCCCCACCAGAAAAAAGCGAGATGTAGTTCTGTGGCTCAAGGGGTAGTGCCTCAGCCTTGAATGAAAGAAGCTTAGGGAAGACACTGAGGCCCTGAAACCCAGCCCTAGGACTCACAAAAAAATAATAAAATAAATGAATAGTGGGCACGAATTATCTTACTACCAAAAAGAATGGATTCAGTCTTCTCTCTGGTACTTGTAGCCAAAAGTAAGGGGCTTCCTTTGATGCTCCTCTAAACCTCCCCTTCTCTCCATTAGCTCTCCAGGCTTCAGTTTCAGGATAGAATTCAGATCATCCCACTCAATGTAACCTTATGTACCCTCCCCTACCCACCTTCCTTGGGGTGTGGATCCTGGATGTACTAACCACTGGGAGGATGAGGCACTTCAGAGATGGGGGTAGGTATCTCCGAAACTCTCTCTCTCTCTCTCTCTCTCTCTCTCTCTCACTGTCTCTCTCACACACACACACACACAATCACACATACACACACACACACACACACACACACACACGACTATGTTTATTGCAGCACTATTTACTATAGCTAAGATATGGAACCAACCCAGATGCCCCTCAGTAGATGAATGGATCAAGAAAATGTGGTATATATGCACAATGGAATTCTGTGCCTCCATCAGAAAGAATGGCATTGCCCCATTTGTTAGGAAATGGAAAGAGTTGGAAAAAATTATATTAAGTGAAGTAAGCCAGGCCCAAAGAAACATAGGTCCCAGGGTTTCCCTTATTTGCAATATCTAGTATATGGCTGAGTCAAGCAGAAAAGGTCAGATAAGGTGATGTTAGGGAAATGAACCCTAAGCTATGTATTCAAATGTTATTTTTTGTTTCTAACACATTTATAAGATTATTTCTTCATTGCTTTGTATGTCCCTCCCCCACAGTATAACACCTGCTTTCACTGTATTTGATGTCGGTATAATTTGTGGAGGAGAAGGAGAAAAACAAATTGTTTAAATAGGGATACAGGTGGACCCATTCCAACAATGTGATGTACAAGTCGTTATGTCGAAAACGAACTTTACAATTTTGATGCGGGGGGGGAGGGGGAGCCGGGAGGATTTGGTGGGGGGGCAGGGGAAGGATGGGAAGGGATGGGAAGGGGAAACAAAGGAGGAGGCAACAATGCTTGATAAGAAATGTACTCATTATCTTGCCCATGTAATTGTAACCCTTCTGTACAGTATTTTCAAAAGAAAAAAAATTATGGCAGGTAAAGTTTAATTGTTCAAACTTTTTAATAACGTAGCCTATTAAGAAAATTTAAGATTGCCTGGTAAAATAGGCTTTCATTCAAAGAAATTCATGGAGATTTAGCTGAGAGGGTGCAATGTGGGTGAAGACGGATCATTTTCACTATAAATAAACAAACCTCAAAAACCTTGCAATAAATACTGTAGGTTCCCTTGAGATTTCTCCTTACCCAGGAAATATACTCTTATTGTGTGAAACAAGGTTCTAGTGGAATTTAAATTCAAAGTTCTTAAAAAAAATAAGACAGCAAAATTGGTGAATTGTCCTTTGATTACCAAACAGTAATTCTCTGAAAAAGATAATTTGGGTCAAAATATTTAGGGAGAAAGTGCCCTCCACAATGAAAGAAGGTATTGGGGTTACATTTTTCTGTTTGCAATACTTTCCACAATGTCTTTGCACGTGAAGCAGTGAAACACAGAAAAACATCTGATTGGATTCTTCAAACCAATTATTTCATATTTCTAAGTAGTTCACAAAATATAATATCCTTATTAACATGAGATAGTGAAGACTTCCATTATTACATAAGCCAAAAAGTTTTGGGATCAGAAAAGAATTGAGCAGGGCTGGGAAGGTGGCTCAGTGGTAGAGAGCTTGCTTTGCATGCATGAGGCCCTGGGTTCGATTCATCAGCACCACATAAGCAAAAAGAAAAAAAAAAGCCAGAAGTGGTGTTGTAGCTAGAATGCTAGCCTTGAGCTGAAGAGCTGAGGGACAGTGCCCAGGCCCAGAGTTCAGGCCCTTCGATGAAACCCGCCCCAAAAAAGAAAAGAATCGAGCAAATTGAAAAGGTAAGAAAAGGCATTCTTAGAAGCCCTAGCTAAGCATATTGGCTTCAGCAGTGGAGGGAGGCCAAAACTTTTTGATATAGATTGTGTTAATATTTTTGGTACCTCAAGTGACTTTACAGAGCCTATTTGGCTCACTACAATTCAGAACAGACTGAATGAAGACATGAAAATAAATTCCACATCCAAATAAAAGAGTTTAATAAGAGAAACCCTGACAATGTAGCATTGAGGTAGGCCTTATAGTCCTTCAGCTTGACTAGACTTGAAGTCAAGAAGCTGTAATTAATTGGAAATCAGGCAAGAGCTAAGAGGAGGACGTCGAAGTAGGACAAATAAGTATTGTCCGTTGTAAGAAACACTGTCATACAAGATATGGGTGATTTAAGTCTGGTCATCTTCATGCACCTTGTTGAGCAAATGCAAGACCAAGAGAAAAAGAATCTATTGAAATAATTTTACAAAGAATAACTTCACTGTTTCTGATATGGTATCTAAGGAAAGTATTAAGAGAGAAGATAAAAGTGGAGTATACTTCGGTTTCCTCTAAGCATCTTGTTAGGAAAATATATCTTTGAGTTTAGAAGTGATTGAACCAAAAATTTGTGGAGTACTTATTTTTGTGGGCACTTTAGACACAGGAAGACTTTAAAGGTAAAAGAAAAAAGAAAAACGAATAGCTAAATATTTGTGATCACAGCTTCTTGGACTGGTTTTTTGGAGACAAAGTTTTACATTAAAGTTTGTCTTCATTAACATAGATGTTGGGTTTTCGTGGCTACCAAATACAAGGGTGAAGTTTAATGGACTTGTTTGTACAAGTAAATAACATGATAGAAAAAAAATGGCAAGTAATATTTAGTGAATTAATTTGACCAATTACTTGCCAGAACAAAGAAGGAAAGATATAATTCAAAATCACTTGACTTAAAAGTATGAAAAAAGAGTAGTGAAGAGAGATGAGAGAAAACATAGAGGACTGTTTTGTCTCCAGTGGAGTAATGGGTTCTTGATCTTGTTTCTTCCATTCTATCTTCACAAGCTATCAAGTGTGTCTCAGGACTGGAGTATCCAGTTCAGGCAAAGAAAACTCACAGAAGAAAATATTTGCAGCAGATATAGGTGATTTATAACTTTAGACAATCTATTTGAATCCTGTCAAAATTCTCCCCTACCCCAAACTGCCCTTTTGAACAGCTTTATTTGCTTTTCTGAAGACTGCCCTTGATTAACTATTTAAAATTTTGTGAGGTCATAATCATACTCTCTAGAGATTGCTGTGTGGTTGTGATTTTTGTGTGTTTTTGTTTGTTGTTGTGTTTTTTAACTGAATTTCAGAAGTTTGTGCAAGGGTGTTACAATTAAATATGTCTAATTGTCCAACGCTCCTGGATCAGAGTCACTCCTTCTACCATTCTCAACCAACTCCTTCTCCAAGATTTATTTCAGATTTACTACTTCCTTTATCACATGTGTACATTGAGTATTCTAGCTTGACTTGCCTCTTGTTCCATTTTTCATTCATTCTATATCTTTACAATTATTCCTCTCTGGTTTCAACTTCCTGATAGTCATTCTGTTAAACTGTCTGTTAATACTTTGAAAGGTTTATATATATTCCATGGAGTTTCAATCCTGCATATACTTGAAGTGATGTCAACTTATATTTCCATAATTCATTCATCTGCAATAACAATTTGCAAGACTGGAGACGTGAAACACCTAGACATGATTTTATTCTCATCTATTTGGAAGATTACTCTGTAGTCAACAAGAAAGTTTAAAAATGACTTAGAATGTATTCCTAACTACCAGTTTTTATAAATGGCTTTGTACAATGGTTTCCAATTATTTTATTTTACATGGGATAATATTTTCTACTACCTACAAGTTTTGCAAAAAGAAGAAAACTGCAATTTACTACTATAGAGGAATATAATGGAAATAGAAGACAGATTTTATGTTCGTCACATCTCTGATGTGTACCCATATTCAAGACTTAAAATCATATTTCTTACTATGTTAGACACATAGGGAAAAACATAAAACAACATATGATAAAGCAACTATTCGTGACTTTTTAAAATGTTCTTATTATGTGATGAAATTTACTTTATTAGCTAATGTTTTGGTTTGAAATATGGGAGGCTGATTTATTTAACAAATTTTCGAAGGCACCTACTGAACAACACAAATGGTGGGGGGTACTATTTCTACACTTTAATGAATGGTTGAACCTGTTTGGCATTAGTGCTGGGAAAATAAATCAACTCTATTGTAATTTGCTCCCTACACATGAAAAACTTGTAATGTCACTAAGTATCATCTACTTGTCAAATATTTTGGTGAATGATTTTAAAAAGTTTATTTGAGAAGTAATATACTTTCAGGAGAGTAAATGTAGGTTATCATTGGTTTGAGAATGACAACATTTTTATACTACAGAACCAAGTTTTACTGAAGTACCAATGTTTTGAAGCACTAATGATCTTCTCAATGTTTTATTGAATTATATTTGACTTCTAAGTCGTTTACCTAGCCTTGGTAGACCAATTATGGATCTATGATTCCAGGAAATATTTTTTGGTTTACTTTCTCTGGACTGAAATTTTTCAGTAATCATTAGAGGAGGGGTATTAAAAATAATCTTGTGACACTGGTGATCTTGTTCACTCATATGGGCTGGTCATTTGTAAACTGAAATTTTGAATTACTGTAATTTTTCTCAGATTTTGTGATATCATCTTTCATTTTAAGTTGCCTTGTACTTCACAATTGCTTACCGCTACTTTCTGTGTCTTAAGGAATTGAAGCCCTGAAATATTATAGGAAATGAGAAATTGAGATGGGTTTTCAATTTCTTTTTGTTGGCATGCTAAATGTGCTTAGGTGAGAAGTCTTGCCCTTGTTGTCTGATGATGCGGATAACTGGGACCTGAGATCCTATGACCTGTGGGGCCTGCAGAAGAATAATACCTTTTAGATATCATATCATCAAAATTTGGGTATAATCAGTAGGAATGCTTCAGAAATATGGAGAAAAACAGTTTGGAACTGGTGAGTTAAAATACTAAACAGAGAAGCAGAGTAAAATCCCTTATAGATTAGAGGAAAACAACAAAATTTTTTACCATGTGAATTCAAAAGACCAAGAACACTTAGAACGTATCACAAGTTTATACTGAAGACATTGCATTGATACTTTTTATATCCTAATATATATTCTAAACCTATTTATTTATATTCCAATCTATTTATTGGCATAATTATCATTTATTTGTCAAATTATCAATTAATTTTACTAAGATTCACTGTGTGAAATATAAAATCAGCACGTATAAATATAAAATATATAACTATATATAATATAAAAAATTGTTTTGCATTGTTCTGTTATGGTTAGGGTATCAAAAGCAACTCTGTTTTAAAGTATTATTTCATTATCTCTACCTCAGTGTTTGGTAGAGTTAGACCTAATGCTTTACCATTTGTAGATGTACAGCCTAGAGGCAAGAGGAAACACTGTGATTAAACATTACCAATTTAAGGCCTAATATCGAGGAGAAACATGGACTTCTCCTGGAGCTATGGAAATATTTGGTGATAGAAAGTCAGTAGTGTGAGTTCCTGGTTGGTTGGATGGTAGACAGGCGAAGACACTAGGTAATCATGCATATGAACAATTTTTTTATCTTCTTGACGTCAGCTACTTTTGAAACGATAGGTATAATAAACAATTACATTTTGATAAAATACCTTCTAGTCTGAACAATTGTCTGAACTGTTCATCTCTCTATGATGCCTTGTAACATTTAAGTTTTGTTCCATTACGACAACCTATGCTGTCAGGTTAAGATATTCTGGTTGGTCTGTTCCTACATGGCAAAAAGGTAAAGGGTCAGGTAGACATTTGTGCCAGTAAGACCTCATTTGGGAAATTTTAAACTTCAGAAATTTAGAAATAGCTCTTAAGCGAAGCTTATATTGAATCCATTAGCTCCACAAAGGTAATTCAGTTGATATATAAGTACTTGAAAAGCCATCACCTTTTTTGGGAGGGGTGGTCCGGTCGTGGGGCTTTAGCTCTGGGCCTGGGCGCTGTCCCTCAGCTCTTCAGCTCAAGGCTAACAATCTGCCACTTGAGCCACAGTGCCACATGCCTCCAGCCCTAAAATATCCTGATTAATTTTCAGATAGAATCTGGCTTCCTACTTCTGTATGATCATGGGCGATGTCCATTTGATGTTATTCTTCCTGGTAATTAGAATAACAGGTGCCAGGCATAGTGTATAGTTCTTTCTGTCCAGTCTGGGCTTTATCCACTAGCCTCACAACAGTAGACTCCCATATCATCAGGATTTTCATAAGCTTATCATACCTGATTTTTAAAAAATCGTTGCATTTCCTGCTGATTCTTGAATACTGAATTAATTTATGTTTTCTTGGGTTGTTTTGTTTCATTTGAATGTATGTGTTGACTTATTCCTCACTTTTCCTTTTCCTTCACTCATGTTCTTACCTAAAATGCTGAGAAATTAATTCTTCTTTCTCAAGATAGTCAAGGTGAACATTATTAGTCCAAAGCAATTTAAGTAATATTTAAACACCTTCATATCTATGAATGAGATACGAAAGCTAAGCGCTGAGAAAGGTCTTTTTATTTTCACAGTCGCCTTTGGCATACACAGACAGATCATGGATTATATGAAGATAATAAAACTACAGATGCTTGCCAGGAGGAGAAAATCCTATTACTAATTGTTTGATAGAGGCTTCCCTTCTTGGGAAAGAAATATGCTGCTTGATGCAGGATTTCAAAAAATCATATTGCTAGGAAGATCCTAAACAATCTCCTAACACTACAGAGTTGAGAGAGATGAACTGACCTCCTGCATAATTTACTTTTGGGTCAAATAAAATCAGGTTTCCAAAAAGAGAGTAGACTTTAGAGAAACGTGATGAGTTGCATATAAATAGGTGCTTAGCTGATTTGGTCAATTGGTGAACTAATACAGGGAAAGTATGCCGCGGACCGGGTTCTGTCGGGACGACGGAGGACACCTAAGGGAGGAACCTGGAATAGGTGGGGAGATGGCAAACAGACAACTCACACACACTAGGAGTGGATGCTGAGTGCGATTTAATGCAGAGGATAACAAACTTTTATAGCAAAAGTCTCCATGAGAAAGGGCAAAAGGTTACACAATCTTGCTGCAGGGCTTCTTTCTTGGGTGGTCACCAACTGGTCGCCTGAGAGGGCAAAAGGTTACACAACCTTGCTGCAGGGCTTCATTCTTGGGTGGTCACCAGCTGGTCACCTGATAGGCACTTGTTTCTGGCTTATCTCTAAGAAATATAATGGGTTTCGATGTTTCGTCATCAACTAACCATTACCTTATTTCTATAGAGGCCTTAACTGTCCCATAAGATCTTTCCTGTTCTTTCCTCAATAGCAAGGTCACCGAGGCCTACATCTAGCAAGTCTTTTAGTAAATGAAAGAGAGTAACAAGAAGTTCTTTCTCCTAAGTAGTTATCTCAGCAATTGCCATACATTCCTTCTATTCTAGCCGCGCCTACAGCTTCTTGTAAATCTCTTACAAACAATTCCTTCTGCTGAAATGACATCATGAAACCCCCAATATTTACTTATGACTTGTCTACTAGCCTCCATAAGAGGGGTTTTAGGTTAGCACTTAACTCTGGTGAGTTAGTCATATTTTTAAGACACTCATCAGATATTGGAGTCGCCAACACTCTTAAGAAAGAGCTTTGAATAAGGGAACGTTAACAATGAGCAAGTACAAAGAGCAGTAGAAGCAGTAAAAGATTAATAGGCACTCTTATGCAGTGAAGAAAGGCAGAAACACATCTTTTCCCAGGGGTTTTTCCAGCCTTTTCCCAGGAGTAGGCCTCTTAGAAGCCCTATTCTCCGAGGTAGACTTCGGTGAAGTCCCAAAACTTGGAGATAGGTTTCTGTAAAGCCCCATTCTCTGAGGTAGACTTCGGTGAAGTCCCAAGACTCAGAGATAGGTCTCGAAGCCCCTATCATGGTCTGATAGATGGTTTCCCATGCTAAGCAGACTCTACTGGGGTCGGCGTGGCATTTGCCCCTTTTTTTTTTTTTTAGATGTGCCAGAAAATTTCATCTCGTATAGAAGAGATGGAGCGGAAGACTAGTTTGAAGAGGACTGGAAAGACAACAAGAATACATATAACAATTAGTGTTATGACTCCAAATGTAACCAAATAGTGCCACCAATCTAAAGGATTAAGACTTTTTAATCCTTTTTGTAAGTCTTCTGCTAAAGAATTTATCCCTGCGGTTTCCAAATGAGCTTGACTAAGGGCTGAGATGTCTTTCTGTAGCTGTCCTATATCATGAGTTAAGCTATTGTCCTTCCAGATTCCTTGTAAGTGCACTTTGGTAGCTTCCCAATCTAAGCTGTCATTATAAGGCAATGGGGTAACACAAATATACTTAAATGACTGATGACATCTAGTGGCTAGCTGGGTTTTAAGATTATTAACTTCAGTCCCTAACTTTAAGACTACTTCCTCCAAAACCTCTAGTTTGCTGTCTAATTTTTGATCAATGATCTGCTGCTGTGTTAATGCTAGAGAAACATTCTTATTTAACTCATTAACGAAATGCGCCGAGTGCACTTGTTGTACTAGCGCAGTGGTGGATACAGCAAGCGAGGTTACTAATGCTATAAGGGAAGCAATTCCAAAAATCAATGCTGCAACAAATCTTTTTGGTCGTATTAATTCATACAAAACACGAAGTGTTTGCAAAGCAGAATTATCAAACCAAGGATCTTCATGTAAATTTACAGGAAGTAATACATATTCAGGTCTTTTTACAATAATTACTATTGAAAATTCTTTATCTAAGGAAGCATCAATACAATTGGTCAGTCGACAGGAATAACATTGAATTAAAAAGGAATTTCCTATGTGTGTAATGTTAATCCTCTTTTCACTTCCAATTAAAGCTGCATACGGATAAGACAAACAAGCTCTCAATGCAATTGACTCTGGTAGGTTGGCTTTGGGCTTTTTTAGCAATACCATATTTGCAGCTGCAGCAAATCTAAACAAATTTCTATGGGTAACAATAGTTCCATGATGGCTAGATTTAGCGACCCACATGGGGGTGACAAATCCAGGCGTGAACCAACGCCTTACCGGTTCCGAGTCAGCCGGAGCTCTATAGCCTGTGAATTTCACATTCTCATTTTCTCTCATATATTTTTTATAATCATAAGTTGGGTTGGCAATGGAAAAATCAAATACCAAATCTGTAGTACCCCTAGGCCAATGTACAGAGGCAGAATGGGGAAATCCACAATCCAACCATGTTGGAAGTTCTTTTTCTGTTTTGCTGTCCCAAAATTAATCCTTATCCTGGTAAGTTGTTAAACAATTTGGAAAAGGCATAGTAACATTGTTATCTTTGTCAAAGGTCTCATTGTAATTAGCATACCCAAGTGTTTGAAAACTTAATTCCCACATCACCCTCTTACTGCTAAAAGCAGTATTAGTCTTATCAGGTGCATCAGTATAAAAGGTCCTGTAGTTAACAGGCAAGCATGCAAAAGGAGCACGGCCTTTTAAAGCCAAGCATATAGGGGTGACATCAGATCTTCCCTCATAGTCTAGAGACGTGGAGGTCATAGGCTCCTCCGACCCTACTGGAATACCCCCTAGTATAGAGGTATCATTCATTAGCACTTTTATATTAGATGGGTGAGTCCAGCCCACGGGATGAAGCAAATGTGGGTCAGGAACATACGCCCAATACATTGTACAAGAAGCGTAATTCACCTGTAAAGAAACAAGAGCAAGCATGGCTAAAAACATGTTTCCCGGATTAGGTTGATTTCCGGTGGCCTCAACAGTGTGTCGAGCTTCCTTGCACAACTTCTGGATCTGTTCCCACGTAGGTGGTGCAACGATGTTTGTAGAATCAGCCTGCGGTGGTGATAGAGAAAAATTCTTCATCTTCTGCACCAGTTTTCTCTCCCGATGTATTTTCACTTTCCTCCTGAATCTTTTTTGGGCCCGAGAAGGGCCGGATGAGTCTGTCTGGGACCCAAATGGGGGATTCTGCATCCTGTGGGAAAACACAAGCATAGCCTCTTCCAGATGTTAACAGGATGTCTGGCCCACGCCAGGTTCCAGTGAGCAGATCCTTCCATTTTACTGAAGGAAAAGTTGTAGTTTTTTCCATGCCCCAATGTCTCATCATCGGGGTTATTCCTTGCTCATCAGCATTGAAATGATTAAGGACCAGCAAAGCATAGTTAAGAGTGTAATGGGGGGAGTATTGCTTCCCTCCTCCCCGTCTAATTCTTGTCAATTGATTTTTTAAGATCTGATGAGCCCGTTCTATGATTGCTTGGCCTTGTGGATTATATGGAATCCCAGTTTTGTGCACAATTTTCCATTGTGCACAGAATGTAGCAAAAGCTTTGGAGGTGTATGCTGGTCCATTGTCTGTTTTTATTTCCTTAGGAATTCCTAGGTCCACAAAGGCTTTAAGCAAATGTTGAATGACATCTTTCACAGCCTCTCCAGCATGGGCTGTAGCAACCATGGCATGAGAATAAGTATCTATAGTAACATGGACAAAGGCAAGTTTCCCAAATTCTGTTACATGGGTAACATCCATTTGCCATAGCACTTTAGGCTTTAAGCCTCGAGGATTGACTCCCATTTTTTGTGGATGAAAAACTTCCGGGCATGCCTCACATTCCCTCACAATCTGTCGTGCCTGTTCTCGAGACACTTGAAACATCTTTCTTAAGGCATTAGCATTTTGATGATGTAGTTTATGACTTTCCTGAGCTTCTTCTAGAGCTGACATTACTAGACCTCCCTTAGTTAATAAGTCTGCAAACTTGTTACCTTGAGACAAAGGTCCAGGGAGATTGCTATGCCCCCTGATGTGACCCACAAACACCTTTGCTGTTCTCTGTTGTAATAGCTGTTGTAATTGTACTAAGTATTCTTTAACTTTAGATTGACCAGTAACTAAGGCTGTTTCAATGGCAGGGAACAAGGAAACTACATAGCGGGAATCTGTGTAAAGGTTAAACTCCTCTGAATAATTTTGAAAGGCTAGCAGAACTGCAATAAGTTCAGCCTGTTGTGCAGATACAGTTGGGTCATAAGATATTAATGGTGGTCTTGTACTGCAATAAACCACAGACTTTCCACTAGAAGATCCATCTGTAAAAATAGTTAATGCCCCGCTCAAAGGCTCTGTAACCACAACCTTTGGAAATATCACAGGAGTTTCAGTATAAAATTGTAACAAAGGATGTTGAGGCATATGAAAGCTTATTTTACCTGTATAAGTTAACACAGCAATTTTCCAATCATCATCAAATTGTATCAAATGATCTAATTGTTTCTTATTATAGGGAACAATAATGTTAGGTATCTCTTGGCCAAATAATTCTCTAGCTCTTAATCTAGCCTTTAAAATCAAATTAGCACATAAGAAGGGATATGAAGCAACTATTTTTCCGGGGTTATGGGAATAATGGATCCATTCCAATATTCCATCCTGCCAAAAACATCCTGTGGGAGTAAAATTTGTAGCCAGAATTATAAAGGACCATGTTTGTGTAATATTAATTTGTTGTATTTTAGCTGTATTTAACGCTTCTTCTATCAATTTTATACAGGCTAGGGCTGCAGGAGTTATTTTTCTGGCAGATTTAGGGTGAGGATCTCCATTCAACATTTTCATCAAAGGATCTAGTTGTCCTGTAGTTATTTTTAAACTAGGCCGAATCCAATTAATATTTCCTAGTAATTTTTGGAAATCATTTAATGTTTTTAGTTTATCTATTCTAATTTGCGTTTTTTGGGACACAATATAATCGTGTCCAATCACTTTTCCTAGATAATTTAAAGGCCGTTCATGCTGAACTTTATCAGGAGCTATTATTAACCCAAATTTTGTTAATTGTTCTATCATATCCTGTAATACTTTTTCTGTCTTTTCTCTAGTTTCATCGGCCATAAGTATATCATCCATATAATGAATAATATATGCCTCTGGATATTTTTCTCTAACTTTTTCTATAGCCCTTTTTACATATTGTTGACATAAGGTAGGGCTGTTTTTCATGCCCTGAGGTAGCACTTTCCATTGGTACCTATTATAAGGTTGTTTAAAATTAGCTGAAGGGACACTGAAAGCAAATCTCTTGGAATCTTCTGGCTGTAATTTTATTGTGAAAAAGCAACCCTGTAAGTCTATTATTATTATATATCTACCCTGTGGGACTGCAACAGGAGAGGGCAGGCCTGGTTGAAGGGCTCCCATGTCATGCATGGTCTCATTAATTGCCCTTAGATCTTGTAATAATCTCCATTTCCCTGACTTCTTTTTTATTACAAAAATTGGAGTATTCCACGGACTAGTAGTCTCTTCTATCCTTCCTTGACTTAATTGTTCTAAAATTAATTCCTGTATGGCTTGAATCTTTTCTTGAGTTAGGGGCCACTGATTAATCCATACAGGGTCATTACTTTTCCATGTTATTTTGTCAGCATAAAGCTGCTCCTCAGTGGCCCCTATGAAAAATTTTGCTCCTTTGATGAGGAGTCTATTTGTCCTATTTGTATATTCATGTCCTGCATGATGTCTCTGCCCCATAGAGAAAAAGGCAAGCTGGGGATAACATAAGGTTTGAAGTGGCCTTGCTGCCCTTCACACACCCATTTGAGCTTCTGAGCTGACTGAGCTACATTAGAAGCCATCCCTAATCCTATTAGGGAGGAAGAAGTCTCTTGCACTGGCCAAGCCGTAGGCCAATCCTTTCCAGCTATACAGGATCTGTCAGCCCCTGTGTCTAGGAGCCCTGTTATTTGTTTTCCATTGACCTTAATGTCCTTGTAAGGCCTTTCATCTGTAATTTCCTGAACCCAGGCTACAGTATCTGTGGTGCCAAACCCTCCTTCTCTGTTCTGAGTCAAGGTGGGATTAGGCAATTTTAAATATGAAAGTAAAAGTATCTGGGCTATTCTCTGCCCTTTATGAATTTGAATAGTCTCTTTTAAAGACCTTATCATGACTTTTATAGTGGTAGGGCTGTCTGAGTCTATTACTCCTGGTAAAACCTCAAAATTCTTTTTATAGTTTGAACTCCGGCCCATTATTAGGCCCATTACTCCTGAAGGGAGTTCCCCTTTTACGTTTGTCTCTAACAATACAACCCCACTGTCTTGGGATATGATATGATCTTGAGTGGCAGCCAAGTCCAATCCAGCACTCCCTGGAGTGGCTCTAGGCAAGTCATGAATAGTTTGCTTTAGTTCCTCTCTTGGGGAGGGGCTGAGAGGTTGCCCCTCCGTCCGTTTTTTGTTTCCTCTTGAAGAGGAGTTCCGTCTTTATGGAACTTAGATCTACATTCACTTCTCCAATGGTTCCCTTTTTGACACCGAAAACATAAGTCTGGTGCTTTTCCTAATCCCTTCTGTTGCTTTTGAGCTTTACACTCCTTTTGAACGTGGCCTGGTTTGCCACAATTATGACATACTCTTCGTTCAGGATTATATCCCGGGCCTCTGGTTATCTTTTTCACATATGTTTGAAAAGGCGTTTCTTTCATGGCAGCAGCATACGCAAGTCCCTGAATCATAGCAGGAGAAGCATCTATGCAAGCCTTAACATAGTCTTGTAGGCTTCCTGTTTTTCTTACTGGCCTGATTAATTCCTGACACACAGTATTGGCATTCTCCCATGCCAATTGTTTGAGAATGATCTGTGACCCCTCAGAAGGAGGGAACATTCTTGCAATAGCTTCCTCCAATCTAGCTATGAATTCCTCATATGGCTCCTCAGGCCGTTGCTTAATTCCTGATAGAACAGTGGTCTTTCCTTCTCCTGATGGTAACTTTTTCCAGGCCATAACAGCAAGCTTAGTGATGGTTTCTAAAATCTCCTTTGAGAATTTAAGTTGTTTTCTAATATCTGCATAATCCTCCTGACCAGTTAACATGGAGACTGTAGGCTTAGGGCCTGAATTTGTGAATAATCGCCGTTGCACTTCTCCTTTAACAAGGTCCTCATATTCTGTTCTCCATAATATGTATTGCCCCGGGGTTAGCACTGACTTTGCAGTTTGATACCAATCATAAAGAGTTAGCCAATCAGTTGCTATGGAGTCAAGGATTGTTAAAGTAAAAGGGGCAGAAGGACCCATAGTTTTAACTGCTGTTTGTAGTTCTTTTAACACTTTTAAGGATAATGGCTCCCACTGAGGTGGGCCCTGGTCCAGGTCAACAATAGGGAAAGTGAACGTAGTATCGCCGAGCTTTTTTGCCTCTAACATAGCTGCTCGGAAACCTGTGGGCGGAAGTGCGGGGGTCTTCACTTTTTCAGTATTATTGTCCCCGTCTCTATCCAAATCTATACATGGTTTTTCCTTATTATCTAAATTTGTAGCTTCCATCATTGTGCCATAGTTTTGACACCGATTGGAGCTCTTCAACTCAGAGGTTTCTTTGACTGCGGGACCTGCTTCCTTGGCTAGGCATTTTTGCTCAGCCTTTTCTTCCATAAGATCTCTTATCTGAGTCCATAGTGAATAAACTGTCATAGGGATCGTTGCTGAGCCATGAGCTTGGTAGAACTCTTTTATCCCTTGTCCTACTTTTTGCCAATCTTCTATAGAAAGGCTTCCTTCCTTCGGGAACCAAGGATTAGTTTGTAACACAAAATTATAAAATTTTTTCACTGTTGCTGTGGAGATCTTAATACCTCGTGCTTTTAGCATATGTTTTAGGGTAGAGACAAACCTATTCTTATTCTTAGAAGATGAACTCCCCATGATTTACTCGTTATCTTTCTCAGTCACAACTGAGGGGCCAGCAGCACCCCAACGAGCTTCTGACTACTATTCCAGGTGAAAAGAAAAGAGAGAGAGATGCTTACCTCCCAAGGTTCCTTGACTGAAGAGACTGCTTCGTGCCCCGCTCTGAGCCTCAGCCTCTGCCCCACGTTGGGCGCCACCTGCCGCGGACCGGGTTCTGTCGGGACGACGGAGGACACCTAAGGGAGGAACCTGGAATAGGTGGGGAGATGGCAAACAGACAACTCACACACACTAGGAGTGGATGCTGAGTGCGATTTAATGCAGAGGATAACAAACTTTTATAGCAAAAGTCTCCATGAGAAAGGGCAAAAGGTTACACAATCTTGCTGCAGGGCTTCTTTCTTGGGTGGTCACCAACTGGTCGCCTGAGAGGGCAAAAGGTTACACAACCTTGCTGCAGGGCTTCATTCTTGGGTGGTCACCAGCTGGTCACCTGATAGGCACTTGTTTCTGGCTTATCTCTAAGAAATATAATGGGTTTCGATGTTTCGTCATCAACTAACCATTACCTTATTTCTATAGAGGCCTTAACTGTCCCATAAGATCTTTCCTGTTCTTTCCTCAATAGCAAGGTCACCGAGGCCTACATCTAGCAAGTCTTTTAGTAAATGAAAGAGAGTAACAAGAAGTTCTTTCTCCTAAGTAGTTATCTCAGCAATTGCCATACATTCCTTCTATTCTAGCCGCGCCTACAGCTTCTTGTAAATCTCTTACAAACAATTCCTTCTGCTGAAATGACATCATGAAACCCCCAATATTTACTTATGACTTGTCTACTAGCCTCCATAAGAGGGGTTTTAGGTTAGCACTTAACTCTGGTGAGTTAGTCATATTTTTAAGACACTCATCAGATATTGGAGTCGCCAACACTCTTAAGAAAGAGCTTTGAATAAGGGAACGTTAACAATGAGCAAGTACAAAGAGCAGTAGAAGCAGTAAAAGATTAATAGGCACTCTTATGCAGTGAAGAAAGGCAGAAACACATCTTTTCCCAGGGGTTTTTCCAGCCTTTTCCCAGGAGTAGGCCTCTTAGAAGCCCTATTCTCCGAGGTAGACTTCGGTGAAGTCCCAAAACTTGGAGATAGGTTTCTGTAAAGCCCCATTCTCTGAGGTAGACTTCGGTGAAGTCCCAAGACTCAGAGATAGGTCTCGAAGCCCCTATCATGGTCTGATAGATGGTTTCCCATGCTAAGCAGACTCTACTGGGGTCGGCGTGGCAAAAGTACAGCAAGGTAAAAGTATAAAGAACTCTGCATTAAAATACTCATTTGTGTGTGTGTGTGTGTGTGTGAGACTGTGTGTACATGTGCCTGTACACACACGTGCATGTGCATGTGCTCATGCATGCATTCATCATTCCTGAGGCTTAATAGTGCCTGGGCACTATCCCTAAGCTTCCGTGCCCAAGGATAGTGGTCTACCACTTTGAACAGTGGTCTTCAGATCTCAGCCTCCTGAGTAGCTTGCTAAGGTGATTCAGCCTCTGAGTAGCTAGTTAAATTCTTCTTGTCCTCTATGGTTCATTGCTCTTTCATTCTTTCCTGAGGTAATCACAAGCCTGTCATAATATGTCTAATTGCTTTACAAATACGATTACTGCTTGGCAGCAGAGGCTCCAATCTGTACTCTTAACTACTTAGGAGGCTTGAGAACAGAAACTAGGCCAAATTTTAGTGGACTTCCTTCTCAATCTATAGCTGGGTGCATTGGATCATTTCCACCATCCTGCACTATCTAGAGACTAAGATTGGAAGAACTGCAGGATCAAGGCCGGCCAAGGTAGGAAGCTAGAAAGTTGGTGTGCAACTCTGATGGCATTGATGATGGGAAGGCTTAAAGGACAGAACAGGTGCATGTTCTTGTGGAAAGGGAACCCCGATCCTAAAATTAACCACTGATATGATGCCAGCCTAGCAAGAACAATACTCCAATTGAAATCCCCATAATTGCCCACAACCAAACTAGGTATATACATTAACATCCAGAAACGTATCACAATCTGTTCTTTGCTCTAATATAATCTTTATCTGATTATCATATGATGTGAAAAAATAGTTTCTTCATTAACTTATGATATATTTTAAAAGACCTAGAAAATTCTTTCTCACGTATTAAGTGAAAACAAATGGCAAATTGCCTCATTCCTTACATATTTGACTACCACTAAAAATGCATCTAATTATTATAGTAATATATTCTGATTTATTACTTTACTTTGTAACAGTTTTTAAGCTTTTGGCTTTTCTGCTGAAGTTTAAGTATTCAAATAGAATCATCAAATTATATTCCTCGGGTACTTGGAGCAGTTTTTTACAAGGTTTTTAATCGATGACTTCTAAGAATTCTTAATTGGTATATTATTTGGTTTATTTTTAATTTCAATTTAATTACATTGTAAAGGTAATATACAGAGGGGTTACAGTTATATAAGTAAGGTAATGAGTAGATTTTTATTTGAAAGAGCATTGTTATCCACTCCATCGATTTTTTTTGTACACTCAAACAACTACTGAGGCTTTTGCTGTTGCTATTGATCAATGGGTACTTTTGCTTTCTTTGTTCATGCATTTTGTTATTATAAAATTGATATACAGTGGGTTTACAGTTACTTAAGTCAACCAAAGGGTACACTTCATTTTATTTTCTAAATTTCAATTTTTGAACTTAATTATTTTCTTTTGTTTTTTGGGGTAATTCTTTTTTCAGAGTTGTAGGATTAGTTAATTTAATTTTGCATGATTTTTACACATGTAAATTATTCAGATACATACATTTTGCTTTAAAAATAGTTAACATGTGAATTTCTAAGATTATTTTCTTAATTTTTTTGGGTTGGTGAATTTAAATAAATTTCTTTTTTTAGGTTCTAAACATATTTTTCCAGTTATCAAATATTTACTGTATTTTCAAGAAGCACAAACTTTATTAAGAAAGGTTTCATTACCTGGTCACATTTTTTGTAAATATTTGTACTTGAATTAAAAAAAAAAAAGTTTAATCTGGGCATGGTGATTTGTGTCTTCCATTTTCAAGCTATAGTAGGAACTTTAAGGAGGGTTTGTAAATAGGGAAAGCCTGAGAAACTATGAGATCTTAGTACAAAAAT